>NW_020799123.1:9359348-9368078 GCF_003259725.1 Athene cunicularia | reverse complement strand
TCCACGGCAGCGGCCACGGCCCGGCCCGGGGCGGAGCGCAGCGGCCGCCCGAGTTTCGTTTCCCCCGGGCGCCTCCTCCGGCCGGGCTCCCGCGGGTGCCGGAGAGCCGAGAGAGCGCGGCTGGCGGCTCTGCTCCGGTCCCTGCTCTGCTGGAGACCCCTGCGGTTCCCGGGCTGTGCCCCACTGCCGAGCAGAGCTCCCCACGCCAGCCAGAAAGCCCAGTACCGGCCCAGCTCTTCCAGTGGCTTGGTCCGAGGGTTTGGGTTGACTGTAGAAGTGGAATGTGACAGCTCTCCATGACCCGGCCTTGACTTTTATTGACTCTCAAAAAAAGTCGCTGTTATCTACACGATTTCATTTTCACAGAAAATTTCCCGTTTTTTGTAACAAGTCATACCAGAGTTGCTGACACGGCTGGTCTAGTGACCCCGCTGAAGAGCAAGTGGCACAGGCTTGCACAGCCCCATTGTGTGAAGTTCAGGTTACTGGATGGACTGAACTCTTCTGAGGTGATCCCAGGTGACTCAGTTCATCTTAAAATAACAACATATGTCAACCCAAATGAAGACTGACATCATTCCTCACACAAGTCAGAAGGTGCTTTGCTATTGATTTCAAGGCCTGCAGAATTAGGTTGTTGAAAAGATTTGCTGAACCAGCACGTGAGCTAGAATGAAGCAGGTTTCATGGGGAGAGAGAGAGGGAACACAGGGAAGCTCATGGGAGCATATCAGCAAGCAGAACTTCTGCATCGCTTGGAGTTGGATGGAGACGAGCTGCCTGAGACAGGCAGAATGATGGTCCAACTCAATTCTGCACTATTGGGGGGGTGGGGAAGAGTTAATCTCACTAATCCCTGCAAGTATTGGCACTTCCCTATTTCTGCAGAAGAGAACTATTCCGGGTATCACAGACTGGCTGGGCAATTGTCAGCAAAAGGTGGAAGCCTCACCAGAAACTTAGTCTGCAAGACTTCCTCTTGATTTGCAAACTAAGGCTATCCAAAAAGAAGAATTAAGTATCTGAATGACTGGCTGCTTGGCAGAACCAAATCTTAGACTTGGTCTTGAGGCAAGAAAACACTCAGTGCACTGTATCAGCCCATGCAAATCTTCATCAACTCCTGCACAGAATGGATGTAAGTGGTACCTGATCAGGGGGCACTCACCCTCCAGTGCTGGTCCTCATTCATTGAGTGTCTTCAAGCAAGTCACCGAAGGTAATATTTTTAAAACTAGTTTCTGCCTTTCCATGCTTAGACTAATCAAGCTCATTAAGCATCAGCTGATTTTTAGGAGGTGAGACAGATCAGCGTGTGTTCATCCTGCACTCATGATGGGTTTACCAGGGCACTACATGGGGCTGCTTTGGAAAACAACGGTCTTCACATGTTGGATTTGCCATTCATAAAAAAGACAAACAGCAGAGACTGTTGAAAGCAAGGAGCTAGGAGTATCTGTAATGAGAGAGATTCCATTACAGTATGCTCCATGATTCAAACGTGATTTTTATTTTTTACTGTGCCAGAGATGTAACACTGTAAAAGCAATCAAACTCACCCTGTTGAAAACAGCCATGTCCTTATCTGGACAGGAGCTGCAGCCAGGTAGAATGTAGCTGCCTGACTTTTTCCTCCTCGAGAAGGACATCCTGTGACTCCTAGATCCAACAGGACACCCTGCATCTTCCTGAGGGGAGATGGTATCTTGGCCTCTCAGTCACTGTCCCTGTGTACTCATGTAACAGATGACCCCATGGCACTGGCTGGATTGCCAGGTACATCCTTCAGGATGTAGAGGAGTCCTTCTGTTGGCAGACCAAGGCAAGAAAAGGAGGAGCTGGTATAACAGCACGTGCAGGAGTCCTCAAGGAAATGCATGCCAGCCCTTCTGGGGTCAGACTCTCCATCAACTTTGTTTTGTTTTTTTCCAGAGACAACACTGGACGATTCACCCCCATGGCAGGCTGGGAAGGCCTCCTCTGCTCAAAAGCAGAGATGGGTAGGAAGGGAGAAGGCACTTCGAAGTTCTGCAGGGTCACAGATGGTTTCTGAGTATCTGCACTCCCTCATTAATTTCTCTGTTGCCACCCTTCCTGTGCCTGGGGCTGTTGAAGGAAGAAGCCCTTTGCACTGGAGTCCCTGCTGGGCCTTGAGCACCATCCTTGCCAGCAGGAAGAGTCCACAGAGCAATGCTGAACAGAGCCCAAGTGTAGTTCACCAGAACTCAGTGCTAGTCTTAACCAGTCAAAGGCTGGGCAATAACTCCATTTAAGGCATCTATCCACTCCCTCTGCTCCCTGTCGTTCTCACATATAAACACAAACTCTCTCATCGGTGTGACCACAGTGATCGCTGGCTTCCTCTTCTTCACCCGAACTCCCTGGGGCAAGCCAGCTCGTACTTCATATCCCTCATCCATCCTTCCAATAAAAACCTGGCCCTGTGCAAATGCATCCTAGAAAGGAGGAGGCAGAAGACACGCGTTAGCTGGTGGACAGCACGGCTCCAGCAGTCACTGTTCTATCCTTTGACATGGAACAGGAACTGGGGATGTGTAAAGGGGACGCTGATTTGGTGACAGGCAGCAGGAAACACAGCTGAGTTTTTTTACACTCATAGGCATTCTCAGAAGGACATGGGGACCCACCCTTACAGAGCTGGTTGTTGGGTGTTTAGGAGCAAGGAGGGATATTCTCATGGCCAGAGCAGTGCCAGGAAGCAGGACATTTGGGCTGTTATGCCTCTGTTATTGGTATATTGCTCATCTTGCCTAAGATTACAGGCACAATGGCAACAGGGCTGGGAGGGAGTGGGCATAAATGCTACAGGCAGTAGCAGCTACTTCTGAAAGACTTAGATATTCCTCACAGCCCCTGAAAGAGCCAGAGTTCCCACACAGCTCAGCTTCAAGGAGATCCCTTGACAAGGGAGGTGAGCTCCCGAGGCGGAGCCTGCTTCAGTCGTGCGCACCCACTGGAAGAGCTGGATGAGAACAGACCCTTCCTCCCCACCCAACTTCATGAAGGCATTGTGGAATAGCAGAGAACTCTCCTCTTACCAGTGGATTTTTCAAGTACATCAGGTTCCTGTCTTGAGAATCCAGGCAGAACCAGCGCACCTTGAAGGGCTCCTTCTGCTGCAAGGAGATGGTAGAAATTCTTTAAAGACCACGTCCCAGAGGGGGAGTTTGGCAGATCCCTGGACTGCTTAAATGACTCAGAGCTTGAGTTCAGTTTCATTCATCCCCATAACTGGCAACAGGTGAGTCACTGCTGTGTGCAGCCCTTCTCCCTGGGTCCACACTAGGGATTTGCTTTCAATGACAATCCTTTGGGTAAGGAAGGGAAGTTTGGTGCTACCAGTGGTCAGATTATCAAGATTAAGAAAATTGCAACCAATGGATTAATTGGAAGCACTGCAGTGATCCCTGGGCCAGTGGCGATAATGAGGAGAATGTGCAACCAATTTCAACATTTTGGTTTGGGGGGGTTGACCCTAGCACTGTGGGATGCACAATGGTAGGTTTTTTTCAAAGTGCTAATTCCATCACCTACACTCATCTGACTGTTCCCTGAGCTATTCACTGCTCTGTGCTGAACTTAAGTGTCCTCTTCTAGGGTTCACTTCAGTCTGAGCAGAATTTAGGCCTCAGGAGAAAAACACACAATCTTTCATGCTTGTAGGTGTGAGTGAGCCCTGTGCAAGTACCCGCAGGAAGATGTACTGGGACCCTAGCACTGAGCTGGGCCAAAACCCCAGCATATTCAATATCAGCATTATACCACTGAACTTTTTAATATAACTTTGGCTCATGGTTCACTCAGAGGAGAGCAAGGCAAGAAGCAGCAATGTTCAAACAAGACTTCAGATCTTTATCTCTTCCTTCAGCAGTACCTGAGATCTCCCTCTCCTGTTCCAAGCAGCAGTGGCCCAAACACTTTCCCACAAAAACCCAAACCAAACCATAGGCTTCATTGTGGAGAATTTGCTCAATCATACTTTTGCTGCTATAAGCAGATATGACTTATGCGCTACTGACTTTTATGAGAAACAGGGAAGTAGGGGAGTCAGCATGTGATACTCTGTTCTAGCAGGAGCTGCAGTTCTAGAGCTGCAGTTAGCAGATACAGCAATCCATTTAGTGTTGCATAACGGGACTTTGCACATCCACTGCCAGCTAATCCATCTTGCTTACTCTTCAAGGAGAGTTCTTCTTTCCAGTCTTACTTTCAACACAAAATAAAACGTGATCCCAAAGAACACAACAAGCTTGAATATAATGTTTTTTATCGACCCAGGAAGCATATAGTCACTCAACAAATCATTTACTAGTAAACATCATAGAGTTATCACATATTCTCCATCTGGAATAATACTATTTGTATATCGCCAAGTATACACTTACTTTTGGTCCTGTCTTCTCCATATATCCTTCTTTGACATAATTTCTTGTGATCCTGGGTATGAGCTAGGAGAACACAAACACACACACAAAAGTCTGTCTCATTCAAGCTCGCTTTTCTGTTCTGTTTCTGTCAAAGCTAATCCCCATCAATTTTGGCTTTTGGGGTCTGGGGTTTTTTGGCTGCTCAGTAAAGGGAAGTCTGAAATAAGAAGGAACATAAGATTTTTGAAAGATAACACTTTATAAGGACTATATGGAGACTTTTAAGCCTAAACTGTTGACTAATTTTTTTCATGTTATGCAGCACAGCCTTTCCTTCTACCTATTCTGTCCATTCCCAAGACCCATATGCTGCTGTTTGAGCACCTGACTCTGGCAGAAGTAGTGAGAAAATATTTTCCCATGCTATGTTTGCACAGACTGCTTCAAGCCCTGTTCAGTTCTCACCTCAGACTCAGGGACAGTTGGGAAGGTTGTTCTGAGATAATAGTAACGTGCTGCCCGAATGGCATTGAACCAGTCAACAATCTCCTAGGGAAAATAGCAAATACAAACATAAAGACAAGAATAAGCAAGAAGTAAGAGTGCTGCCTCTCCAAAACACCTCTCTCCTTCCTTGGGACCTCTTTGCAAAGATGTACTTTCTCCCCAAGGGGCATAGAGTCAGTGACTTGTCCCAGACACCTGAAAAACATTGAGCCTCCAAAATAATTTAAAAATGCCCCATGGACAGTCACCCAAGTCTCTGTACACAGGATTTTTCAGTTGATTCATTTATGGATTGTTTAAAAACCTTTGTACTTGGAAAGACATGAGAACTATGGCAAGGTAAGAAACAGAAATGTAACAAAACCCATAGACATACTTCTTAAAATTATCGTTCTTTGCTTGGAAATAATGCAGAACAATATTTTCTATGTATGTCAAGAAGCTTCAAATAATATAACCATAGAATTGTATAAAACCATGAGACTGTTACCTCGCAGAGATTTACATACATGTCCCACTGAAGCCTTAAGACTATTCAGGGTGTGAAGCTGAATCTATGCCCCAACAGAACAGGAGAAAGGTGTTACAGTTATTAGTGTCAAATTCTGCAACTTTCTACATTCTACAAGTCACAGTGACTTCTAATCAAACCAGATCCTGCAGAAACAGGCTATTTCTTCCAAAATATAGATCCAACATCTAAGCATCTTGCTTATTCCAAAATCTCCATGGTATTCACCTTTCCACTTTCGTGATAGACAAAAAGGTTCCTTGTTTGACCATCTGTCTTGTATGTGATCTGCAGCCCGTGAGCATGTTGGATTTTCTCTGTCTGGAACATTGCATTCAAATTCTCAATGCTGATAATGGCTTTTGGACCTCTGGACTGTGAAATCAAAAGCATCACTGTATTAAAGTGCTCTCAGGAAGGCAATGAAGGACAGATTAGTTGTATGAGAACTAGATCCCTATTGAAGAGAAAGCAGATGTCCTAAAATATCTGAATATGGGATATACCTGAAATATAAAGCCTCAATTACATGCTACATAAAATCACTTACAAAGAGTGACTCCCTTTCCTAGACAAATGCTGAGCTGCTATTTGAGAGGGATGTGTCTGAATTGCAAGGGATGGGTTCTACCTCCAGCCTCATAGTTGGAGAGCAATTAGCCACACTTGCCCACAGAAGGGAGATGTGTTGAGGATGACGCTGCAGTGGCTGATGAGAGAATATTTTGGTAATATAACAGCTAATAGCTGCCGACAGATCTCTTCTCATTTTGCTATTCAACTGCCAGTATCCATTTCCTTTGTTCACTAAGCAAAAGGAGGCTGCAGGGTTAAGATAAGGCATGAGGAAAATGGCTAAATCCAAAAGAGCAATTGCCTAAGATACCACATATGTTAATGGAGAAACAACTGGGCTCCTCCAGACACAGGCTGGCCTGGCTGCAAAACTAAAGACAAAGCTATTTATGCTAGGTTTTGCTGGTGAAGAACAGGGTCTGAGGACAGATGTTGACCAGCTACCTATGGCCAGCTCTGGCTGAGGAACTCACTTCTTTGGTGTAGTATTTCATCACCCCTTCCCTTGCTGATAGGAGAAATCGCCTCTTCTGGAACTGTCTGCTTTCCCGCCCACGCTTCCAGAGGAATCCTTCATGGCTACCTGCAGATGGGGCCAAGATAAATGTCAGAAAAGGGCAGCACAATAGCAGGACTGATTATCTAAACGGTGATGTGGCACAGAGTTTCAAGTCTCTTCTCCATCTGAGAATTTTCACCTCATACAAAAAAAATCAGAGAACTAGAGAACTGTAAGATCTGAATACACCCTCGCACTTGTCTAAGTGCCTTTTCTCGGGAGCTTCTTCTGAAAGCAAGGCCTGCACATCCAACAGTTCAAATAGGAAAAGCCAACCTGGAAGACCTTCAAAGCTGCAAACAGAACACTGCTGTTGGCCTTAAGACTAACACTTTTTCCCTGACAATCCTAACTTTTACCTGCAGAACAAGGATCTTGGCAGACTCGGGTGGCAACAAATTCCTCACGCTCATATTTAGCTCTAATCCATTGCTCTTTTAAAACCCTGAAAGAGGAAAACATGGATAAAGCTGATCTGCCTCTACTCTATTTTCACCAACCAGCCCGAGACCTGTAGAGGGAAGCAGTAGTTCAAGATCTGTAAAGGTCTGTAGCAGTGAATACACCATCAACTTACAAGCAATCACAGGACTGGGGGATGTAATAGTAGGGAGGGACTTTCGCCTGATATTTAGCTTTGGCACAGAGATTTCCATGCTGCTTCATAAACTGAAATACAAAAGAAGTAAGAGTACAAAATCAATACCATGCCATGAACATAAAATGAAACTTGTATCAAAGGGAGCACTGCAAATTTTTGCTCAGTCTTGCCATAACTCTCAGGGGTCTCTACAAACATTTATAAATTCCCTTTGGCACTATGGTTTGCCCTTTTTAGGTGGCTGAGCCTTTTTCAGTATTTACAGTTCTGAACCGGATGGGAAGGAACACAAGATTGTGGCTGTTGATTAAAAGAACAAAATAACTGTAAAGTTACTGTATGCTATTAAAAAAAATACACTGCAGGCTGTTAGAAACATGATCACCTGTCACTGTAATTTGATTGAGTAGATCATTAAAAAAACCCCTAAAGTTACCACGGAGTTAACTTGGTTCTCTGTGGCTTCCTCTGTCCATGGTGGATGACATCAGAATTATGAAGCAGAGGAGGCTATGATGAAACATGGAGGAATTTAAATGAATTACTGCTTTTTCCTCTGTACCTCTATAAGATCGTTCTCCCAGAAGTCAAGGCGAAGGGATTTGACCCTGCTGATTTGAGGAAGATTGCGGTGGATTCCAGAGCAATTCAAACAAATGAATATTCCAAGTTTGTAAGAAGCCCACTCTGGATCTAAGATACAAACACAAAGAATGAACTAATACATGGGAAAAGGCACAGCCACTGGCAAGGGCAAAAAAGCACATCTGATGCACAGCCCAGGCTTCACAGAGAATACTTCAAATCCCAGCCCACTGTGCATGGCTGTCACTTGTGTTCAGGGGAACAGCACCTGTTTTCCCCAACGAAGAATGTGGCCCCTGCCACTTGCAGGCTCTTTCACTGACTATTTGTTTAAAAATTAATGTGACTGTGCAGGCAGCTGAGTGGTGATGTAAAAGCTCAGCTAATTATTAGTTCTGCATGAAAAGGTGCTGTTGCTGAGTTAACAATGGAAGGATGTTGCAGGCAGTGAGCACTGCTGGGAGTACAACCACCTAGAGCCAGGGCTCGTGTCCATGGCCCACGACAGCTCCTGCTCCTGCCTGCTGCCGCATCCCCTGCAGCAGCCTCGACAGGTCGATGCTTGGAGGCGTTCCGAGGGCTCTGGCAAGACCATTTCCTTGGACTGACACTCTCACCGTGTCGCCCTCCGCTCCTCCCTTATCACAGCCAACAGAAGCTACTTGTTGTCTTCTTCCAGCTGCTGTTGGCTACCGATTGACGGCTGCCTTGGGTGAGGGTGACTCCCACGCCGAAGGAGCGCAGGCTGCCAGCCCACCGTGGGCTTTCCCGCAGGCTCTCTGCTGCCTTTCCCCCGGGCAGAGACGTTCCCTCCGCTCCCCTCCTCCGGCCTCGTGCACCGTCTACAAACAACTCTGGGGAAGCTGCTGGTGCGCCGAGGCCACCTCCTGTCCCCCGCTGTCGTCTCCGCATCCCCCGGGGCTCCCACCACCGCTCCTGGCCCGGCCCGGCGGGGACCAGCCCTGGCCCGCCCGCCCGGCAGCCCCGCGGGGCTCCCCCGAGA
>NW_020799123.1:9292556-9359298 GCF_003259725.1 Athene cunicularia | reverse complement strand
AGCCCCGTCCCGCTGCTCCCCACAGCCGGGGGAGGCGCAGCCCTGAGCGGAGCCGGGCCAGGCCTCCCCCAGCGGCCGGGAGCTCCTGCTCTGAACACTCCCCCGGAGGGTCCCGTTTCCCAGAGGAGGGCTCATCCGCGCACCGGCAGGTTCGCCTCCGGTTGGGCTCTAAAGAAGTTCTTGTACAAAGCGGGCTGCGGAACAGAACGGCACCGTCCAGCAGCGGTGGCAGCCCAGACAGCAGGCGAGGTGCTCTCCCCTCAGCAGAGGGGCTCAGCACCGCCCCCGAGGAGCTGCGAGGAAAAAATCCTGTAACTCAATACGGAGAAAACGGAGCATTTCACGATTTGCAAATCCTGGTGAAAATGTCCCTCTTTCAAGATAAAACCAATGTCAGAAAGTCTGTGACTTAACCTTCAGTTTATCTAAGACAAAAGAGAAAAAAATGAAGATGAGAAAGGTTTTCAAGAAGGTTATTTAAATCAGAAATAGATTAAGAGTTAGTACAATATTTTTCATTTTACTAGTTTCAGGTTAAACTTAATTTACATAGTTAACTTGCATTACCATAGTGCGCTATAACACGTGGTTTTTCTTTAGTGAAGTTTATGTATAATCTTGTAAAAATACTTGTTATTTTGCAGATGCCGAAATATTATACTAAAGATGTGTTACCAGTTGAAAGTAAACACATTTTTTTCTATCTCTTTAGGCACTTTTATTTATTTTTAAATATTGTGAAGTCATGAAATAAACAGCGTCAGAATATCTGAAGTTGACAACTACCTACATAAAATCCCTCTTTTCAGCCCTGTAAGGACTGTTGTATACTAGAAAGTAAATATGGATTTAATTTTCCCCAGAGATAATTTTTGTGCAAGCCATACATGGAAGCTCTTTTGCTAGCTTAATTTTTGTGGTGTCCTTACAAGTCCTGTAAAACAGAGAACCTGTATGACATCTGCAAAATGGTCATTTATATTCAAGACAACATATAAGCAGCACACCACCAAACCCCTGACATTGGTTGGTAGCCCCATGGGTCTTGCTTTGATGGCTGAGGTTCAGTGTCCTTCTGCAACCTGCAAGGGTCACATCCCTCCCAGCTGCCAGGATACACCCTGCCCTGTTTCAGGGCTTTTACAAAGACTGAGGTAGTCCTGCTTGTAGAGGGATCCTTCCACCTCCCTCCTGCTACTCTGCAGTAGTATTAATACAACACACGCTTGCAAGAACATGCACAAGGCTTAACTGCTTTTTTCTGTATTACTCATGGGATTGTAGAATGTCACCATTTACATTCTAGGAAGCAATAGTGAAATGACAGTTAAAAGCTTGAAACTTGACTGATATTTCAACGAGAATATGTTTGCTGAGGTTTTGTTTTTAATTATACACCCAGTAAGAACTATGCTTAGAAGGGTGTAGTCATTGTGAAACGCCAGGGCTTTTTTACTTCTGGTTTCACTGAATTTTTTTGTTTAGGTAGATCGCAGGCATGGGTTTTGTCTTTTTCCTTTCCAGGTATCTTCAGTCATTCCCAAGATGCCTGAGGCTGATTTTTACATTTTGGAAGAAAAGGTGTTTTCTGCTCCAAATATTAGCTTATTTTTTCTTACGTTACACTTACACACTGTGGAAGCAAGGTTGTGTGCTCTGCTACACGAGACACAAGCTAGCTAGATGGGCAGTATAAAGGACTAAGCAGGGCTCAGACTGTTGCAGGAAAACATCTTGAACCAAAGGGAGGTGACTTCCACAGCACTGGAATGGATCTTGTGAGACATTTCCTTTTAAACCAAGTTAATCAAAACCAGCCCCGGATCTCTTTTCCTCAAGACCAGCCCACCCCTCAGGGAAACTTGCGTTCTTCTAGCATACAAACCTGCTAGTTTATCAGAGTTCAAATAAATCCGAACAAGTAGATTATCTTCCATTGAGACTAGCTTGAGTCGAGTTTATGTGGTAATTGCACACAAGTATCTTACTAAGAAGTGAAATACTTGAATTCTGTTTGAAGAAAGGCTGAGAGAATTGGGCTTGTTCAGCCTTGTTCACCACGCTCAGTGTTTAGAGGGTGGCTCAGAGAAGATGGAGAGTCCCTCTTCACAAGGAGGCACACGGAAAACACAAGGGGTCTCTCCTGGGGAGACTGGACACAGGAGGAAAATTGTTCATAATGAGAACAATCAACCACTGGAATAACCTCTGCAGGAAGTGGTGGATTCCCCAATGTTGGACACTTCTAAGATTCAGCTGGACAGGGGCTGGGCCACCTTGTCTAGACCGTGCTTTTGCCGAGAAAGGTTGGACCAGATGATCCTTGAGGTCCCTTCCAACCTGGTATTCTGTGATTTGATTCCACTTACTGTTGGACACCACAGCCTGGAGAGTCTAGAAAATAAATTTTTAAGGCAGTTATTAGAACCAGAGAGTTGACTTCAAAAGTTGTCTCCCATTGCTATTTTGTCTTTTAAATTACTCACAAGTTTCCTAAAATAATCATATTTTATAAGGGCTGTTTCCAATTTGTGTAGGTCCCCACTGTAATCGAGTTAGACTAAGATTGCCTTTATAAAGTAGTGAACAGATAATTTTGCTTTATTTTTACAAAAATGTAAAATTTTAATTTATTTTTACAAAAATGTACAGGACTTGCTTAGACCATTGATACAATACAACCCATTAAGATTTTAACAGCCAGCACTTGATTCCATTCTTATTTGATAATTCTGGGCTTCAAAAAGCGTCAACTATAAAGATTATTATCTACAATGCAGAAAGTTAAAATAATTTACTGTTTTCATAAATATTTCTCATACCTGAACATCTTTTAAGACATGAAAAATATAAGATGAGAACAGAATGTACTAGAAAACGACCTTCCTTATTATTAAAGAGACGCTGAGGTAAGTGGAGTACCAATGCACGGCACCAGTCTGACTCAGTTTGAGGAAAAGTCCAATTGCCATGCAAAGACAGAAAAGTACATGGTTGAAATATTTCCAGTTAAAAAAAAACCTTAAATATAATTTTTATGGACCCAAACCATTAAGTTTTAGGAGTCTTACTTTTCATACAACAGAAATATTCAGAATTTTAGCAAAGTCTCACAAATTTATTGTTGTATAAAAACAATCACAAATAATCAGGCTGAAGTCTTGTCAAATACAAAATTAAGTATAAAAATAGAACACAATATACAAGACTAGGAGTAGTTAAATATTACTGAAACCAAAGTAACACTGGAATTGTTATTTACAAAATCTTGCCTAATTTCAGACCATCTTGAGCTACAGTAATAATTTTTCTACCTTTTTAGGAGATTAACATGCAGATCTGACAGCTGTAAAAACTGAAATGGATGTATACAAATATATGTACATTGAGGCATAGTGCTTGGTAAAGACTGTTGTGAAGTTGTTTTTGTCCTTTACATGAGAACTTCTCCCATCCTCTCCCTGCACCCTCCCACTCCAAGTTATTTAACGCTTCACTGCAAATTCAGGAGGAAACAAGCTTATTTTAATGAAATGGTCTCCTCAGAAAAAAGAAACTTTGCTGTGGAATTTGTGACAGTTGGCCATTACAGAAGGATTTCTTGCTATGGGATACACAAATTACAGAGAAAGACAGCATGAAGTAGTCCCCGTTGATTAGTTTGGGCATTTAATATTATAAAAGTACTTATTGAACAAGCACCAAACATATCCACATTCAGTTGTGGAGAGCAATATCATGACAATAGATATATACATTATTTTAAATACTTATAGAAATTTAATATACAAATGGCTCTGAATATACAATAAAATAATGTGGTAAAAAAAATTAAAAAAAAAAAATCAAACTATGGTGAGAACACCACCATTAGGCACAAAGCATTTCTGGTGTTAGCAGTTTTAAGGGAAGTCCAAAGACAGACCACTTATTATTTGTCTGGGTATTTCAAGATGAATCCCTTCAAGATAATGCAAGAACCTATAAAAAGAAAAATAAAAGTTACTATAAAGGGGACAGTTATTTCCAAATACGAGGCAATACTTTTATTATTTGGAAAAGCAAATGTTCACCTTTCTAGTCCAGAATTATTTGACAAAATATTTTATTAAAATTCTTAACTACATTCTATGTTGTAGCAAGATTTAGGAAAACCAAAACTTACCTTCTTTTGGTCTTCCCTTGCTCTTTAAGCTTCTCAGACCTACAGATACTGCGAAGAGTGGGGAGGTATTCAAGTATGCTGGCTTGCTTATTACTCAGGTTTGAAGGACTTCTGGAAAACACAGTTCTGATGACTGCCAGCCTCTCCTGTGCTTTTTTGTGAATGCTAAAATGAAAAATGAAGCTTTATTGTTTCTTGTTCAAGAATGTGCAGTCCCTATTTTGCTCCTTTAAGATCAGATCCACTGTTTTAAAACTCTGTTAAACATACTGGTAGCCAGAACTGCATCCCAATGGACTCGATGCCTGCAACTTGTGACCGTGTGCTGCGTACACAGCAACACAAAGCTGCACCCAGAAATGTGAGGGACAGGAGTTTGTTTGGCCAATGCTCTTAGCTTAACTGTGGAGTCTAATCTGGGGAGGTCTTCACAATCTATTTACATCTGTGAGGTTTAGCCTATCTGTCAGACCAGGTAACCAAAAGCATCTGTGATCTTCAGAAATAAAAAGCTTCATGCAACTGGTACTTGCCAGAATGTTTAACTCATGGTATATTGGCCAAACTTGGTCACAGGTTAGAGAGATCCATTTTGACACTGTTCCTCTGGGTACTGAGTTCAAGAAGTCAAGAGTCTAACCTGTCTTCCTATTCAGAGACTGGAATAGGTTTTATTCACCTATTATGCCAGTTTCACATATGACAACTTGTTTATGTTGAAAACAATCTTTTATACCCACATTTGCTAGCAGCAGTGTATTCTTTGATCTTTTATAAAATATTAAAGGCTATTCTTCGTTAACATAAGTTACTACCAAAAAAAATCATTAAGCAACACCTATGCATTTCATACAGGCTCTGTATGACCAGGCACTGGATGAAAAATTTGCATGTCTAGCACTTGCAGAATTCATTTCAGTCCATCTGTCACGAAAAAGCCATTCCTTTAGGTTTTCGTTATTCTTTTGGGGGTGTCAGTGGTGTTTGTCTGTTTGTTTTCCAAGTAAATAGACTAGATTAAGGCTGCCATTCCTGAACAACATTGTAGTCAGGATATACAAACATGGGAAGTCATTTTGCTTGCAGAGATTGCCAAGCAGTCCATTTAAGCTTATACAAGCAAAGCAAACATATTCCAGCATTTTGAGACATACCGACAACATTCAAGTTGGTATGAATATGTACATAATCTGAAACAGTCCTACACCCTGTGAAATGCTTTTCTTGACAAGTAACTGCATTATATTCCAGACATATAAGCAAAGTATTACCTTGAATCAGCCGACTGACTGAAGGATACATGATTTCTTGTGTTTGAAATATGCAAAGTAAGTCCCTCCAGTTCATCACTTTCAGGTGTTTTACTGGTACTCCAAAAAGATTCCAGGTTTTGTGAAATATTAAGAGAACATTTGTTAAAACTGAGTGCTTCAATAGTTGCCTTTATTTCACTACAGCTCCGGGAACTCCACCAGTCAGTATTTTCTATACTGAATTCATCACAAAGACCATTTTTGATTTTGCCATTTGTCCAATTAAATCCTTCATCTCTGGAAAACTCCAGTGGTTCCTTGGTGTCAGTGTTTACAGAGCAATCCAAGAAAGACATGTTCTCCACAAATTCAGTCAGTGAATTCAGACACCGAAAAACAACGGCAGACCTCTTCTCTTTTGCTGAGGCTTTAGTTTTAATTTCCTTTTCTTCTTTATTCATCAACAGTTTTGATTCCTCTTTATTCACTTCAGCACACGATGTAGCACTACCTGATGGCAAAGTTATGAATTCAGCTGAATAGTTCAGTCCAGTATCAAATAACTCACTATCATCCAATATCACAAGCCTTTTCTGGTTCTTTGTTTTTTTAGACTTTTTTCCAGGGCTGCTTTTTCTAGAGCAACAACTGTTAGTAGATCTGTTTTTCGAAGAAACTATAGTAGTCCTTTCAATTATGGAGTTAGAGGTTTCAGACTGGTTTGAAAGAACTTGCACTGGTAAGGGAAGAATAAGTTCAAGATTACTATATATAAAATCCACTTTCTTCATCTGGAATTCTGTGAGAAGCTGTATCAATTTATTCCATTTCTCCATGGTTGTGATTTTGTGCTGTAAAATAATAATTGTGAAAAATTTATTAATACATTACATTTTTTTTTTAAAAATAAAAATGGTATTACATAAAATCTCATACTCCCAGCTTTGTGTTTGAGTGTTTTGCTTACAGAAGACAACCCCAGTTCAGATTTTGCTTAATAAGGACAGAATCCCCTAATTGCTACAACAAACCTTTTCAAAGAAGTTTGCTTCTAAGAAGATGCTATTCATAGTGTCGATTACACTCAACTATCTGCCAATCATTCAAAGTATTATCTAGTCAACTACAAAAATACCTTAAGAAATGTAAACAAATCTTCTGAAGGCAACAGGATATTCTTAAGGCCAAGCAATGTCTCTACACAGCCTGTATCACATTTTGGAAACTCCTGAAGACATGCATCAGCTTGAGAAAAATCGATCTTCGAATCAGTAGTCTTTTCAGAACAGATTACATCACCTGCTTTATTTGTCTCATCTCCTCCTGCACAAAGACAGATAACATGCTTTATTTGAAAAGAAACAACTGCATCACGAAATTGATTTTCCCCCTTTTATTCAATTCTTTTTCTAAAGGATACTGTAACTGTCACCTCTTGCTGCCGTTCTGAATGAATACAGCAACTGAAATTAGTCACCCCCATCCCCGTTTGTCATCCCCATTTCTTTAAGCGTTACCAATCTGCCTGCCCTCCTTTCTTTGCAAGTAAACATTTGAAATAGCCCAGGCTTCCTTTAATGCCCCACTGTTCTCTCTCTGTCACCTCACACCCCCACACCGGCTGAGGACACTCTTCCTGTATCCTTTGGGGCTGCTGCCCGCATGCTAGCTGTCCAATTTTTTAATTTTTTTTTTCCTATTTCAGTTCTGCTTCTTCTAGGTGAATTACCTACAACTCAGCTAAATGGATAAAGAACTGCAAACTCTGAGTTGAAGGGAAACTACTACTAGCTCCCTGCTCTGCCCAGTTTCACTACTCAGAAGAGGAGAGAGATAATTAAGTACCATAATGATGGATAATAAACAGGTGGAATATAAATCAAACTTTTAGTTCCTTATGCATACATACAAGGCTTTGAAGTAGCCAACCCCCCACCCCCAAACCCTACCCAAATGTTTAAATGGAGTCTTGGAGAAAGCTACCATCTATTCATACAGGTCTAAGAGAGGTTTGATTTAATGAAGTTAATGTTAAGATGGAGATTTTTAAAAAAATTAAATGAAATGAACCTACCATGATAGGCCAGACATTTGTCTTTCAAGAATCCACCTCCACTTCTAACCCAAAATTGTAAGTAGAGAACACTTTGTCTGATATCACAGTTATTTGTGGTTAACAGAGCAGCTAAGTCTTTTACATCTGTTCTTAGATTCTCAGCCAGACACAGCACTTGAAGATAGCTAGCAGCATTTATCTAAACAAAAGTTAGACAAAGACCACAGAAAACAATCTTACCAACTACTCAATACATCACACAAAAGCAAATTATTCTATTTATGCTTGCAATACATTTTTCCTTTCAATACAGATTAGTTTATTAGACTGCAGTTACATCAAAGCCTCCACAGAAGAGCAGAATACCAAACCCAAACAGTCCATGTCAGAGAATTAAGTTCTGTTTAGAAATTCAATTCACACACAATCTGCTTATGTTCCTGAAACCACATACACCTTACATCTCATCACCTGTGAACAGGTTCTAGTAAACTATACTCACTTCAAAGTTTTTTTTTTTTCTTTTAAATCTGTAATTGTCCGGTAGTCCAAAAGATTTTCAATTTCTCATTAAAAATTGCCCTTCTCAAAAGTTAGCTTCTTCTGATTCTTATTTATTGAGGTTTTTCATATAATACCTAGCTGCAAATAAAACTATTTGCTATAGAGAATACTAGTGTTTACATTAAAGAAATAACCCATAATATTTCTAGAATAGTTTCTATACTTTTTAATGAATGAACCAATACTGGCATAGTCAACTTTCACATCAAAACTATTAGATATATAATCTATGAAATTATTTACAACATCCTAAATCTAAATTGTGATGTTCTTAGTGTAATTCTCTGAAATATTAAGTTGTTAATAACTCTTCCATGCTAGTAAAAATTCCACATGTAAAGATAAATATATCCTATACATCTTTGCGTAAAACCTGAAAAATTAGTATTCTGATGAAACAGATATATTACATCAGATAAACATAAACCTACACCAACATTTAAATTTCAAACTTAAATTAGCTGACAATTACTTGCTTAGCACATATCTGCATTTCCAAATACAGACTTACCAAGGAAGGGGTTCTAAAGTTGATCTCTTCAAAATAGCCATCAAACATTAAGCTGAACGTTGGATCTATACAGAGAGACATCAGTGAACTGTCATGACATTATGTTCATAACCAGTTATTTTCTTCACCCATTAGAGCAGCCAGTATCTTTATTCAAATACTCACTATATAGTCTCCTCTCATTTAATTTTAGGTTTAGGGGCTGTGTTCAACCATCACCATTTAAACCATCTTATTGAAAGAGGCTCTTCTGTCTGAAAAGACCAATTAGTGTAACAAACACCACTCACCATTGGTAGTAAGAATTACAGGTCTCTTTGCAGTTGCCATGAATGTCTTTATTGCACTTAGAAATCCTGCATCTTCATCAAATATTATATCTACCTATAGCAAACAAATGAAAAGCTTTAACAATAGCTGCAAGCTGTGAATGCAGTCATGCTGTTAACGACCGAGTTAGACTTAACACAGAGTTCCTGAACATGCACAGGGCAGTGGCTGTTCATGCTTCAGGCAGTTCACTTGGATCTACCCAGAAGTCTCAAGGAGGAAGGGAAACAAAGGTTAAATTCTTTAAGTATTGTGAAAGGACATATTGCTCACATCAATATATTTCATATGGATTTTACCTCTTCAAAAAGAATGAGAGATGTTGCACTTTTTCTGTTGTGTTCTTCTCCTTCTGGTTCTTTGTTTATTGATTTAATTTGAGCATCTTTCTTTTCTTCAAGTGAATTCTGAGTATTTCCTGCAGATGGGTGAAGAATTGAGCAGGAAGCAAAGGAGGACTGAAACCATTTAATATGCATTCTAGACACTGGATTCAAAAACACTCCATGTATTAACTGCTTAAGAAAAATCTACACCGACACAAAAACTTAGAAATCTGACCTACATCCTTTTCTGATGTCTCATTTAAAAAAAACTGCAACAAATTTCCTGAGAATTCAACCATGTTTGGTGAAGGGCTGAGTATCTGTAAAATTAATTCTGCACCTAACCTGTTTGTGACCTACAGTGTCTTGGGGGCATGGTAATTCCTTCAAGACAGTGCACTGTGACTGCCTGAAGAGACAAGGACTAGACTCAACTGCCCCAGTTCTGTCCAGCACTTTGCTCGTGGCATTCCTTTGTACTCTCTGTGCAGAAATATTAGTTGTCTGAATGTATCGTTTCCTTTCTAAAAACCCGTCTTTAAGGCTTCCTGAGCCCATGAAACAGTTGGAAACATACTTTCCAATGTTAACAGACTCAAAGACTTCAGTGTACCCTTCTATGTATTAAAATCCACAGTCTGCAATCAAACATTTATTGGCTTTGCAAGACCTCTTAGTCCTGTGGCAGTCATTTTGATATACATATACCACCTAGCACAATGACCATTCCACACCAATCTGAAACAGGCACTGAGGTAATATAAAGGTGTATTTTTCTAGAGATGGTTTTTAATTTATCTTCTCTTACCTAAATGCTCTGAAAAGAAGAACCAAACTCAAAACAACTAAGGAAAGCCCACTGAACTTCAGACTGTCTGCACGCTAGTTAACTCTCCTAACACAGAGTAGTGACTACTTCCTAGATAGTGCATCACAGGTAACTTAACTAACTCTCGACAGCAGTTAGAGTGTAGTAAGTCTGCTCTACTCTTGTCCACACAGCTCCACAGGAGTGCTCCACACTATTAGTAGCTCCATAGCAGTAACAAATTATTAAATAACAATGCCTACCTTTGTTTTTTTCTTGAGATGTCACTGCTCCATCATTACCTTTGCGTTTGGAAGAAATTTTGAAATAGTTTGCAAGTGTTTTAGGGGGTAAGCTTCGCTTTAATCCTGCTCTTTTTGGTGACAGTGGAGGTTTTCTTGGTGAAATAACTTTCTTTGGAGAATACATTTTTTCTGCAAGACACGTTTTATATTAAATTGAAGCTGGAAATGTAATCTCAAACTGACATTTCTCAGGCACATGTAGATCAAATCCATTTTTGTATCTGGTAAGGACAGGTTTACTGTGGTGATTTCTGCTTATTTTACTCTTCTGTTGCAGGGAATGCTTTCGCTTCAAGTGCCATAGCACTTACTCCACCACTACAGAAATAACTTAAGATAATCAAGAGCCAGTCATTTTGATAAAGTCATTATTTAATTTGGTATGTGATTACATTAACCGACACAGTATTTATTATTGTGGCCAGATAAGCTGAAATTTGCTATCCTTTTTAAACAATTGATGTCTAAAAATTATTTTGGGAATTCAGTTCCTTGAAACAAAACAAAAAACCCCACACAAACCCCCAGATATAACCATGAAACTTACTTGGTGACTTGGTACTGCTACAACTGTTAAAAAAACAAGGCTTATGTGCATTAATGCCTTTTTTGTCCACTTGATGAGACTGAGTAGCTTCTTTTAGTTGAGACAGTATCTGTCTACCACTACGCTGGCAAGAGGCGTTGACTTCAAATATCTGCAACAGTATTTAATTTATATTAAATAAAATTAGGTATCTTGTATTACGAATGCTTTCAGATCACTAGTTACAAGTAAGAAAAATAGCAGTGAGGAAAGGACTCCACAGACCTTAAAACCAAGCTCCTGAGCACAAGCATACACCGCAGCAGTTTTCCCTACTCCTGGTGGGCCAGTTATCAGAACTGTATTGCAAAGGCTAGTCTCCTCCTCAAAATCAGATTTACTATCTTTAAAGTCAAGGCTGTCCAAAGAATCTGTAGAATTATTTAAAAGAAAAGAAAGGACTGTTCAAATCATTATCAATTCATGTCAGTTTTATGCCAACTTCAAAGGGAATATATATATATATATATATATATATATATATATGTATAATTTTTAATTCTATCAGCACCTGGATGCTCTTTGTCCTCCTTTTCCCCTTTCTGATTTCTTTTTTCTTCCCAGTCAGCTCTTTTTTTCCATTCTTTTAACCAACTATAAAAGGAAGGAACAGGACAAAATTTAATAAAATAATTAATAGTAACTAATTATTAATAATATTATTAAATTAATTATCATAATTAATAAATAATGTTGAATAAAGTGAATCAAAATCAGATGGAACAGAACATAAAACTAGGGGACATCAGCCACTTTTTATACCTCTCAAAAACGTATCAAGTCCTTTCAAATTAAAAAGTTGTAAAATTGTTCAAGGTTTGATTCTTTTGTAAAAAAAGATTCCTTCTTCATTCTCCATTCTATTATTTGATTGGTGTAAAACCAGGTCATTTACTGAACTACTTAAACTGTGGAAAATGCTTTATCATTCATAGTTTAGTGTTGTCAGATGGGTCTTTAAGTTCTGAGTAAGAGCCACAACACTGAAACCCGTTCAGAAAATTTAACCAAGAGCACAATATATTAGAAGGACTTGTGCACTAAATTACTGTCAAAAGCAGGGGCACTACATCAAGATCAGGATCATGCACGCTTGTAGGAAAATACAAACAAGTACTGATCAGCTGCTATTCCTCATAGTGTGTAAGCTTAAATAACCTGAAAAAAAAAAATTCCTACTAAAATTATAAGGGCATTAGCTACTTAAGTATTTCATTCTATCCCACAGCCTAATGTAGCATTTCATGTGTGTTTTTGTTTTGTACTATACCATACAAGCTACTGAGGTATTACTTAAAAAGAAACTATAATCAAAATATCTTTCACACCAACTGACAACACGTTTCCACAACTTTCTGGAAGTACCAAAACAACGGCCAAAACCACACACCCTCTAAGTGTTCAAGGATAGTATAAAATAACTGACTTTGCTTCTTTGAGCATAATCAAGTAATAGGATGTTTTGAGTTATTTTAAGAATGGCTCCATGCTCTCACTTCTGACCTGTGTAGCCTTTCAATTTCTTTCTTGTTCCCTACAAGCTCACTGGAATCTTGAGGCTGATATTTTTCTGTCCAGAGCATGTCTTCCTTTTCAACTCCTACAGAAAAAATAGCCAGTTTTAAATAGTTCTTAACGCAAAAGAGTTGATCAGAAGAGAATATTAAGACTAGACAGGATTTTTGCATCACAGTGGAAGGCTGACATACATTATACATTTCCTCTGCAGAGAACTATAATCTGACAGGAGGTGCAGTTACCTGAAAGTGCATTTGACTCTGATAAATATTCAGTGTCTTCTGGCATAACATCTTGCTTCCGAGTCTTGTTTTTTCCCAAATGTCTTGCTTGTCCTGCCTCTGCTTGTTTTTCTCCAGATATGGGGGAAATAATGTTCCTGGAAACTCTGGATTTTATTTCAGTCTCTGTACCTTCAAGTTGTTTTCTTCTTTTTGATTTATGGTCTTCTGTTTCTTTCCTTTTCCTCTTCGTTTCCTTCCAGTTGTCAGAATGTTTCTGATTTACCTCAGAACTTGCAGTGACATCTCTGTTTTCTAAGAAAAAAAAAATTACATCCTTTTAGAATTTCAATCTATGTCCATTACAACTCTACGTTTGTTTAAGTCCTATTTGAAGAATTTGGTCAAAATTACCTAAAACGTAGGATGAATTTACTTCCAAAACCAGTATTCATTCACTGAAACATTTCTGGAAATTCCAAGTCGCCTTTTTATGCTAGAGGGAATGCATGCGTGTGTTTTTTTCCTACGTAGAATACTAACCTTGTACATGGTTTTCAAACCCCAACTGTTCCGTTTGCTTTTTCAGAAACTTGTAGAAGTATTTTCTAGCAGGAAATTGAGAATTGCAAGACATGATCTCATCTAGTAAATCTTTTCTGAATGTATCAGGAAAAACTGGTCGGTGGCCAGAAATCTGTAAGACACACACACACACACACACACACACACAAATTATTACTCAAAAAAACATTTCACAGAAGAACAATGATGGTTTTGCATAATTTAATTTGATAGCTGTCTTGTTAAACCCAGCCATTAGCAGAAAGCCTTGAGAATTGTCTAATGTTATGATGCAGAATGCATAAATCACAAACGAGAAAAAAAACATCCAGGACTGACAGAGTTTCAAACTACAGGATTTTTTAAAGCAACAGAAGTCCTAACAAGTAACAAAACAAATTAAATTTTCTTTTCATTTTTCTTGTAACACAAACCCCTCTTTTTAAGTACTAACCATGGGTGTGGAACGGTTTCCAGTTAGTTTTGAATTCACAGTGGAAAATTCACCAAGTGAGAGAGTGATTTTTGTGACATCAATGACTTCAGTACTCAGTTCCCTTAGCTTAGTTAATAGAGGACACGATGGTGACTTTAATTTCCACATTGGATAACCTACAAAAGAACCCCCACCAAAAACAAAACAGGAAACTTGTTAACAAAGCAGAGATACAGTCGCAGACAAAACCTTCCCACAGTAAATAAGAGCAAATGCTCTTTTAACTACAGCTTTATTATGTCAAAGCCAAGCTTATTTAACTTACACTGCATCAACTTTTTATCTTTATGAAATTCACCTCCCACATTTGCACATTTTTGCATACACCGTTACTCCAGTAAATTGCTCCTGGGCTCTTTTTGCTCTAGGTAACAACCTGCGCCCCACTGGGTCTCTGTAGGACAGATGCTCACTAAGGATTTTGTTTGTTTATTGGTTGATTTGCAAATATAAATTCTGTCAAGTGCTATTATTCTACTTTCTGCTATTCTGTCATGCCCTTTCATAAGAACATTGTAGCACGCTCACTCACTTAGTGGAAAGAAATGGGCTGTTCTTTTCTCTTTGGAGAAATATTTTGCCTTTTTCAGAAGGAAATGGTTTCTGCCCCAGTCAGTCCAACATGATCTTTATTCTCTAAATTGGAACTTGAAAAACTAACTTTTTGGACTAAATATTAAGGATTTTGCATCCCCACCCATAAATGTATCCATTATTTTAGCACCGATTTAATTTGTAAATTGTGTATTTATAAACACCTCACTGGAAGATTTGTGACAAAAAACGAGGGAACTACCAATAACTCCAGTCACAAGAGTAAGTTCTGCTGTTCAAGTTTCTTTTCTGCACAGATTTACTAGAAAATATTATATACATTTACACAATGGCTGAACAAAAGCTTACAGTCATCCTTCTGCTGTACATGGACAACAGTCTTAAAATATAAACTTGCAAGAGAGTAGGCTTCCATTGCTGCTGCTTTCTTTGCAATCTGCCTTTTCAGTGACTCTGGCAATCCACTCATCAGGAATTCACGTTTTGCTCTGAACTGATCATCGTCTTGAGAATTTTCAGATGCATCTTGGCTTTAATGAAAATAGAAATTAAAACAAAAAAATCAGTTGAACTACCAACTATGTAAGGCTTACAATAGAATTTAATCACATTCACTTATACACTTGTGTTAGATATAGTCTGGGAGAACTGCTAAAATTAATTTAAATTTAGTAAGTTTACATTTAATTTTAAATTTTGTGTTAGACATTTTAACTGTAAAAAAATAATCTTTGTTTTTTTATTTTTATATGCAATTTAGGATTTATTTTTAATCACTCAACTACATTTTCAACCATCTAAAATGTCTCAACAATAGTTAGAGGAATACACCCTACAAAAAACCCCAAATTTTGCAAGAAGATTAACATATTGATCAGTATAAAACACATGACCATTTATATCACATTTCAATGTGTATTTAAATTAGTAAAATGAGAGAATGTTAAAGTAACCTTGAAATATATTTTGATTCTTAAGTGACTGCAATCTTGAAAACTGACCTGCTTTCATCAAAGATCACAATTGGTTCACCTGCAGAGCTTTGAGCATTTCTGCCTAGGAAGGAAGGTGCATATCCCAGTTTTCCTATAAAAAGAAAAAAAAAAAAGGGAAAAAAAAAAAGATTAGATTAGCACTGATACAGGATTCTAACCTTGCTTCTCTGTTCACTATCTATAGGTTCCATGTAATAACATCAGGGAATCTCCTTAAGTGAAAGATGAATATTTTAACAAAATTCATTACAGTTTTATTTCTAGTTATTTCACCACTACAGACATTATTTTCTGTAATATTTTAAAAATATCCTTAAATTAGAAGACAACAAAACATGATATACTATTGGCTGTTTTTCAGACAAATGTATTTTCCTCAAATGAAGAAAGAAATCAAAGCCGCACATGCAAATAATCTCTGCAGTATTAACTCATGTGATAAAAAGATATATATTGAAACACTATATAAAAAAAAAATCAGAAGATTAACGTACTGCAAAGGCAGCTTTATAAAATAAAGTTATAATAGTCAATAACTGTAATCAACATTACACAGATTCTGTAAGATGCAATTACCATTCGAGTTCTTCGCAACCTTCAAGTTTCTAGACTTTTTCCCCAAAACATCATTCAAGCTCCGAAGATTTTTTTGCTTCACATTCTGCACTGTAGTAGTGGTATTACTCAGTCCTGAATCTAAAATTATTACCAATTCCTAGAAGGCAAGCATATAAAATAAGAAAGGAAACAACTTTTCCTCCTTTATTAACAATACAATTTAGTGATCAGTACTGAGAAAACTGGAGAAAGTGCCTTGAGAGCTCAGAAGTTAGAAAATAATTTGAAGATTATACAATCCTTTTATTACAATTTACACGGGGGGGGGAAAAAAAAAAAAGATTTCCAATATATAAATGAAGGTCAGAATTAAAATTCAATCTCATCTAAATTCAAATGTCTGAAACATACACATTTGAAACAGACACCTTGCTGTCCATCAGGAAAGAGAAACAGTCACTTCTGAAGTGTGAGCACCTGCTGCATGTTATAGATCTGTGTGAGGATGAGCTTTCCAGTCTATGCCTGGCAGTTGCTTTACTATTTGACATTTACCATACCACTGCATAGAAATCTACCTTATCTGATTCTTTATAAAGAAATTTTTGCAAGATAAGAAACCTTTTGTCGCTCAAATGAATCACAAAACATTCAAAAATATATTTTTCCCCTACAAAGTACACAGGCTTACTTCATTTTCCTGTGATTTTTTCTTTTCAACAAGAGCTCGCTGTCGAGATGAGCGCCTCACAGGAGCTGGTGAGTCTTCATTAACCTTTGATCTATTATGACGTATAGCCTTTGCTTTTTCAATCAGCTGTTTCGCTTTGGATATATTTTTAGAAGTAGAGCTTATCTGCTAACAAAGTACAAAAGAACCAAAATACCCACCAATCAATAGCAATATATTCACATATAAGTATTTCACATATTAATATAATTTTTCACATTCATAAAAGCATATAATTTTATAAAAAAATTATTTGTATCAAAAAGAAAATGAAAGGATGAAAAGGAAGAGCAAACCAATGTGATATAAATACTTTTCAAAAGGGAGTGAGAGCCCTAGAAGGGCATCCTCCAATTTGTCCACAGAACAGTGACATTCTTAAGCATAAGGTGTTCTGCTGTGCCCAAACACTATGTCCCATCCTGAGAACCTACAGAACGTGAGCATGCTATTTTACTGGATTTTTGTGTTACGTTATGAAAAGTAGATACTATCTCAAATTCTATCGTAAATCACAGCAATAGTCTCTTTCTATAGGGCATCTGAGAACTGTCATATTGTATTACGTTAAACTATTACACAATACTGAATATGCATGTAACAAATGACAGAGCACAAAACCACAAACTTATTACATAAATTACCTTTATATTTTTGGAGTTAAACTCTTCATTTTTCATTGTTTCAGTTTTATTTGATTTTGTAGTTGCACCGATACGTGTAAACCTCATTCTAATTAGGAAAAAAAGTAGTAGGAAATTATTACTTTTTAATAAAGGGAAATGTTATTCTCAATCTCCTTTTCAAAAGTGTTTAAAAATACAGTGCTGCAAACAGAAGCAACCCCCCAGTTGGTGGTTGGGTTTTTTTGTTTGTTTTTTCTAATGTCTTTAGTGCAAACACATTATAATGTGCTTGCATATAATGGGCTATAATCAGCTTTGATTCCTCTGTATTATTACGCACCACAATCAGTATTCATGCAGCTTTGGTATGCATTCCAATCAATTTATAATTATGTCTTACTCTTAAAATACCTGCAGGGAAACAAAATGCAAAAAGAGAGAAAAAGATCTAAAATCTTTACCTTATTGGGCTGTTTCCTTCAAAGGGCACGGTAATCACCTCTGCTTTATACACGTTACTTTTCTTCAAGGATTGCTTGCTTGCTTTTGGTGTAGAAGTCTGTAAAGGACAGTCACTTAATTCATCTTCAGAAAAAGTATTTCTAATCCTGGGTTTTTTAGGTGTAACATCTTTTGGTGTTTTGATTTTCTTCTGCCTTAAACTCCTCCTTAACTTATTCACTTTTGGACTCGATGAAATACTTACATCTAAGGTGTTTTCCTTAGTAAGAATGTTAGTTCCTGAATCCTCATCTTCATTATAATTACTAGTATTTGAGACATTAGTTTCTTTAGTTTCTGAAGCCTTCCTTCTTCTGTTTCCTTTCTTCTGAAACTTTTTAGGTCTTTTGGTTTTAGTTCTATTGTTTTCAGGATTAGAAGGTGTATATTTGTCCACATGATCTTCTGGTACTCCACTTTCTAATCCTTTATTTGAAGCAATGTCATCTTCGGGTTCTCCTTTTTCTTTTGAAGACTTTCCAAGGGTTTGCTTTTGTTTTCCAGGTGCCTTTTTAACTCCACTTTTTACCACATCTGATGTTGGCTGCTTAAACGCCTTCATAAACTGATGTCTTTCTTCCAGAGTACATTTTGGCTTCAAACAATCGGACCCTGCAGTCTCTAGTACAGCTAACTCCAATTCTTCTTCTTCAATAACTACGTTAGATTTTCTTTTCTGAGTAACCTGCTCAGTTTGTTCACTGTCCAAAAAGGATGAGCTACTTTCTTTTTCCTGTACGCACTCCTTCTGCTTCAAGAAAATGGAAGCTATTTTCCTAGAGCCCTTTTGCTTCTTATGTAATGGAGCTAATTTGGGGGGAATGGAGTGAACTTGTGCAAGGACAGTTACTGTTCTAAGTGGTAGCTGTTGAGATTCCTCACACTTTTCTGGATCACCAATACTATCATTTTTGTCCATTTCATTTGCTGTAGCAGAATTGTCCATTGCTGACTTTGCATCTTCTTCAACAAGACTGATATAATTTTCTTCCTGACTCTTCAAGAAGTCCTCAAATGACACTGTTATTATACTATTATTTACCTCTGATGTCTTATCATCCATATGAGCTTCAAAACTGGAGTCACTAATAGTAGCATTACACTCAGCTCTTGTAGGTGATACCATAGTTTTCTTATCTTCAGTTTCCTTTTTACACTTCTCATTCAGCTGGTTTTCAGATGAAAAACTTTCAGACAAATCCATATCTACTTTGCGCTTCCTTTTCCTCGGTTTTCTTATCCTATTTTTTGTTCCATTTATTTCACAACCACCTTTCTTTGTGGTTTTTTTGTACATGACAGAATCTGAGAAGCTCTCTCTTTGAACATTATCTTTTGCTAATTCTCTTGCACATTTTTGGTCAACTAAAGTACAAGTAGCAATAAAATCATTACCGTCTTGTTTCAGTCCTGTTGTTTCTCTGCTGTCATCACTACTAATTTCTATTTCATGTTCATTCATAGATTCTTTCATCTGTCTTAGCTTATTATTTAAATTAACTCTCTTCCCCTTCCTCTTCCGCTTTAAACGTGGTTTAAAAGGTGACCTACAGTCTTTGTCATCAGCATCCAACGGTGTTTTATTTTTTCCAGCTACAACTGGTAATGCAGCTTTTTCAGTTACTGATGTCTTTTTAAAATAATCCAATATATTGTTGGGTTTTGGCAGTGACAACACTTTATCCACTGGTTTTGTTAATGGTGAAAAATATCTTGTGATTGTTTTCACAGAAGTATCTTCCTCTCGCCGTTTCTTGCATGGCTACAAAAAAGTTCAACATCAACCTTAGCTTTTAAAAACTTTAGATGACTTAGCAATATAAAGCAGTATCTGCAGTATACATTAGTAACAGTAGTACTTTTTCAGGGGATAAAAACCTCATGTTGATGCGCTAAGACTTGTGCACATCAGCTTTATCTCCTTGTATCTTGCAAAAGCCATCTTAGCTTGAAATAAAATTCTGCTGTTTCAAATAAATAAAAATCCTGTTCTGAAACTCTGAGACTGCGGTGGGCGATGGCTGCGGTGAGCCCGGGGGCTGCCCGCGCCTCGGGGAGATCCGCGTCTTGTCTCTGTGGGCGCCGGAGGACTCGGGGAGTGAGCGGGGATGGAGAGAGGGTCAGGGAGGAAGGGGTGCGCGTTGAAGTCTGCTACTGAACAGAGCCTCGTTTTTTGGGATGACAGGGAGGTTTCCTGGGCAAGAATAAGGATGTCTAAAGGAACAATGTTTTCTATAGTAGTTGGGACGTTAGGTCTTAATTCATAGGGAGTGCCGTGCCTGTCTTCTTCCCCTCACATCTAAAAGACACCTGCCTAGCGAGTTATGCTTCAGATTGGTTTCTGTCCTGAGCTCTGCTGTCCCCATGCACCGAACTCCGTGGGTCACGTACTCTGTGGGTCACATCTAAGTGTTGCCAACATTCCAGGTTAGCTGGTTTTTCTGCAGCTGTGCGCGGGATAGAGAGGATGAGTTTTCACTGGGACTGGTAACCCACCCACTCTGTGCTGAAGATGCGTGATAAGATAGGCAGTGTGGGCAGGGAGATTGCAGAGAGCCAGTGAAGGGCTGGCTTCTCTGCCAAGAGATCCTGTAAGCATTTTAGTTTTTGCAGAACCATTGCCTTAATATCTTTGATTCAGTTCTGCAAGGGGTAAATATATAAATAAATAAATGAAACCAGCCAAAACCAAACTCAGAAAATGTTTCTGTGGTGACCTGATAGTTTTTTGGAAGCCGATTCCATTAGCATAGAAATCTGCTAGGTTCGTGTCCTGCTACTGAGTGAATGTGGCCATCACTATACATTAGTCATCCTCAAAACCGCAAGCTACTTAAGAAAATGAATTGTTCATGACTGTCTTTAATCCAGATCTTGTCACCTCAGAGTGTTGCCTGATAACTCAAGATGCATTTGAGAGGAAGGCAGTTTGCCTTTCTGCAGTGTCTGTGAGTGCTTTATTAGCTTACCTCTCTCCTTTTTCTCCCTGGGGAAATTGCTTGTGTATGTGTTTCTGTTTTCTCTTTCCATTTTCAGGACCTCACACTATTTTGTACGCAAAGAATCAGCCATGCAGCGCACATCCAAGAATTCCCTGTGTCCAGAAGTGCTGAATGTCTTAGACTGGGGTTCAGATAGCAAAAGCTTTATCATCTGGGGACTGGTGGGGCTGATGTGATAGGAAAAGCACTTTAGATCGCTTTCATTGCATCCTTTTCTTTTGGACCAATGGGACACGATTTTCAGCAAGCTTCATGCAGCTCTGTATGTTCAGGGACTTGCATTTCCTCTTCTGCTTAGCTAGTAGTATTTGTAATTCTGAGGCTGACTTGTTGAATTTGTATCTGCATGTAAAGGAGGTAATGGTCTTAGAGAAGTGACTGTTTGCTCTTCCTCCGCCCCGCCCCTTCACGAAGCTAAATACTTCCTTTTTTTCCTCAAGCGCTGAAATAACAAGAGAAGGGAAACTGAGCTGTGGGGCAGCTGCAGAGCTTCATGAATATTGCTTGAAGAGGAAATTTATTTTACCTAACCAGAGAACTTCCTGTGTCGGTTGTCTGTACTTCTAAAGAGCTAGAAATTACGTGTAAGGCTGTGTGTATGTTGCAGCATTTCCTTGTGTGTGTGACTTAGAAAAGTTGTTCTTAGGGAGATGTTTACTTCTGACATTTGCATCTTTAGCTCAGGGGTGTTCAAATGTGGGGTTTTTTTCCCTAAAAGTCAGATTCAGCAAGTTTGCAAACATCTTAATAAGCACTTGCAGAACCTTCTGTGGTCTAAGTTCTTCCAGAATCAAAACAGACTTGCTGTTCACCTGGCCCTGTAACCCCAGAGAACAGACAAATCAAAGGTGGCTATTTGGAAAAAAAAAAAAATAAAAGAAAGCAGCGTTATGGGGATTTTTAAAATCCAGTGAAGTGATAAGGCCTGGAAAAGTGCTTCTAGGTAGTCTTTTAAAAGCCTGATATATTTTTCTTTCCAGTGAATATTACCTGTATATGATGGCAGAGTGTTTTTTGAATAGGATTGCAGCAGTTCTGAGGGGTGGCAGGGGAAAGACCTACAGAGCATTCAGACTTTTCTGACAAGAAAAATCTAAGTATATTGTACATGTAACATTTAAGTACATGTAACCCAATTTGTATTTTGTTTAGTGAATGTGCTCTTCCCCTTGCCCAGGCTAGTTTCTTTGCCTCCTTCCCTGCTGTATGTGTACTAAAAATTACTGCACCAGTTTGTTACCTGCTGATGGTCCTTTTTTTAAAGCTGACTTCACACGCAGCTTTTCACCAGCAGATGCAGATAAGGTGGTTCAGAAAAATAAAAGATGTGCACGGCCTTTGCTTTTGTCCTGAATCCTTCTTTCCTGTTACCTGAATTTAGATCAGAGAAAGTGCAAGATTGACCAGAGATGTACTTGAGCAACATTTTAATGATTTAAAAGGGACCCTAAAGAAGCTGTTGGATGAGCGACTGATGTCACTGCTGCAGGAAGTGGATGCTATAGAACAAGAGAGCATCAAACCCTTGGATGAATGCCAGAAGCTAATAGAGCACGGAGTCAGTACAGCCGATGATCTGCTCCGGGAAGGTAAGGCAGGACCTGATACTAAGTCTTGGCTCTACTTTCCAGTGTGCCTTCTCTGAAAGGCTGTTATGATCAGCATATTTGGCTCATTTTGGACTTTTCTCAAACCAAATGTTAAGAAAAGGTTAAAGTCAGGTAGTTGTCGTGAAAAATCAATCAATATTAGCTCCTACAAATCCATATTAAATATTCCACTCCAATCCTAGGGTGTACATGTATCAGTGTAGATGCTCTGTAAGGGCAGGAAGTATCTACGTTGGAAATGTCTCACTGCAGAGGTGTCCTGCACCCCTCCATGCTAGAAGGAGGATTCTGTCAGGCTACTTTGAGATAAAATACATTTTGGGTACCGTAATAACAATATGTCTCTCTTGGTTGAAGAAAGTCATTTGTGTCTTAGTGGAATTGCAGCTGAAGTAAACAGATTCTTTCCTGCTAAGTGTGATTGTGTTCACAGTTGATGGGGACATGAGGCATGAAATGACCACTATATGGGAAAAAATTCTCCAAAAGTCTTGAGGATGAGGCAGACAAAAATGGGCATGTAGAATATTACTGTAAGGGCCAGTTTGTACCCTACTGATGCTGAATACCTAGCCAGAAAGGAATGTCACTCTTGACTGTTTTCCCCACACTGGAGAACCTACTGGAAGCATGTCTGAGCTGTGAGTATGTTGGCAGTTTCCTTGCATTGTTCTCGTGTCTCAACTTTAACTTTCTTTCAACATGATCTCAGTTTTGCGAACTAAAGTGCATTGAGCAGGCTCCCACGGGTAGGAGATCTACCAGTTTCCACTCAGACATGAGCTCTGCACTTAGAGCATGCTGGCTTGGCAGCTCTACGCCTCCTGCTCACAGGAGTAGTGACAATACTTAAGAATCTGTTGGTAGTTTTTTTCTAGCATCACAACCTCTGGGACAGCTGGTAGTTGCTTTGGGGTTTTTTGTTTCAAGTTAGCGAATCAGAGGGTGGTGACACAGACTGCTTGAGATAGAGTGTCTATCAGATCTCATGAGAACCTGACTAGCTGTGCACTTCCTACCCCATGGGTCACCATTCCCTTTGTAGCAGTAGAAGCATTGCTAAGTCATGTCATCAAAATGAGCAGATGTTGCATCTGAGTCAGAAAGGAGTTAAGCCTCCATGGTTATTAAACCTCCTGCTGCCAGTTATGACGTATGCTTTTTCTTTAGAGATTTGTAACGTTTGTAATCCTCCATTTGGAAAAGGACTGAGCTTGCTTATGTTGTAAATTACCATAAAGTCATCAGATAGGAGAATGGAGCATACGTCTCTGTAAGCTGAAGTGTGGGACGCTACTTTATATGGAAAGCTTATGAAAAGATTTCTATTTATCTCCACACTTTAATGCATGGATTATTTCTTTCATTATGACAATAGTTACGATTTAGATTGTAGCAAACAGGGCAATGATTGAAATTATTTTTTGCTTTTAAGCTCATGCTTTTTTTTTTCTGCTCAGTGAAGGTGCTCTGCTTGTTTCTTCCTTTAAAGCAGGTGGAGGAAGGGATTAATAATCCTGATCTTTGGCATCTTGACTCCAGTTCTGCTACTGTCTGAGACCTGAGGCAAATTATTACATCTGTTATGGGTGTGTCTACAGGAAGCTTTGAAAGCTTCAAAAGTTGCTAGATAGGCTTTATATTGTAAACTATAATTGTATTTTCTAGCTAAGAGTCTAGCGAAAGTGCTGAGAATGCTTCATGTTTAATTGGTTGTTCATGTCAGAACTGGTTATTCTTTGAAGCAAAGAATGCCTTTCTTGGACGTTTTCTCATTAGGAATATTTTCACCATTTGATTCCAGGAGAGAGTGCAGTCCATGGAGATGTGGGACAACACAATGAGAAACTTTGCAGCTTTACAAAAAAAGCTTTACATATTCAGCTAGATAGGTAAGATACTGACACACCGAGCTGATCTGAGGCAACGGCACGTGTTCTTGTATAGGGGGTCTTTTATCCTTTGAAACAAAAGCCTTCTGCTCCAATTGCCTTGAAAGATTCTTTTGAGGTGTTACTGTCCTGTTTGTTTCATAGACTTCCCTTGAGGCTGGCAGTCACAGAATGGAGTAGTTTTCAACCTCCATATGTTCTGTAGAAATATAGGCTGTTTATTTGTGAACAGTGAAACCAGTCCTTGTGGAACAGCCTGTATTTCAGAGTATTTACTGAGAAACAGTCTGGTTAGGGCTGAAACACAATGTTTTCTGAGTCTTTTAAGTTTGAAATGCACATGCCAATTTCTGCAGCTGTTCTCTCTTTGCAAATCTGCACAGATTCAAGTGTATGGACAAAATATGAATTTGTAGAAGCTGGTCCCTTTCATTACAGCAAACTTTCCTTTCTCAGTTTACCAGAAATACCCTCCTTGGTTGACGTGCCTTGTTTATCTGCCCAGCTGGATGATTGCCTCCTTACTATATTGAAAAATCAAATATTCAGACATGGAACTGTGGCATCTCGCCCACCTGTACAGCTAGAGGAATTTGTTGAGAAGCCTGGAGGTATTTTAGTCCGATGGTGTAAGGTAGGTAAAATATCCTGGGTGAAAATCAATCGTATTTCAGTTTTGTTGAAAGAAATTGAAAAAGCTACTTCATTCTGGATTCCCTACTGCCTTCGAAGGAATAGTCAACTCCAGTGTGTAGTTAGAAGCTTTAGAAGAGATATTTATGATAACGGCCTCATACAAAGGCAAGGTAGTTAGTGATGTTGTTGTGGTTGGCACTGGGGTTTGTGCCTGCCTGGCAGTGACACTTGTGTCTTGGACTCTTGCTGTTGGGCTCGACCTCCTCCCATCTGCAGGTGGAAAGGACCAACACGCTAAAGCACTGCTGCCTCACAACCTCCTTCCAGTGTGTGGGGAAGTCGGGAGGGGCAGCTCAAAACGCTGCTGCCCCTGCTTCCCACGCTTAACCAAGCGCCAGGTACAGGATAAGCAGGGAACAACTCCTTTGTGTACTCTTTCCACTAAACAAATAAATATTGAAGTGTAATCTGTGATTCTGTTGTACAGACAAGTCCAAGAAATCCTGGTGTGTGTGTGTGTGTGTGTTTCTGACAGGTGATTCACACTCTCAGTGAGACTGGACTTCGGTGCTGGGGTGGTGCTTTTGTTCCCTTTGAGGACTCTTTGGCAGATCCAGGATGAGGCTGAACCTGTTCTGTTACGCTTTTGCACCTAAACATGTTTGTGTTCTTAGGGAGATGCAGTGGGTAGAAAGAGAAAATATTTGAATACTGGGATTAGCTAGGCAAGTAGCCTTTCTCTTCAGTGCAGAAAAACTATTTTTAAGTAAATCTCTGCTGTGCTCTGATGTGGTTTAGTTGTTGTTGGACAGCTCGACACTCCTTGGCAGCATTAAGCAATCTTACATTGTTCTAGCCACAGCCAGCCATCAGCCAGCCACCCTTACCTTGCAAAGGATGAGGGCTCAGATTATAAAATCACAGGCACTATTGTCACACGTGGTCTGATTTTCTGTGCTATACAGGAGTTCCTTGAATTTGGTCATGCTTGGGGGAAACTGGAGCTTTTGGGTGGGGAATAATAAAAATCTCTTTTGACTTGGAGATATCAAGGAGTTGGAAATAATTCCCTGGAGGTGTTTATAAAGGATAACTGAGTTTCTCTTGCTGTTAAAAACTGGCACTGAATTTCTTCTGCAAATTTGCTTTTGGCTGAAGGATCTTGTTACATCTCTTAGATTGAAAAGCCTTCTGTTAAATGTTTCTTCTCCTGTAGATACTTTTAAACTGTAATTGAATAATTCTTGTACTTTTTGTATTAGTTCAGGCACTGATTTTATTTTCTGTAAGTTATGCGTTCTGCTCTTTAATACCTTGTCACTCTGAATTGCCTCTGACAGCCTGCAGTACTCCCCTAATATTTCAGAGGCCAAAGACAAACAAGAGGGGGACCTTTATTAATGCAATAAATATTTTTCTAGGTGGATGATGATTTCATACCACAAGATTACCGACTGCAGTATCGTAAGAGTACTGCCAGTCACTTTGAAGATGTGTATGTCGGCTCGGAGACAGAGTTCATAGTGCTGCATATCGATCCTAACGTTGATTACCAGTTCAGAGTCTGTGCCCGAGGAGATGGACGGCAGGAGTGGAGTCCGTGGAGTGTTCCTCAGATCGGCCATACCACACTAGTTCCCCATGGTACTGTTTTGTTGCTGTTCTTCTTCATCTTAAGCCTGTGTCATCAGTGCAGCACTCCTGAAGGTCTATAGCTGAGTAACTTAGAGCTGCTTTTTGTATGATGCTGGGGTGTCCTTAACTATCACCTATGTCTGTAATGTATGATGAACTCTCCTTTCATCCTACAGTTTGTTCTTTGCTTTCTAGTGTGAGGGATAATGAGTGAGCCTTTCCAGCAGGCACCTCACTGCTTAGCCTTGGAAAGCATCAGTGAGACAGAAGTGAAGGGTTTTTTAACTTACCCCTCACCCCTATCTAAGTATTTTTGTATGACCTGATAACAAGTTTATCTCAGAGAGAGATAAACCTAAATTTTCTCTTCACTTGCAAATTTTTAAGGGCAGTGAGCAATGAAGGTTTTCCTTCGCCTACAATATGACTTCACATGGCAAAGAGTGAACTTCTGGTGAGCAATGTGAGCTGGGAAATACTTTTTGTAATTGCAAATTATTTGAAAAAGGAATTTTTCCATCAGAAGGCAGCAAAACCTGCCCCTGTTCTTAACTTAGCTTAAGCTTTATATGAGGTAAACTGAGGGCACATTGGGGCTGACTTGATTTTGCACAGACAGTAGCTAGTTGAGTTAAGGTTCTCACTTTTCATCTGGTTGTTTGTTTGTTTGTTTGAAGAATGGACAGCTGGTTTGGAGGGTTACAGCTTGAGCAGTCGAAGAAACATAGCACTTCGAAATGATTCTCAGTCGTGCGGTGTGCTCTACTCCAAAGCTCCTACTTATTTCTGTGGGCAAACATTAACATTCAGGCAAGTACTTTCTGGGTAGCTGTTGTCTGGTGCATCTCCTGTGAGCCAAGCTTCCTTCTCTGGTCTTATATCTGCACTGTATGTCAACCTGAGTCATGATGCATGTTGGAGTTTTACATCAGCTCAGCCCCAGTCAGGGTAGCGTGTCTGTGAAGTCTGAATTTCCTTTGCTTTACTTTTACTTCCTGACTCTTTAGGAAAACACCTGATGTTTTTGTAGGACCTGCAGCCATCTAAAATAGAGATGAGTGAAGTCCTGAGGGATAGTAAAATACAGCCCATGCTGAGCAAATCTGTGGAATGTTGAACTTCCTTGAGTTTTGTAGCAGCTGTTACTGGCTGGTCAGAAGTCAGTAGGGACTTGCCATTGATTCTTTTTCACCTTGGGTCAGTGGGTGCTTGTCTTCCCAGACTGTCCACATGCTTTGAAGACTTTGGACATAAAAACATTGTATGTGCTGTTGGGACGGGTAAGGGTGACAGTCTGGCACTGATGTCTTTAACATCTGAGATAATTAGTGCTGATCAGACTACTGCTTGAAACTGGTATTAGAAAATCCTGAGTGGAGAAGAGGAGATCTTGTGAAAATCAAACTTTCCATTTGACACAGAATATTATTAAAAACCTTGGCAGCTTTGCTGCCTGTAGTCCTGTTCCTGAGATGGTGCTGTTTCATGGGGTATGAGGAATGTCCTTGTGGATATGTCAGTTGTAATTACAGACCTCAGACTCTGGAGCTTTATTCCATCTTTCCCTAGTAAATAAAACTATTTGCTGTACAGTAGACAACCCCCAAAGGCAATTTAAGGGGGCTGTTCCATTATATTTTTGTAACTTATTCCATCATGTTTCATTTCTCCCTTCCTGCTAACGAATTATCTTCACTTCAGATGGTTGTAGTATGAGGATGTATTCAGTTGCCCTGCCTGAGCTGGGATAAAAAGATCTAAAGCTTTCATTTGAAATCTGTTGCTAGATTTAACATCTCTTGGCTCAGAAAAAACTGTGAAATTAAAGGCAGAACTTTGAGGTTTCCCTTGGTTCTCTTTCAGACCAATGCCTTTTATCTTTCTTTATTGGTAGCACATGAAAATCTTTTGCTTCAGATTTTGGTAATGTGTATTCCTCTCCAAGAGGAGATTGTTTCAGGATGGCAGAACACTCAAGCATATGCCCACAAGACTATAAAGACACGAGTCTTAAGATTGAAGACAACTTCAAAAGTTGGTTGTGTTCCTCTTCCAAGGTCCAAGAGTAGCTTCTTGTTTGAAAGTGTGTAAGATTTTCCTGAGCAGGGAATTGTAGTACTTGGCACTTGGCTTTCTCCATCTGTTGAAACAAAAGTGTATTCACGAGGGGGTAAGTGCCTTGCAGAGCAAACCAAATAAGCAAGGTTCACATTACAGATGTTTGTGAAGCAGCTTTGTATTCTCCTTGTGCATTCAGGACACAGGCATACCTCATCAGTGAAAAGTGAAGCTGTGATAAACGCAGTGCTTTGTATCTGCTTTTTAAACATTGTTTAAAAAAAATATTACAGATAACATTCAGTTATCCTCTGAGGTGAGGCCTTTGGACAAGCTGTAGGAAACATCACTGCTTTAAGTGAAGACTCATCCTGTTTCTTTGCAGCCTTCAGGGAGCTGCCCTTAGGAAAGGGAATGTTTCTCCACAGTGACCTGCTCTGCAGCTGCCTCTGAAGTTTTTGCTTGCAGTGGGGAGCCACAGCCAGTCTGGCCAGGCTGGTGATGTGGGATCAGCCAGCAGACGCCCCATGAAGATTCTGCTGACTTTGTCAGGAACCCAACACAACTCCCCTGACAGCTAATACAAAGGAAGTGCATGTGATCACCCACAGATTTACTTCTCTCTGCTCTGAGGCAGATGGAAACTGGTGGTTGAACTGGTTCAGTGTCTGCACGCTGCAGTGACAGAGGCAAGGTTTTGCTCTGCAGCATTGGAAGTGGTGAGAAGGGATTCAAACAGTGTTCCACTGAGCATTGTTCATACCACCTAGTCTGTGGGCTTTAAAATATTGTAAGTCCCAGGGATCATAGAGGCTGGAGAATTGTTAATGTGATAGGAAAAATCAGCCTAGTGACGTGAAGCTTAGGAGATTGTGCAGTGATGCTCTGCATTGTACATGGGCAATGTCTTAGGTGGTTAGTAATTCCTGAAAAAATCAAGATCCTGTAAGGAAGGAGGAGTGATCTATACCAGATCCTGATCCTCTTCCCTATGTATGTGAGAGGAGCAAAGCCACTGCAGTTACAGGTTGGCTGTTGTCTTGGGTGCTCAGGTTGTGCTTCCCCTTTATGGTGTAGGGAAGGTTTGGCTCTTTCCTATGTTGCATTAGCACAGAGCCCAGCCTGCTCTCGGAGTCAGGGCAGCGATGTAGGGAAATCCAGGATGCTGGAAAGCCCATGATAAAAACCTCAGCCTCAGCCTGGATTCAGTGTGGATATGACTGAGAGCACTGAACCTAAAATGTTTTGCTGGTCCTAGACTGGCCCCTGTCAGCGCTCTGGCTGTACCATCACCCCTTGTGAGAGACCCAAAGCTTGAGAAAGGCTCCCTTAACTAGGGATGGAATGGATTAATGTTACCTTATGCACAAAGTTTACAGATAAACAGCTGTTCATAAAGCTTCACCAGTAACTCAGGCAGTTTAAAATCTAAAGTAGAGTACCAAAATGAATTTAAAGTTGTTTTGGGAAAACATTGTGGGTCACTTCCAAATTAAAAAATTAAAAGCTGCTTGGGTTTGGTTTGGTTTTTTTTTTTTTGCTTTGCTTTCCAGTATAAGGCTTTTGCTATCCTAGTGATGTTCCCAGGGGACTGAAAAACCTTATGGAGTGCAAAAGTAAAACATGGTTCCCATTTTATTTTCCCTGTTTGTCTTGAAAGAGTTAACCCATTGTGTGCCAGCCTACTGCCCGGTTTAATTTCCAGTTCTTAAAAGCTTCTGCTGAAGTTTTTCTGTTGTTTGGCAACAACCATGTCAGTGCTGGTTTTTTCTCTCAAGCTGTAATTGAAACAACCACTGTTTTCCTTTCTAGAAAAGACCATCTGAGTTTCCCAAGTCACTCAGGCTCTCTTTAATATATGATTTAGTACCTTTGAGAGATGGCAGTACAAGAGAAAGGACTCAAATACAGAGAGTCCTTCACTGTACAAACTGCCTCGCTCAGCTGCTAGGGCCCAAAGGGAACTGCAACCCAGGTCATTTGCACAACTTGTTTTCTTTTTCTTTGGAGATTCTTTCCCAGGACCAAAATCCTAAATGCAGCTGAGCAGAAGCCAGACTTGTAATGCTCTTCTAGGCATTGTTTTTAATAAGCATTTGCACCAAGCTGATCTATTAAAAAAACAAAACAAAAACCCCTCACACACCACCCCCACCCCCCTTACAGCAGAATATATCAGGGCTCAAAAACCCCGTGTTTTAGTCACGCTTATGAAATACTTGCGGAAACTACAGCCATCTTGCCATAATACATGATGTTGACTAGTAATCTGGTATAGATGATTGGTTTTTTTATTTTGCTTGTTTCAGACAACTGGAAATTTCAAAAGACTAAGCTGTGGCAGGGGAGACTGTTATTAAAAATCTGTGAAGGTTTGCAGGAAGCAGATTCCTGTTTTGTACAGATTGGAACACTGCTCAGTGGGGCTCTGGGGAAAGCTGGTAGGACTTGTGGTCATTCAACAGGGATCTCCCCAAAAGGTTGGATGAACTTGCTGAAAGCTCCAGAGCACAATGCAGAGGTCTGGGTATGACAGGGTATTACTGTCTGGATTTCAGTGTATGTTTTGATTTAAAGCTTTGGGTTTGACTTAACTTTTTGCTTGGTAGAATTGAAACTGTGGGACAGCCAGACAGACGAGACAGCCTAGGAGTGTGTGTGGAGCAGCAGAACGGTTATGATTCTTTGCAGAGGGATAAAGCTGTGTGCATTAGCACAAACGGTGAGTCTGAATCACGTAATTGAAGAATGTGTTCCTTTTTTTTTTTTTTAACTTTCCCAAAACCTAGAGCCCCTGGTTTTCTGTCTCTCTGGATAACACATGAGCAGCTTCACTCCTTTCATGTACATACTGCTCATGCAGTTAAAATCTTTGGTGAGATCATGGATCTTCTTTTCCTGCTAGTAGTTACTGCAACCTGTTTAATGTGAGAAGAAGGAATGGGGCAGGGTTGCTTTCCATTTCTATTTGCCTGCAAAAAGATAGGGAGACATACCATTGCATGTTAGTATGTGCAGAAAGTGAGAAATAACATCTGTATCTTGACTGTTTCAGGGGCAGTATTTGTAAATGGAAAAGAGATGACAAACCAACTGCCTGCTGTTACTTCGGGATCGACTGTGACGTTTGACATGGAAGTTGTGCAGTTAGGCCCTTCCAGCAATGAGGGAGGAAACTTCAAGCTTCGAGTAACCATTAGCTCTAACAACAGAGAAGTGGTCTTTGACTGGGTACTTGATCAGTGCTGTGTCTCTTTGTATTTTGGATGTTCATTTTCATACCCAGGCTGGAAAGTTTTGGTGTTTTAACAGTGAGTGAAGGGATTTTTGTTCTTGCTATAAAGTGTAATGTTAAAACCTGGGTTTCCAGCTGTTTGACATCAGTCTGTTAAGAAAAATGTGTCTTTATATTACTTGAACTCCACTATGTTGTACTCCCTACTGGATTAATTTAAAAAAAATAATTGTGAAACATTGGATTTGTTACTCTGGAAAAAGCTAGAAACAGGCATTTGCGTAGACAAGTTAACTTAAGCAGTCCCTAAGACCTTTCCTTTTTTTTTTTTTCTCCAGACTTGATTTTTGTCAGTATTTCATTGTACTCTAGTCTCAGGGTACGTGTGTTGTGTAGAATTGACTTTGCTTAATGCTGCTGTTCTGTGAAATAAGCCTGTAAACGTTTAAGGGGTAGAGGGGTGGTAATGGACCAAAGTTTTATTTATACCACTCAAAAAGAACAAAGTATTTAGAACAGTGATGTCCTGCTATGCTTCCTTGTACACAATGCTGCCTTAAGAGTATGAATGGATAGTGGTTTCTGCATGCAGCAGCTATTTCTTCCATGCACGGTACTGTTCATTCCTCTGAGCAAGGACATCTGAGCCATAATGTCCGTTTAAAGATGTAGCGAGTCAAGTGAGATATTAACTAAGTGCCTTATTTCCAGATATTTTTTTAACTGTTCTATGTGTCTGTTGTCACTTGGAATATATTTTCTAAAGTAGTTGCATGGTTATGCTTACGTCAACTTAATGCGGATGCTTGCCTCAAACTAGACCAATACCTAGAGTAGGACAGTTATCCTGATGTCAGGGCAAGTCTTAGCAATTTAGTACTTGGGCACAACATGCAGAGTGGCAGCCACAGTTCCTCACAGAGCCCTTCTAAAAGACAGCCTTCTTTCTGTTGTCTCAGTTGCTGGACAAGGGGAGTGCTGTTCTGATGTGCAGGATTCCTGGAAATCCCAGACAGCCACCTGGGAACGCCTTGCATTTGTGTGCAATAGTGCAGGTGGGTGGTCTGAGCACTGGGGCTGGACTAGGCTGCTCTGGCAAGCTGGGCCTGCTGCTGCAGATCCACCTGGGGAGATGGAGAGGGATCTGGGTACAGGCTTAGGGCAGACCCCACTGGCACAGATTTGACCTGTGGCAGTCCAAATGGAGCAGAGGGTGGTAATTTAGCTCCCTTCCATGTAATAGAATGGGATAAGAAATTGTGATTGATTAATAGACTCTGAATTCAGAAGTTACATAAAATTACCACTATTTCCCCTAAGGGAAATGAACTTATCAAAGCAAGCCTATTCCTCGCTTTGTTAAGTTCAGAAGATTTGCAATACTGCTGGATTTAAAGAATATTTAAAAGTAACACAAAGGGCCTTCTTACCTCAAGCTCAATTAAAATTAAAAATATTTTAGCATGGTAGAATAGCAATATTTATAAAACCTAGACAATCATTCTGCCCTTTTCCCTTCAGTGTCAACATGCTACATTAGCCCTCTCTGCTAGCATAAAAAGCTTAATTTACATTAGATTAATATCCCCCATACTCACATTGTCAGTACAAAAAGATTAGTCATCGTGCCTGTTTTTTTCCCAAGCACCTGTAGTAGGGATGAAAGAATTTCAGAAGAGGAAAATGGCTATTGGTATTTATACCATTTACAAGAAAATAATTGTGAGTAGATTCAGATGGATGCACCTAACTTGCACAGGGAAGTTAGGTCAGAATTTACTGTAAGACAAAGTGAGGAAGACTGGACACCTGCAGGTAAGATTATCCAGTGTTAGCAACAAAAAGCCTGCAGTATTCTCAGTTTTTCAAGCTTATTTCACTGTTAAGGGAGTAAGAGAATGCTAGTTTATCCTGTACTTTCAGTGTTCTTTTGAATTATCCTGTCAAGTATTTTCAATACTTTCAAAAGATGGTTCTTTTCCTGTAGTAAGTCCTGTTTAGAAAGGGTCAGGCTGGCAGCAGCGGACTTGTCCTGCTCCACCCAGTAGCACTGGTAATTTTACATACACACTTCAGGTGACAGGTACTAGTTGTAACTTAGTACTTTTAACATATGGAAACTAAAATTGTGAGTATCTACACTTCTGAGGTACCAACAGGTCAGGTACCTTTTCATCTGCCTTTGGAGGGGCTAGTCAGACTATTAATTCTGCAGGGTATTTACTTACATATTATAAAATAAAGCTTAAGCCTTGAATTCAGGTACTTGCAGAGACGGTAAGGCCATGTCCGTTCAGAATATACATACAAAGCAGCTAAAGATGACTGTGAAGGGCCCCAGGAGGCCCTTGCTGCTCCCCTTGAGAGCTGAAGATGACAATAGAAGAAATAGTTTTTCTGACTTCAGTCTTTAGCTGTATGTTGAACAAGGGCAGCTTGCCAGTTTTGGGTTGGTTTTGGGTTTTTGTGGGTTTTTTTCCACCTTAGCATAAGCCTAGCTGTCCAAATTACAATTTAGGTACTGTTCAGCCACCTCTTAACAGCTGCACCTTTTAAACCTGGGAGGGGGCAAGAGTCTCAGGGCAAGAGACTTGAGTAATAAAGTAACAAAGTGTGCAAAGAATCAGAAGACACGTGAATTACAAAGGTTTAAATTCTGTTCTTCCACAGTGGAGTTCAGCTAGATAGAAAACTTGACACTTCCTCTGTAATTTTTCACCTCTAGCTATTGGAGCCTTGCTGGCATGTTAAATGCTTATGAAATCCAATCCTGAAAGTTGTTTTCTTAAGCTAGTATATTCACTTACCTCAACTAAGACTTGTGTCAAGTGAAATCTGAATTTTTTAAAAAAATAAAGTTCTATCCCTTGACTGTGTATGGTCTAGTAAATTATTTACTGGGGCACAAAGCTCAGCATCACTGTTCTAACAAGAACACAGAATGTATTCTATAGCACTGCAGCCATCTTTAAGAGCTTTTCCTTTATTTTTTTAATCTTCTGACCCTCAGAAGTCACAAACAATTTTTTCAGGTTTCTCCACTTGCGTGCTTACCTTTATTTTCTGGTAAAGTTCAGATCTTAACTAACATCTCTTGCAGAAATAATTTTCCTTCCTTTTAAAAAAATTAGTTACAGCATCTGTAAATGTCTTGACTCAATATTCCATCACAGCTACTTTATCCCTATTTTACTGTTTCTGTCTCCTTACTGTTGTATTAAATGGTGCAACTCTTACACAACAGTAGTTATTGGCCCCTATTACTGAGCAAGAAGCAGAGATATTTAATCTCCTTCAAATAAAGTCCATGTTGAACACACAGCTTTATTCCCTTAGTTCTGCTTTACCTGTAGCCTGCCGCATTTCATTGGTCTCTTTTAAAGGAAAAATAACTTGTGAAACCAGAATGTAGGGTTGCCAACATAGTAGCTTTCTCTCAAATATGTAATTCTTCATGATAAAATGCTGCGTATTTCTCTTAAAAAGTGTATTTTCAGTCTCAAATCAAGCAACTCAAGAACAGCAGATGTCAGTCACAGAAGGAAGACTCACCTCCTTCATTCAAAGTTCTTTGTGTTCTCAGTTGTGAAACCACGCAGTGGTGAGGTTTATAACCAGGATCTGGTCCAACAGGAACACCTTCATTCAAGCACTGGTCGTTGATGGCACCAATCTGTTCTGTGAATTAAGAAATACTTAACTTTGAACAATATTGTCAAAATTGTCCTCACAGAATGGCACCTACATTCTCAACAGTAAAATCAAATTGCTGGGTTGGGGAGGGTTCTGTGGTTTGGGGCGTTTGTTTTGGTGAAAGTAATTAGTGAAGTAATAATTCAGATTATTTGCAGTTGCCTCATATTCCAGGCAGTGAATCTTTATCCCACCCGCCAAAAATTCAAGGACTACATTGAAGACACACTCAAAGCAACATACACTTAAGGTTAACAACTTAAATTCATCTAACAATTTTGAATATAGTATTTAATGTGCTGAATTAAATATTCAAGTCATGTTAGGTTCCAACTTGTGGTTCACAGACCTGTCATGTCAAAGATGATCACTAAATACAAAACATCATTAAAATCTGCCATGAACATATTAGAAGAACCTTGCCAATTTTAAAGACAAAAGCATTCCGGACAACTGCAGTCTGAACTCAAGTTTACAGAATCTAGCTGCCGTATTCTGTATTTCAGTACCTGGATTATTTCTAACATGGAAAAAGGTTTTCAGTGTCTGCTATTCCACAGTCACTATTTGGCCAAGCAGTGCAATCCCTTGTTTTGTTCTGTGGTACCTGGAGCATCCATCCTCTACAGTCCCACAGAAACACAATTTTAAACTTATACTGATTTAAACCTAACTCCAAATAAACTATCTTGTAAAATTTGTTTGAAACATTACCCACTTGCCTGTAAAAAAACACACATTTTTATAACTGACACATCACAAGTGATACGTTTCATTTTCAGTTATATAAATTACAGTTCTAAACAGTAATACACAACTTATAGATATATCTCAGGTATTCAGTTCTACTCCCAAGAAAGGAGAATTAAAAGTTTTTATAATCCAGCTAAAAACCTGGTAATTTATAGAGACACCTTAAACGTAACAGAAAGACTGGACAGAAAATTAGCTACCTTTGTAATGATCTGGCAAAGGAAGAACATGTATCCAAATTTTAAGAGACATGCAGAAGAGTTTATACAAGGTGCTGCTTGTGGCCTTTCTGCATGCATACAAAATGACTAGACAACCATCATGGCAGATTTTATATTACTGAACTTTATGTACAAAAGCCCATGTCAAATAAAACATTTAATGTAAAAGCAATGGTTCATTCAAACAACTGAACTTGTTTTGGTTTTTTGTTTGGTTTTTTTTTTGTTGGTTGGGTTTTTTTTTTGTTTGATTTACATCTACTGTACCATTCAAATTCTTTTTAACCAGCTTACATGGTATCTTCAAAATCTATCAAAGGTACATATAGAAAAGGCATCTTTATAAATAGAAAACAAAGGGATTTTTTCAGCTTTTATTATAAATTGACATGACATACAAAGTTTACTGGACAGAAGTAATTTCATTACTATTTTTGGGGGGATCACCAACTTTTTGTGCAAACAATGCTAGCCTTCTTTTAAGCATTAAGAGCATAACTGCTTAAGAAATGACATAAGCAATAATTCTAGAACTACATCTCCCCTAAAATAATCTATTTTTTTACATATGTGCACAGCTTTAGCAAATTAAAGCCAGAGAGAAATGCTTGATGTACTATCCAGAGGCATAATTAGAGTTTGCTAAAACTCAAGGGAGCTGGCAAATTCAAGAAGTTTGTAATGAAAGCTGCAGTTTCCCTCTTTCCTATTTTGTACACAAAATCAGTGACTAAGAACTTAATACTGGATGACAAATCACATCCACACCATTAGTTAAATAGTCTCACAGTTAAACACATCTTAAGGACCATCAAAATCAGTATTTACATTTTATAAATTTCTGAAGACACCATTAGAAAGCTTATATACCCCTTAAACAAATAGGGAACTGCATCTCATGGTGATGGAATGAAATAAAAAATTAAAAATACCTGTATTTACAGCAGCATTGTTCCTTTATAAATAAAGAATATGAAAAATGCAATATTTTAAGGATAATAAAAAATTGAGGTGATGTCACTCAACCACAGTGCTTGCTGGAATAAACCCTTCGGTGCTGATACTGTACCAGTAGTGAAACCACTTTCCATTGGAAAAAATCTGTAAACGTATGCATAAAATGTGTTAACAGCAGTGCAAAACTGCTCAAATATAGTTTAGTCAGCATCTTAGTATCTGTATTGAATACAATACATCACAGAATACTTGCATAAGAAGTGCAACACATTTTCTGGTCCAATTTTACAGTGCATTTTTCCCTCAAGAGTGGCATCTCGAAAGCCAAAGCTAAACCTATGGCCTGGACTTGCAGTCTGTACTCAGGCAAAACAGCAGGCATAAACTTCAAATGAAGTTAATCGACGTAATGCCTACATACTGACTATAGACTCTCGGCTTTAGCATGGCACACTATGATGCAGAACCCCAGTAAAAAGGGTTTACATCAAATAGTTTGTGTAGCTGTGTAAATGTGTAATAAAAATATAAAGGAGCTAATGTTCAAGTTTAAAATGGTACACTGGGTGATCAATACATCAGAATTATCCACGAAAACCAAACTGCTGGTAACCTCAAAAAGCCAAGGTGGTACTTCACTGTGTCTGTAACATGAAAAGCCAAGATCTTTCCAAACAGGCACAAGACAAAGGAAGTGCTAAGTTCGCCAACTTTGATAATTTTAGTGTAAAAAAAAAATAATAATAATTTTAATTTATGATCAATTGATAAATGATTTCAAATACAAGGATCAAGGTTAAACTTTAAATAGTGAGACCTTATTTTCACAAAAAGCTAACTGGAGAATTTCTAAATAAGAAAAGCAGAAACTGTATCCCAATTCCCTTTCCCCAATGGTTCACAACTTCATGGTAGGAAAACAGCCAGATACAGATGCAAAAATCTTAATATAAAAACGGTTTTACATATACTTAAATTATGTAAATTCCATAAAGTTCTTAAGACACTAATTACTAAAATTACAAAAAGATTTTATATTGCTCTTCATGCTCAAACTCTTAGAATATTGTTATTACATCACCAAAACCGATATACATGTAGTACTTGCATAATTAACTGAATAGAAACCCTGTTAAAACAATATCCTTGTTGAAATCATTTATTTCCATCCAGCAGTGCCTGTTTGGAATCTGTATTTTTGCGTGTAATTCTTTATAGAGCTCATGCACCCTAGAATGTCACTTCAATGCTTGTCCGTTGAATGGCAATTGACTTTTGACTTCAGAGCTTTTGTTTCTTGCTCTGTTTTGTGACACCTGAGATGCTATCCATTTCTGAAATTCTCATATTATTTTCACTATATCCATTTGTTGTCCCACTTTGTTCCTCAGAAGATTCCTCATCTGTTGGGGAGGTTGATTCTCCTTTCTCTAACTTCTGCTGCATCTCTCGGAGTCTGGCAACAGCTTTGTCTATTGACATTATGCTGATGAGGTTAAAGTCATGCATGCTGACCAGGTGTAGCATAAAGTTTCGACACAAGTTCTTCTTAATTATTTTTTGTCCGTAATTTTCAACAAACAGCATACAGGCATGATTCATTTGATTGTCAGCAATAAACCTGTCAAATTAGAAAGCCATCATTATGCAAGTAGAACATTTTCAACAACAAAAAGATACCCTACAAAATGGTTTATCAATGTAACTGCGTAAACCATCTATTACAGAGTCTCAACAGCTGCAACATTTTCCTTTTCAAAGCCACAGGGCTACTAGGCACAAGAACATTTTTTAAAAAACTTAAGTCAAAAGCTTGTTACCAAATTACCATTTAATGATACTTTCCTAAACAACTGAGCTAGCTGAATTTTAAGTACTTAGTAAATTGCAATGCAAAATGGTCAACCAAATCTATACCATAATTTATTTGTATCAAAACTAAGCACAGTAACATACCCGTGCTTCATAACATGAAGATTCCATAATTTCATCACTTCTTTCTCTCCTTCGTTAACATCAGAAAATTCTTCAATTTGCTGGAGAGATAAAGGATTGTAAGAAAGGACAGGCAAAGAAACAAACCACACCAGAACTGCCTGTATGCTGACAAGTGGTGAAAGCACACCTAAATTTCAACTTATGCCACCTATACATCACAGGAATAACTACTGATGAAAATTCAGGCACTGCAGTCAAAGTCAGAAAAAGTGTCATAACACGTAGAGACCGCGCTGATAAATTACTTCCATATTACATACACACCCGTGTGTACTGCTGTGATACCAGCATCTCCTCTTTAAAGGAGAAAACCAGTCACAATGAAAACCTGTTAGGACACACCTGGACAGAACTAGCTTTGCAACTAAAGACATACTTGAAAATACAAACTTTGATTCCATGAATTTCTATTATTAGTGGCTCAGCATCACAGAATTCTCTACTTAAAATGCATCATTTTCACAACATATGCTCTGTTTGTTCCCTACAACAACTGTGGGCCATCTTTTAAAAAACACAATCCATTTAAAATAATTTTGTATAAATGGAATAATTACAGTAATGGTTTTCTCCCGTAGCCATTCAGGGTCCTTTTCATCCTCACTGTCTACTTCCATTTCTTGTGGACGGAGAGGTAAACACGTGTCACTGTGGAAATATAGCCGATTGTGCCCACTGCTGTATGTTCGCTGTTGTTCTACTTCTCCATCTTCAGATTCAAGAAATTCTGACATACTTGCTTTCGTACGCTTTGGCCTAGAAAGAAAAAAAAAAAAAAAAGTCAACCATTGTTATCAAATATGCAAATACTAAGAAATGTAATCGATTAACACAGATTATTCTTCTAAGCTCTATCTTGCAAAAATATTGCAGAGGGTGGGGGTGGGGTGGGGTGTGGCACAGAGAAATCACCAGCAGTGAAACAAACCCCATTAAAAACCCAACACCCCACACTCGACCTTTTGGGAAAGAATTAGGATAAGGCAGTTAAAAAGTTACAATATTCAGAACCAATCCCTCAACTGAAAAGGCATAGAAAAATTACAAATGAAGTTACCATCCTTCAATTACCTTTTTTTTAGTCAATAAATTGCTGTAGTTTAGTGATAGTGAAATTTAACACTGTTTATGTGCACCTACAGATTTACCAATCCGGTCCACATGCTGTATTACACAAATACAGATACACCTTGCTTTCCACCTCCTTACCTGCAAACAAGTATGTGTGTGATTGGAGTTCTTTTGACTGGTCCATTGCGACTGAAGGCAAAGCCAGGTTGACGATGGATATCCTGGGGATTTCCTGCATAGGAGCCATCATAACACTCATTGATAGATACATCTATCCTAGCACCTTTTGGATGATACTGAAACAGATAATTGCAAATATACTTAGCAAACAGTAACGGCAATACCTCAGGAAGTTTAAACGAGTATTCTTTTAAATTCTGAATACTTTCAGCATCACCCTATCAATAATCTGGCATAGCTCTAGTTTCATTTACAACACCCAAATAATTTTTAACCTCTAGTAAGATTATACTAAAGCTTCCTTGCTCTGTACCGTTTTATATAAACCCACTCAGAATAGAATTAATTCTAAAATTAAAGAAAGTATTAGCAAAAGATTGCTAACAAGCACCCTAGGAACTAGAACATTTCTAAATTTCCTGAAGCTTCAAGAGACTTCCAACCAAACAGATTACATTGCTTTCTACATCATATAATACATTAATGCAAAAGCAGCAGCTATAGTCAGAATTAATCCTCCAGTGATCAGCACCATCTACTATATATATTTAAAGAAATAAAAATCAATACCACAATATTTTTTTCCTGTGTAACATGCAAACATTCATAAAACCTTCAAAGGAAGCTGTATTTAGCCTGTAAATACAGTTCTACAACTTAACAGGCTAGCAACAGAATCACTGCATATGTAATATCTGTGACAGAGTGTACAGTGTTTCGTAGTGCTAAACTACAAAAAGATTACTTACAACATAATTAAAGATAAACCTGCTGTGGCAAAGTTTAAGATGTTTGAGTAAACTATACAGTTTCCGACAGTTCAGTGTGCACCATGGGCAATGCAAGTCATCTCGCGCTTCAGTCTGCTGTCTCGTGTTGTTGTTGTAAAGGAACTGATGCAAACGAAGGAACAAATAGTATTAGCATCAAATGCATTTCATTCATTAACTTCCCAACCCCCAAAACAGAGTTGGGCATCATTTCAGGAGATCTCTGCACTAACAGTAAGTTCTTGAGAACACTACATCAGCTCAGTGTACCGAAACACTGGTATTTCAAGAATTTTTTCCCCATAGGGAGACCACCTGTCCCCTTCCAGATGTCTAACAAGAGATGTCCTTTGTATTGTGGAGCATTGGACATGCCTCCAGGAAGATTAGTTTTCAAAAATACTTCCTGTAAGAAGAACTATGTGGAATGGCTCTTAATATGTGAATCTAAGCCCCCTTAAGGCATCCACTAAAAATCAAATGGAAATTTCCACCCAATTCAGAAGAGAAGTGAACATTTTAATTCCATGCAATATTTAGATTCTAGCTTTTCCCTCTAATGCTTATTTTCAATACCTGGTAAAATATTCGCAACTTTTGTCGAGGTTCATTTAAAACATCTCTCTCTTTTCTTGTTTGAAGGTCTGCCGGCAAGGATTCTTTCACAGCTGAAAAAAAAAAAAAATCACATTTCTTTGGTGAAGAGGGGAAGAAAAAACAACAAAACAAAGACACCATTTCTTACCCAAGTATGGAAGTGTGCCCCAAGAAGGGCACACTGCTGCTCAAGAAAATGGGCTACTCTAGTGTACTTTGACAAAGTATTTCCTATCAGCAACAAGGAAATCTTGGTGCTCAGCTTCCTTCAGAAATCTAGAGGCAAACCCACCATTTTAAACACCAGATGTATCTCCAGTTTTGGAGAACCCTTCAGAGAACTTAAAAATGGTCAGGTAAAGAGCAACATTTTTCTTACTCTGTTTAAGCAACCGAGGAGTTCTTTCGGTATAGCTAAAAGTTGGTGTGGCTGGGAAACAAAAAAGAAACACTGCTTTCAGACGGCTGCGTGGCACATACCTTTCTTAAACTCAGCCTCAGAAGCTTCCAAAGTCACATAACAGACATCAGTATGAAATGCAAGCAGCACACAAAATATTTAACTGAAACTTGAACCCTTAACTCTTGTGTCTCAAACACTTATTGTTTGCGTGTGTAATGGCACTGCTCAGTCATCTCTGGGCCTCTTCAATACATTTTAATCTCAGTAAGATGGTTTGATTCCATACAACTAACAGGAAACTCCACACATCTAAAGCAGGATTTATAAATCTACTGTCAGGAGAAACCAATGACACCTACTTCCTTCTGAATGGTGAAAAAGATGGCAAAAGAAGTCTCAGCTCTACTGAAAAAAGGAGCTCTTTTAGAGGCTGCACTTATATTTAATATTTTGGAGAACAGGGGAAATTTCATCCTCTTTCTGTATGACAAAGAGAGGAGGCCTGACACTTCAGCCTGCACCACATCAGAGAAATTAGAATTCCATGGCTCAGTTACTTTGAGCACTTTGTAATTACAGCAAAGCTTAAGCTGCCATATTTAGAAAGTCTTTGATGTCTTTATTCTACTGGTCTGCCTTGGGAAACATGCCAAAGTAAAATGACAACACCAAATTCATATACCCTTGGGAAAGATGCACTGGACCTTTTTCTTCTATCAGAATTGCTGATAGAAGTTTCCTACTATTTGTTATGTAGTAAACTAGTACACACTTTCTAGAGTTAGTCAACATACCGTCATTTCTTTGGCAAGTCTGAGCATAAAATCTGCCTAACAAATTACAATATAGGTCACCAAGAAGCTCTAAAATACAAAGAGGCCTTGTATGAGGTAGTAAAGAGAAAGCAGAACAACTTTAACAGTGAAAGTTCAAGCACTTCCCTGCTTCTGTAGCCTTTATTCTATTGGCAATTACTTCACGTTTGTGTGCATTAAGTGTCAGCCATTCATCCTGATTTAAGAAACCTAAGTGTCTGCAATCCCTAGCTCAGGTACAACATTCAATTCAGAAGACAGGAGTCAGTCTTACTTAAATATTCTTTTACTCTGTCCAAAGACAAAGATGTCTGTAGGTTGGCTGAGGATGTTAGGGATCATTCTAGACAGGGGCTTCTGCACAGGTAGGGTAAAATTCTTCTTGCTCTAACTTTTTTATTACTACACACCAAACCTCTAAAAACAGTGAAAAGAAATTACACCCTTAAAGTCTCACCAGAGATGAGCTACCATTGACACGTTTCCCAACATATACTACAATATAACGGCATAAAAAGCATGTTTGGAAATGCAGTATTTTTTTAAATAATACTCATTCCCTTGCTATAACTACTGCAGCTCCAAAATCTCAGTTATATATCCAACAAAATCAGACTGAAATATCATCGTGCACAAAGTCTCTGATGTGCTACCATAGATGAACCTCAAAACAAGCAAGACAACCCTTCACAAACAGTGCCTGGCTACACAGCCCAGACACAGCCTGGAGACAGAACCACTGCACTCCAGATAATAACTTCTATAATAGGGACCTAGAACTTTCCTTTAATCACACAGTTTCAGCCTAGCTACCAGTTTGGAAATACTGATTACTCTGAAGTGAATCGGGCGCCGTTCAAGAGACTAGGTATGTTCACAGATGTTTAAACAACAGGAGCAGACTGTTGTCTTCAATACAATTTAAGTTTTCCAGCTGTCCTTAGGCCTTACTTGCCAATGTTCCAAGCCAAAGTTACAAACAACTGTGAGCTAGACAAAAGAAAGATAGTATCTAGGCCAGCCTCCACTGCCACTTAGGAATCAAAGGGGAGTTTCAGATTAAATATGACCCTGAGACAGGAAAATGCTATTAAAAAAAAAAAAAAAAAAAAAAAAAAAAAAAAAAAAAAAAAAAAAAGGACACAATGGTCAAAGGTGCCTTTTCCATCTAGTGTCAATAAGTTTTTTTAGTAGTAGCTTTTTTGAGCTAAGCTCTGGGACATCAAGGAAGAAACATGGTTTTAGAAACATATTAGCCAAATTGCAATTAAGCAACTATACTAAATTATTCACAATTTTTTATTTAAAAATATAAAAACTACATTAAGCTTAATTCCTTGATATAATTATAATCAAATAGCACGCTACCTGCTGAGTAGCTACATAACTGTGAAGTTTTTCAGTTCACCAAACTGCAGTATACAATCAATTACTCCCCGCTCAGCAGTTATTCCAGTATTTTGTGAGAAGATCTAAATAACTCTCAAAGGACAAAGTCATGGGTTGTTTTTCATATCAAAACGCTATCTTAATACTACAATCTTCTGCAAAACATCTCACAGCAAGTACACGTCTGTTAACGTTTTTACATGATGCATGAATTCAAAGAACGTGATAGCATCTTTTTAAAAATCATTAGGGGTCAAACCTTATAAATCCATTTAAATTTTCAAGGTAAGACCCAGCACTGATACTGATTAGCTAAGCTTATGTAAAGGGAAATATTCTCAGAAAACTATCCATAAAGAAATTGATCTGAAACACGTACTCTTTAACATATACCTACAGAAATGTCAAAGGATATTTTACAAAGTTTTTCTAAAATAGTGCTGAAAATCACCTATGTAAATTTAGGATAAATATTTTATATTCAGCAGCTTCACAAGACAAGCTTTTTAGTAGCAGTAACGGCAGAAGGAGCAGTTTCTAGACATTCCAATAGCTCTCGAACTAACGTGTTTAAATGTAAAATGGGCTTTATTAAGGGAACAGATTCTATAATTTTAGATTTGCAGTATTATCAGACTGCATTAATGTTTTTGGCATTATGTAATCTGTAAAGTAGTGGATCAGATTACAATGGTAATTGCATTAAATTTTCAATGACACTGTAGCCTCCATAGAAGTGCTACTTACTACATTAAATACAAACCAGGCAAACAAGTAAAAAGCGAAATAATTGTACCCTACTTAAAAATGTTTCCAGGAAGCAAGGTTAAACAACTCAATTTTAAACAGTCCATCCACGACTGCTTTTAATGTGTTACATATTTAAAGTTACGATAGATCAAAATCTGATTACAAAGTTTGACAACATGTAAACTCGTTTGGAAAGAATGTACAGGAATGAACTTGCAGAAGGAAACAAAACCAGTTACATTTCAAATGATTAAAAATTCTGAACTTGAAAAGCATTTAGTTTTAAATTACAATGCTCTAAACATTAATGAATGACTAGGGAGAAACTAGTTCAATAATACATACAGATTAATTTACATACAACAAATACAGACTTAGCTCACACTGTAGTTATAGTTTGCAAACTTGCTATGTTTTTCTCTTACCTACACAGAACTATTTTCAGACAGTACTAACTGCAAGCCTGCATTCTATCTAGACAACCTCAGACTGCCCAAAATGAATAAAAGCAGAAAAATCCTTTAGGCTTAAACAGAAATCTTTGTTCAACTTATGTGAATATGCAGAAAATGCAGCTAAATAATAAAAATATATATATAGTGCTTCCACCATGGGACCATGCCTAGACATCAAACTATGTTTCAAGGAGATCAGTGCCAGTTAATAAGCATTCTGAAAGAACCTGAGTTACCTTTACACCACAAAAGTGCTGTGTAATGTGCAATATTTTAGAGTTTGTCACATTTTGCAGTAACATTTTCCAAGAGCTAAATATATCATGATAGACAAATTTTTAAACTATTTTCACTATAAAGCATTAAAAAGTTATTACTATATATCCAAATACCACCAGAACAGTAACTGTAACAGTAACACCACACAACCCTTAGAAGTCCTATTCACAGACTTTCCTCTCTTTTACATCAGAATTTATGAGTATTGTATATAATTACTTCAATATTATCATGACTTCAAAGACCCTACTATTTTTAGCTTTTAAATTCACCTTAAAACACATACAAAGTATGGGATACAACAAAGCCTATTCGAATTTTGCATTTTCATGTTTAAGATTATAAGCAGCTGCACCAGTGTGTCAGGAACCCTGAAGTACAGAAGTGCTAAGCAGATCATTATTCAGAAGCAAAACCAAAGTTTGCTTACCTATAGTCTGAGTAGGTTTAACAGAATTGGGCTTGTTTTCTTGAGGGAGGCTTTCAGAATTTCGTGTTGCAAGAGGTTTAGCTATAGGAGCTGTAGACTTATCATTTGTGTCTCCTGTCCAACGAAGAGTAAACTGAAGTGTAGGTCCCTGAGAAAATGTTTCAAATGGAGGCAATCTCTGGTGGGGGGAACAAAAACAGTCGTGAAAAAACACTGACAGAATGGGGACAGATGTAATTTTTTAATTACGTGAAGTCCTTGTGCTTTCAACAGAATTATATACATTTAAATAAACTACCAAAAAAAAGCTGAAAAAGATGGCTATGCAGTTTCATGCACATTACTGAGCAACCACTTCATGCACATACTGTGGCACACATTGATCTTTGTGGAACACTAAACAGTAAGCAGCATGGGCCCTGACTAGAAAGAAAACAGCACTTACAGCCTGCTGCCAGTGTATTTCTCTTTCTACTCATACCTGCTCCTAATTCTGCAGTCCAGTATTGTATATTAATACATAAGCTTTAAAAACTACATCACTGTCTGCTGTAGACATGCTATTTTAATATTCCCCTGTGGATGTGTTATGTTCCACTTGCTTATCAAGATAGTAGTAATAAAGAAATAGAAGAAACGTGAGTCAGTTCCAAAACCCCTATTATCAAGTATCATACACTAAATTTATCAATGAAGATATAGAATTCCATTTTAATAGCTCTTTATTATATGCAGGCCTCATTACTTTACAGAGATGCTATCGCATAAACAGAAAACCAATGACAATGTGCTTATTGGATCTGGGTGATAAACACATTGGCCATGACTATTTTCTCTTTTCTTTGGGGTAGCACCTCCAGCATGAAAATCCCCTCTCATTCTCCCAACAACAGAAAGCAACCTGTTTTGGTTTCAGCTGGAAGAGTTAATTTTCTTCCTAGTAGCTGGTACAGTGCTGTGTTTTGGATTTAGTATGAGAATAATGTTGATAACACACTGATGTTTTAGTTGTTGCTAAGCAGTGTTTATACTAAGTCAAGGACTTCAGCTTCACATACTGCTCTGCCAGCAAGGAGACTGGGGATGTACAAGAAATAATTTGCCTGATTCTAAGACAGGAATTCAGAAGTCACTGAAAGAGACAGCTGACATACCAACAGTAGGTTAACATCTGTTTGTATCAATGATCTAGTGTAGCCAAAGCTTTCCTAAACCAAGAGCTAAGTCAAAACTTGTGTCCATACATCCTGAAAGACTATTAACTGTTCAATTTAATCCACATTCAGGAGAAGAGCCATGGACTGCACTTTGCATTGTGTTCCACCTTAATCCAGATTATTTTCAAGTGAAGACAGGTCTTTCAGCTACTGAAACAATCCATACCTTTCCATCAAGTATTGTTTCCCACGTTGCTCTTTTCTTGCTAATGGGACACTCTTCCATTTCTTGCATGGCCACTTCATATTCCCCATCCAGAAGTTGCAAGCGCCTGCCCACAGAGGATATGGATTAATTTTAATTATTTGTCTATTAAAACATAGAATTTATTTTACAGTGACTATCCTTCCATGAAACTAAAGGCAGATTTTCAGGAAATTTATTTGGCAACTCAGTGGGAATCTTAGGTAAACAATACCCGTAATAAAAAAAGCTGCCTAATGCCAAACAATACTGTAAAAACACCCATTCAAGTGATGCAAGAAAAAAAAAAACAACCAAAAAAACAACATTCAAGAGATGCAAGAAAACTACAGTTAATACCAAATTAACACTGTGATGGGAATCTTCCTGGGAAGAAACAAAACCCAAACTGAATGACAACCCCTCCAAATCATCTCTATTCCTGATTTATTAGTAACTCCTCTGCTCTAGCAAACCAATATATAGCAACCCCGTATCAGGTCTCCAAAACAAAAGAATTTCACCATTGTATCAGAACCATGTCAGATGTAACCTTAAGAGGATTTCAACATAGTAAATTTAAAGTATGATGTTCTCAAAAAGCAAACAAAAATCCAGCTTTACATAGACCAGAATGAGCAATTCACACGTTAACCAACACGCTACATATTTTCTGTCCAAGAGAATAAGATGGCCAAGTGTATGTGTTGCATATGACTCTCAAACAAGACAAATGAAAAATGTTGTCTTACAAAAATGTCTAAATAAAATATCCAGTTGAATAAGAAAAAAAATTTCTATATTTCTTAGACTATTCTGGCTGAGGTAAGAAAATTTTAAGGCAAACTTTCAAGTTTACCCTGAAGTCTGCCAACTGGTCAAGATCTACACTTTTTCTCTCCAGCTCTTATTTCATTCAGGTCAGATTTGGATCATCTCAGGTGACCAGTTTCACTTTCTTTCCTATCTCATCCTGCTTCCTCCTATGTAGCAGTCTGTTCAGTGATGCTTGAGAAATTCTGATTTCTACTTTATTTTGTTTTATTTTGTTGCAGTGAATCAAAGGTACGGTCTCAGGAAAATGTTTCATGGATAAATATGCTTTAAAAAGACATGAACACAAATCAGCAAGTAATATAAATTCACAATACAAGCTCAGTTTCCCAAGATAATTTTTTTTCCTTTTGAGACTTTACTTTCTGAAGCATTCCCAACAACAGATCATAAGCTACAGAAGCATCATTCAAAATAAACGAGTTGTTGCTAAGTAGATAAATTCCATGCAAATGTAGGCAAACTGTTACACAGTATGAACTTGGGAATTATGTCTTGCAGAAAAAGGCTGCTTCTGTCTCTACACCCTCAGTATTCTACAGTGAGATATTGCAATAGGTAAACTACAGCCTACCTTTTCCTTTTATACATAAACTATATTACAGCAGATGTATCCCAGCAGAATAAAGTTATAAACGCACCAAGCCAGCCATCAGAAAACTTTCGTTCTCTTTCTTGACAGCATCTTGCAAACCACTAACTCAATTTACTCTATTTAGAAAAGCTTCAAAAGGTAAATAAACAAATGTATAGATCGAGAACCTATGGCCTTAAGACAATACTTTTCTTAGATCTGCCCAATATCCTTTTCTAGGCCTGGAGTCTGGGTAAAATAACTTATTTTTAAATTCCTCCATCAAACAAAAGATCGTAACTTCAAGAGGCTAACATAAAAGAACAGTTTATACTCTACAAAAATCCACAAATATTAATGAAGTTAATAGCTTACATTTTGAAGATGGCTTTTCACATAAAGTAAAATTTTGAAAAATTCCTTTAAAAAAGTACTGATTTTTATGCATGATTTAGTTCTGCTACAAAACAGACAGTGTCACTTATACAGCAGCACGGCTGAAAATATCCTAGCTTATGTATCATCACTACAAACCCACCTAACGGTTCATATCATGTTTAGTATATTAAAGTTCTCCGGTAGAACTCAGTAATAAAAAAGAACAAAATATTGTCAAGATTTCTAAGAAGATAGAGATTAGAGAAAGATGTTTCTTTAAAAAACCCTACTCAAGATATAAGACTTCTAAAAATGTATTTGGATAAATCACCATCTTGTCAGATTCACTTGGAGCTATGTTTTAAGCAGCTTTTTCTTGAAGATATAATTTTAATTTTTACTAATTACCTAGATACCTACCTCCACCTGGGATCGACACTTGCCATGGACAGAACACTTATTTTCTATACTGTATTTTGAGTATTGCTGGTATAATCATCTTCTGCAGGACAAACAACTACAATGTCCTTACCAGTAAACGGTATGCTACTTATCTTCTGAACTATCTGGACTGCTCTAAGCTACACCTACATGTGAGTTTATCTGACTCCACCTTCTTTCAAATATATTAAGTAGTGTGAAGATAACAAATATTAAAATATTTCATCACACAAACTCCATGACAGAGTAAGCCTACTGTGATTTTAACTACTTGTTATTTTTCAATTACTACAGAGAAATCAAACATCTTCTTTAGGTGCCAGCAGAATACAATCTGTGACTACATCAGCAAAAGTCTGGGCATGGAGAAAATTATGCCACTAAATAGAATGTAAGCAGTAAGCGTATTTCAGATGCTGCTTGTTTGAGTTACTTTTTAATTACTCTGTCACTGAATTTTAACAGAACCACAGAAATTACGTCTGTCAAAAAACTATCAAGGAAAAGACATACTGATGCATATTAACAGGACTCAATTAACAATACTCAAGTTCATAAAAGGGAATTATTTACAATTGTCACTGAACAGGTGTCTGTAGAAAACGTGCATTATGAAACCTGCATTTTTTTTTTATTTTTTTTTTTTTTTACAAAGACAACAAGCTTAAGCTCTTATTGTAAACACTGACTAAAAATACAGCCAAAAACCAAACAACACTGAACATAAAGAACAGATTTAAGTTTAATATTAAACAAATTCCTAACGATTAACAGACCAAAATTTATTTTGGATAATATTACCTGTTTTTATCAAATACAGTCATTTGTGCTACAAATGTCTTTTCCCCATCTTCACGATTTGAAGAGTTTCTTTTTCTTCTAGCTGGAAGCTCCTCATTGACATCTGGTACATAAGAAATATAGAATTCAATTATTATATAAACACAAATTCAAGAGATCAAACAGCTTCTATATAATTGAAGAATATAACTGGCTGTTAGTTGTCAGACATGTCATACAATAGAAAAGGACAGTATTTAACAAACAGCACAATGGCAAAGGAAATAACACTTAGCTTAACAGTTAATCATATTTTAGAAATGTTCATATATATTTTATACATATAACACGTATAGTTTAGTCATATTACTCTGTCAGCATAAAAAAATTGAGGATTTGATCTTCCTCCTCTTGTAGCTATAAACCAGTGAGAAAATGTTTTTCATTCAACACTCATTCTCCAAGGCTATAAAATTTGTAATGTAGCATATGCCTCAATAAGATTAAGAAAATAACTTTTTAAAATTTCTAATTAAGTTATTTTCTTTGTTGGCTAGTCATTTAGTTTTGAGGAGAGACCATGATAGCACCTACAGCTGAGTCAGCAGTGACCAGTGTTGTTGGAGGTTTAATAACAGTCACACTGATCACAGGGCTCTTCCATTATTCACCCTCCAACAGCGTTGGCTCACAACTTCACCATCACATGTTAGTAAAAATTGGTGGTAAATTTACACAAAAATAGAAGCACAGTTTCTAGCTACAAACTGTATTTTAGCCCCATCTTGAAATAGACTGAAAACAAGTTAAACAACTCAGTCACTCATCTATTACTGTCCCTTCTCAGAGTATGACCTAGGCTGCACATCAAGACAACTGTATACATGCCTACAAGATAAACCTTGTATAAGCTTATTTAAAGAGTGAAGTTACCAATGTTTTCATTAGTTTCACCATTGATCAGTCCATTAAATTCTCTTCTTCCTGGGCGAGTTACTCTGAATAACAATGAGTAAGACTTCACCATATGGCTGTTGCTTGGTTCAAACTCATTGCTGGAAACTGCAAGTGATGGGAAGTTGCCTGGTTTGATTTGGCTGAGGTCTGGGTTTAAAGGCACCTGCTTTTTACCTGTAGGAACCTGTCTTATTGGACAACTGACATCCTGTAGGAAAACAAGAAAGCTAAGGTTTAGGTCTTTAGAATACAAAGTAACACCATTGTGTTAAAATTTATATAATTCATGAATTGTACTTGTCCTGCCATCTTTTTGAAAATAAGCCTTGTAACAGATGTAAATTAAAAAAAAAATCTGGAATAACAATCCCAGGTTTTAAATGTAAAACCAGATATTTGAAACTGTAAAGAAAACTGGCATTTTATAACCACTTCTGGCAGCAGCCATCTATCTCTAAGTGATTAAATTAACACTAACATGAGGCACTCAGACTGTAGAACAGTCATTAATACTAATTTAATTCTGCTTACCTAAAGAAATTAAATGTTTTGGTTATGTGTATATATATTTCAAGGGCTTCCTATCTTCTCCTTCCAATATTACAAAGTGCACTTTGTGCTATCTAGGAGATAAAGAACCACTTACCTAGGATTTATTATATTCAGTTATCTCACAAATAGATCATTGAACACTGTGTACTATTGGAAAAACAAGGCAAGATGGCCTAAGTATGAAACTTGCAGCAAAACATTTCAAAAACCATCAGTACCTCCTGCTTTTACCATATTTATCCATACTATAGCATGTAACAAAATTGGCTAGAAACAATATTAACTCTTTAAAATATGTCAAAACAGCTTAACATTCTTAGGGAAAATACACAAAGTTCTGACTGCAAATCTTTCCCTTTTTGGTTAAAAATTACAGCATGCATTACTGAGCTTCCCATATTCCCATAGCTGTGAAGCTAATCTGCCAACTGGTATGAAGCAAACATAGCTAAAACAGCAAGCAAATTCAAAGATGCTTAAAAAAAAAAAAGAGATATGAAAATTGTTTATGATTCATAGTAGCTAAAATCTGCAATAATTGAGATGATCAATGTAAAAAACATAAGTACAGAAAAAGCAAGGAAAAAGACAAGACTTGGCAGATGACTGGAAAATTCAAACCAAATACAATTTGTTCCTTTTTATTTCTAAACTCTGAAAGGCATAGACTATTTTATGATTTTGTGATTGCTTGGTTTACTGAAGCCTCTGGACATCTCAACAGAATTAACAGTTTAATAATGTGAGACATTCACAATGAGCAAATGTGACATAGGCAAGTTCAATTAACAAATCTGATTTTTTTAAAAAACTTCCAGTTATTTCTCACAATGCAGAGCAAAATCCATATATACACATATGCTTCTTAAGAATCCCTTACCCAGTCAATAGAAAACAACTTGAAAAGATGAGTTCTTACGATTAATTTAGTCTTTAAATTTAAGTGAAGCATCATTTCACCATTACCTTGTTGTGTGGCAGTGTTAACTAGATGTTCCAGAAGCAGGTAAGCATTTTGCTTTAATATATATTAATAGTTTATAAAATAAATTTTACCTTTCGCTTCTTGTGGCAAACTTTCACAAGCAGTACTTCCAGGGTTACAGAATTTTGTTCATTCTCTGAGTTTTGTGATGGCTTATCTAAACAGAAAAATATTGTAAATTCTGAAAAAGTGAAGATCTATTCAATGGTGTAAATCCACCTGTAATTACTTAACCCTAGGTACCTCCAAGCACAAAGACCTTTAGTTAAATTCTAAGTTTCAGTTCTCCCCAAATTACTGCAAATTCCCACTTGAGAACAAATCCTACCAAACTATTCTAATACAAGCTGATTAAAAAGTATAGTTGATCTCCAATGTTTAAAGGAGTAAACTTGCTATCTTTGGCACTGCCAAAATCTTTTTATAGCAGAGAAAAAGGATATGGGTAGATTTAAGGAAAGACAGAATATACTAATTACAGATGGGTCAAATTATTTCCTGTATATTTTTTTTTTTTCTCATTACAGCTTGCAAACCGAGAATTTGGTTTGCATCAAAATGTAAGATCCAGATGCTATCAGATAGGAAGACAAAACAAAACAAACAACCTTAAAGATTTTGCAAGGTTAAGTATACGCAGAACAGATGTTAAAGGACTCCTGAAAGAACCTGAAAAGTATTAGAAAAATAAGACCTGGCTCCACAGTCTCTGCATGATAAAGTTCCTAGAGCCTGGAATTTTCAAAACAGCTACTATCAACACTATGATCAGCAATGCCAATTAAGAACAACCTTACAAAATAAATTTCATTGTATAGTAAGAGAACCTTTAATTATGTGAATCTATATCTATCTGGAAATGTGGTCTCATACGGAAAAATAATAAGATAAAACTTCATTATATATCTAGTTAAAAAACAGTTTGTGAAAAATTCTGAAAAGCAATGATCAGCCAAAACTGAATGTGTGAGAAGTTACTTCTGCTCTTACAACATCTATTATTATGGGCTTAAGTTAAAAACCATGATGGGTTCACCTTAGTGGATGTCACAAAAAAATCTGACATTCAATGAAATATTGTTATGCTCATCAGATACAAAGAGCACAGCTTCAGTATAGTAAAGACAACATAACCCATGTCTCTTCTCCTGACACTGTATCAACACTGAACAAGCTTAATGAGTATCAGTTAAGAGAGAGTTCTGGTAACTCATCTAGGAACAGTAGGCAGTTTTATGAAACACATGGATTTTTTTAAAAAAATTGTAAACGTGAGACGTACTAGAAATTTTCTTAGCAAATAGAGAAACTCAGGGACACACATACACACACCACACAACCAAAACCCCACCACACTCTCAGTTTCAAGAGTTTCTAGCATAATTTATAGCCAGACAACTAAGCATATTAATTGCACCAGCTTCACTAATTATTTAATATTCAATATTGTATACATTACTTATGTTAGTGATATCCTTTTCTATGGTACAAATGACCATCAGGCTCTCACTATATGTAGTATTTTCTTGAAGTGAAAGGTTTTTATAGTTAACAGTAGTCACATGATCTAAACAGTCAAACACAGAGATGAAGTCAAACATACTAACATATTGGTAAATCTACTAGAGCACATGTCTCTAAAATCACACTATAATAGAAAAGGAAGGTGTGCCAGCAAAATCTATGAAACAACTAGGTACTTTTAAATCCATATGTGAGGCTTACAATTACATACACTCCTGGAAGGATCAGATTTTGGAGTTACATGTCTGAATTTAAGACACATAAGCATGCCTTTTCCTCCACCTTTATTCTATACTTCTCTATTCTTATCACTAGCTGCCCCAAAAGCCTCTTGTGGTTTTCCAGCTTAAAAATACTGAAGGCAACATATAACACGGACTTCCCGAGAGCAGAAACAAGATGAATACTATCCATTGAGACCAGCAGTATTCTGAAGTTCCAGCAGCAGAATGTTCCTAATCTACAGATTTGAAAAACTATCAGAATACTACTACAGTTTAATAAAGAAGCGATACTAAAATCTAGACTTCAGCAACTTTAACTTTCAAACATCTCACTGAATAGATCTGGTTAAGCATGAGTTACTTTCAGGGAACATAACTTCCAGAAAAAAAGTACAAAACCTGTTACGTGAACTGTATTGGCTTTCACATCCAAAGACTAAGAAGCTATTCAGAATATTTTTAACTGAAAATGAGAAACACCACTTTATTTAACGGATAAACAGCTGATTTTTTTTCAGGGAAGTAAAGACATGATTTTATCCATGCACAAAGCATGTCACTTCTGCTTTCGTTAAAGGAACAGAACCCTTCCTTCTGGTATGGGAAGTCCAACATTCCGATTTTGAGAGGTAAAGCCTTATGTGCATAAAAGACAACAGAACAACTGCAAGTCACTAAAGATGTTTTCCATCACCTCTACAATTAACGACACAGCCTTTCTTCATTTCTAGGCTCTACATTATAAGATTTCTCACACTTCTATTTTAAACTAAAACACCCAATCTTCTAAAAAAACCTTCTATTTGAAGGCTAAGGGGTTTTTTAAAGCTACTTCAAATACCCCAAAGACACATTCCCATGAAATCATTGTCTTCAGGAACTCCTCAAGGTCTATTTCAGTTTGAGTGGATGATGACTTCAAGTATTTTTCAAAATCACTGTTCTGACAAAAACCCTGGTAAGGCTTACCTGCTTAATATTACAATTACACTACAACATATTTAAAGTGCTGTTGAAAATATTGTAACTAATGGGACAGTCTGAACTTAAATATATTAAAATCTGTATCCAAACAGCAAAGATTCAAAATATTCAAATACCCCACTTGCAGATCTATAATAATTTCAAAGGTGCTATACAACAGTATAATGAATGAATTAGCAAACATACCATTTTTATGGAAGAACCCAGTAAACGTAAGTTGCAAATGAGCAGACAAGCTAAACAGAATAAAAAAAGAAAGGAAATGTTAGAACAAATATGTATTTTCTTCTCACAGCAGCCACTCCACTCCATTCACTGGCAGGCCTGCACAAGAGGCAGAACTATAATGAACTGGTCCATCTTTCTAACTTGGAAACTGCCTGGATACAGCAGTTGCAATTGATGCAAAGCTGTAGAACAGTTTTCTTTTTACAGACTGATTCTATGTCTTCTATGACTTGATACATAAAAAAAAGTAGAGGTGTAAACATTACAGTAGAATGGCGCACTCTGAAGACATGAGATCTTGCTTTCACAGGCAGGCAAACATATTTCCTAGACATTCGTCAGCAAGAGACTAGTTTTGGTGGAAATTTTCCAGAACTTTACCCTGAACTTGCACTTGGTATCAAGGTCATTTTTTTAACGAATATCTGGGAAGCTACAGCCTTAGAAATAAAGATTATCTGTCACATCAAGTCTGTATCATCCATAACACATGCAATCAAAATAATAATCGCATCTATTTTTTTTTCACAACACTGCAGCTCATAGCCTAGACTATTTTGCTGACTGTAGACCCATTTTATTTCCAATTGTTATATTCAGAATACATTTCAGTTTAAAGCAAACATTCATAAACCTAGATTAAAATGGGTCTCAAAAACGCTAAGTATTTCTGAAGTACACAGTATTGAACAAAACATCTGTTACACTAGAATACCAGATTCAAGTTTGAGCACCTTCACTTTCTCAGGAAGATACAACCTGACATTCAACACCTATTTTTAAACACAAACATTCCCAAGAGCACTGAGATGATCAGTAAAAATGCCCAACAGCTTAAGCATTCAGAAGACCACATCTATACCAACTTGCATCATTCATCCACGTTACTTTTCCTGACCAACTCTAAAGTACATTTTTTGATAGTTTTGAAAGCACAAAAAACAATACTCAAATCAATATTCTGACTGTTTTAACACAATCCTTATCCTTAAAAAGAGAATTATTTACCTAGCAAATATCCAAAAGATATGGATAAAAATATAATTGAGGAAATGTAATATACTGTAAATCTGTAAAACATCTTATAACACAGAATTTATAAATTTCAGACTAAACCATATCTAGCATGGTTGCCTCTGAAGTAGTCTGATTATTTGGAAATGCTATGGAAAAAAGAACAGCTGGTTAAAAAACAAGCAAACAACAAAAAAACCACAGGTCTTCACACATTCCAGCAACTCAGGTCAGTCTTTAAAATGTCTGGTTTTGTTTCAAAATTTCCAGAATGCTTTGCATTTCATGATTTATTCAGTACATTAAATAGAAGGGTTTGGGCAAATTATCTACAGTCTCTCTCATAAAAGAGAAGACAAAACCAACCTGCATGACTAAAACTGATCTCTGACTGAACTGTATAGATTAGAAAATAAATAATTCTGGATAAAACAAATAAGTCTTACAATAGATTGGTTAATTTCTATCACACATACTTTCACAAAAAGCTTAGGTGTTTAACTAATCCATACATAATGAATACAATTTTAAAAAATTGTTATGGTCATCATGTATGACAAAAATATCACAAACACATTGTATGCCAGATCACTTCTCAGTGAATAAGCTTTTCATAGATTTCAGCACTAAGAAACAGGTCAAGAAACAACAGAGCAGGCATATTTGCCATGCTTTCTTGTTGCAATCATTACAAGGACTGGCTAGGATGAAAGCATCATCCCTAAATTTCACATCACTGCTGAACTCTGACTTTTGCCAAATACCATATAGCAAATTCAGCAAGAGTTCAGTATTTTTTTCTAAAGCAGAGTAGTAAGACCTGATAAAATGAGTTTTATCCAACATTTAAGTGTGTTACATAAAGTAAACCTTGTGGAAAAAAAAAGAAACATGACAAAACCAATAGGTACAGCAGTATAAAGGTAAGAACTATTTAGTTCACAGAGTAAGCCATCCCCAAATGACAGTTCTACATGGAATGAAGACTTTAAATTATGTATTTGTTCAAGAGTGAACACTGTTATGCAGACAGAACTATGCAAAGGTTCAACATGAGATATATGTGAGGTCAGACCACAACAAAAATCTCAGACTAAAGAATAATTCTCAAGAGAATTAAAAGGGAAAATTGAAAGTTTCTATAATGGAAACATTTTATAGCTAGTTACCCTATTATGGCTTGAGATGGGTAAGATCTTTTAAATATTGTTAAAAGTTATGGGGATTTTTGGTTTGTTTTGGGATTGGTTTTGTTTGGGGTTTTAGGTAACTATGAACATAAGGCTAAAAATAGCAAGTATACAAACATATAAACCCCAAATAGTATAACTATGGGATTTTTCCAAATCTGCCTTTTTTTTATTCCAGCACACACAGAGATTAGTTAATGACACAACTGACATTCCTAAAAAAAAGTTAATACAAATACCTTTTTGAGGCTTCTACGCGCATTTTAAAAAACAGCACAATGAGTATTGAAATTTCATCCTGATACTGCTTTTCTCCAAGTTTAAGTGACAAGCACATATATATTTTAAGATTTTGAAAGCAACATTTCAAACAGTAAGTACCTTGCTTCTAATAATTACTCTTTATCACTTTCACTTTATCAAAAAGACTTGATTTAGCAAATGCATGTGCTCATTTGTACAGACACAAACATATATGCAGGACAGTACCTGTGAGATTCTTGTTCTCCCTTCATTTTCTCTACTTTTGATAGCATGTCATCTACTTTGAATGTTTTCCTGTGAAGAGAAAGCAGAAAGCATAGTTTCGCATAGTCACTATTCCCATAATGTAACAAGAACATTTCACTCTGAACTTTTGACTTGGTTTTCAAGCTAAAACTGTCTATATATATATATATATATACATACACACACACACACACAATTTTAGCCTTCTGTTCAGAAAGTGCTCTTTTTAGGGACTCAACTGCAATATAGCTTCCCAGGCAGTATCAAAATAATTCAAAAAATTAAAACCAGACCCTTCAGAAATAATCCTGCCGCTCGTAAGAAGTGTCATTTAACAGCACATATTCAAACCTTGCAATGAGTACGTCTAACCACATTTCAGCTTCGGTCAAAAAAATCTTCCCACTTTAGTGACACTTGTACCTACTAGGAATTCACGCATCAGCTCTTCAGTCATAGCTATTTTAACCTTGATCATAATCACGTAGAACACTTGAAACCTTCTGACAAAACAGTTAAAAGCCTAATTATAAAAAACCCCTTCTTTCTCCACAAAGTTATATTAAATGGACACAATACAAAGAGCAACAAATTCTGAAGCTACTTCTAGAGCACACTCAGAGGAAACAGGGGGGATGATGACAACCAAGGACAACAATGTCATAGAGTATAATCACTTCAAATCATTTCTCTCCATAATTCTGACATCAGTCTGTTCATGCTCATATGTTCAGCCTGTTCTACCATACATACAATTTAATGTGCATTGCTAAATAAAGTTCACTGATGAACAGAAGTTATTCAATAGTTTCCAGAATAGTCTTTTAATTTTCCTTTAAAGGAAAATTAATGCTTCTACCTAGATGTCAACAAAATTACACTGGACTAGAGTGACAATTCAAGAGCTGTGAAGGCATCCTTACATTAATACCTTAGAAAAATGAAATAAGAACATAAGCTGTTGCCAAATACTGAATTTCTCGTGGGGGGAACAATGATGACATGTTCTGGAGAAGTGAGAAGCATCATCTACAGAAATATCCTGGCTGAAGAAACACTAATGTCATACCTTGTCTACATTCAGCATGTAATGCATCTGAATGATTTAGTTACAAATCACATGGTGGCTAAACACTAACACTGGACACGGAACACTACGTAAGCACAGGGCTGCAGTCACATAACAAGAAAAATAATTATGATTTGTGTAATAAGCAATCAGTGATTCAAAGCTCTATTCAGCCTAAGGTTCACACAGATGACAGATTCAAGAACTGACTCACCTACACTAAAACGTGGCATTATCAAAATGAACACTGTAGTGCTCAGCTTTAAAGCAAGAGATGTTAAGAACAGAGGAATCTGTTGAAAGTTTCAGATCCCAAAGTAAAAGTCTTTGCATGCAGTTTCCCCAAGCTCATCAAAATCAGCCACTGTTCTGCAGAACAGCAAGTAGTACACTTATCTTTAGAAGGTTTTCTTCAGACTAAAGAGTTGCTTAAAACAGCTCTACAGCAAAGTTATGTCATGATTGGAATATGAGCCAGAAACCAGCTAAGAGACAAACATGTTTCAGGAACGGGGGAAAGTTTAACAATCTTTCATAAAATACATTGACACAGCTTGCATTTAATATTTGTGGGCGTTATTGATCTGAAAAGAACAATGACACAGCTTACATTTAGTATTTTTGAGCATTATTGATCCAAATCGAACCATAACACAACGCTTCCTAACTTCAAACTCAGGTTAGCCAAAACAAGAGTCCTCCTAAAATCTCTTTCAGAAAAAATAAAAATAGCAACCAAAAAACCTATAAAACCAGATTTGTTGCCTTTGAAGTTAACTTGCAAAAACATAAGAAAATACAGAAATTACTTCAAACTGAATTACTATTTTTATGTTATTATGTTCTCAGGCATAACAGACAAAATTAAGTTTTTGTAATAACCATCCTTAACATCCAGGATTTTCAAGACAGCATTTACTTGTGCTACAAGTACACACATCTTGTGCATTCCTTTCTCCACCCACTCTTATCCCAGTCAAGCACAGTAATAATTAACTAAGTATTAAAAGTCACATCATAGCATGCCATTACTCTGCCAATAAATTAAAAAAAAAATATTCCTTTATCCAAAAATACTGCATGGGAAGCAACTTTTATTAACAGTTTGTAACTTCTTTCCAATGCCATCATTTGGTCTAATAATACGGTAACACCTGAAGACAGACCCACAGGCAGAAAGCCCATTTCCATTCTCCATCAAGTATCACTTGACCAAAGCCTATCACCTCTCCAAGGATAAGCAGCACTTTCAATACTTTTTTAGCCCAAGTTGACACATGCCCAGTAACTTATTCCCTATCAACATTTCTCTACACCCTAAGCATTCTAATCTTTATAGACACTTTATCAGTGTTAAACCTATGGACCATCACCAATGGATAATTTCTTGGTAAAAATGCAGTTTTACCTCCCTGCCTCCAAGTGATAAATTTGTCTAGCATTTTTCTCAGACTACCACAGAGCTAAAGACAAAAGATATACTATTGCAATAGGTAAGTTCTATGAAGTTTGGAGATAACTTCTGTATATTTTACCTATGATGCTGTTTACTGAAATGGCAATCAAAACAATGATCAGCAATTTTAAAATGGTAGAATTAAGAAGTTCTAGCAGAATAAATGAATAAGTATACATGTATAGTCATGATCCACATAACCATGCTAACAGTAATGCAGTTCCAAAAGATACTTCTTTGCAAAGTGAACTCTACTATACTGAACCTAGGTACATACAATTTTTCCTTCCTCGGGAAGATCTTCTACTCTAGTTAGGATATGTTTCCTCTTTTAAAGCCCCTTTTTCACCAGAGTAAGAGGATCATACACCTTAACTGTTTCTATTGAATAAATAATGGCAGTTAAGGTCTTATACACTGTTTACTAGCACAGAACATCAAACAACTACCCTGCTAACCTTCTCTGGAAGTTCAGCTGAGACTGTTTTGCCATAATCTCTCAGTTTTGTCAGTACATCTAAGTAGTCCAAACTACCTTCAAACGATAACTTCTGTGGTTTTAACTAGGCTGAAAAAGAAGGACCACAGTACTGACAGGGCATGGAAAAGCAGGAGGAGGACCCAAGGGAAAACACACTTCTTTGCAACTATTTTCTGGGTTTTTTGTTGGGTTTTTTTTCCTCTCAACTATGCAAGTTTACTTCTGTTGCATTATTGTATTTTTATTTTAAAAAAAAACATACTGAAATATTTTACTTCCTAGACCTAATTATGAGAATTATTTCAGTAAGTCAGTATTGTCAGAGCACTAGTGAGTGAAATGGCTGTTAATCTGTCTGTTACAAGACCACTACCAAACTGAAATAACAGTTCTAAAACAAAGTGTTAAGGGAACTAGTAAAAATCCATATGTTCCAAAGAGAAACTAAGCATTACTTGTGCAGCTGAATTTGAGCTGAAATTTAAACAGTGGACAACACCAACCATTTCTTGTTTCCCAGCAACTACAGCAGATACCCAAGAAAGGGTAAAAACACATGCATTCAATCAAATATAAGCTAATATAAGTTATAAGCAAGAGCTTTCTGTTGCACAATTTTAGTTTAAAAACAAAACCAAACCAAAGCACCCTGAAAATTATTTCTTTTGGCTCTGCCCTATTTTAAAATAAGCAAACAATTAAATTTGGTAACTTTTATAAGAAAAAGTAAGCAGCAACTTCAAGTTTAAAGAAATAATCTGATCATTACCTGTCCTAAGTACCTGAAGTTGTATGTTATGGATTGAGCTTTTAAGGTAAAGTTATATTGTAGCATTAAGGCTAATGGCAAGAACATTAAACAATATCCAAGAGATTTGAGAATGCCAAATACAGTCTCTTTAATTTAAATAAAAACATTCCATTGCTCAACAAATCATTCAAGTATTACCTTCCTTAGATACAAATATAGTTTAAATTAGAATTGTCTGCATAATCAGATTTTTTTGCTATTCCTTAGGCATTCATGATTAAGTATTTCAGTCCCACAGCAACTGTTTCCAAGCAATAAGAACTTCAGTGTTAAAATATTTTAAAAGAAGTGTTCAGGCTACAAAAAGATCCAAAGTATAACACATTATTTTCAGTGAGGGGGAAGTAACTGAAAGTACTTTGTGATTCTGCTAATAAATAACAAACCCGGCACTTTTCACTCTGAAGTATTTATATATTTTGAGTCTATTGACATGCAGCTGTAGCACCTCACACAAAAGGAATTACTATTTTGAAATGTCAAAACTGAAGCCCATTTCTCACATGTTTCCAGTTCAAAGCAGCCTTTTTGAAGCGTTTGCTACATTTTGTGTGAAATGTTATAAACTGACCTCCTTGATTTTTCATCTTTTAAAATAATTACAGAAATAAATACTGGATCTTTCCAAGACTAATTAACAAAACCAACAGTCTTGTGTTTGTTTGTTTGTTTTTAAATAAGCAGTTAGGTTACAATTTAAAATAAAATGTTTCATACAATTGTGATCAACCATAATTGATTACAAGAGTTCAGATGTTGTACAGTTTTGTGCTTGAGTTCTCCCCCAAAACAGAAAACAAGCACAGGAGAACTAGATTCTGCAGATAGTTATCCACATTGGAGTACTCCCAATATCAACAGAAGTCACAAGCACGAAGTCACACACCCCCTTAACACTGCAGAAAAGTTCTTAGGTCCCAGAAATAAACTGTAAAGTGATGTATGCTTTTTTTAAGTTCTTCAAAAAGAAAAGGTCATGTTTTACACACCACGTGAAAAGAGGAGGTCACCCTACGCTATTTTTTTGACTTCTGCTATTTGCTTAACATTTTAGGATTACTTTTCAAAAACAATTTTACCTTTTGATATTTGTTCGGGAGTTTCTGTGGGACATGTAAGTGAGAGTTCTGTGCAAAAATATTGGCTGCAGGGGAAAAAAAAAAAAGGTTATGCTTTAATTAAAATTTCCTACAAGTCCAAAGTAAAGGAGTGATAAAGACCAATTACTCACTGCTATTAGATTCCGGGTACGTAGAAATCTGTATATCTGTGTTGGTTCTAAGAAAAAGAAACATATGTTATCCAACATACCTCATACCTTCAGAAAGACAGTCTTATAACGATAAAAAAAAAGTATCTAAATTAGACTGGGTTTTAAAAACAATTATCACAAAAGTAATTATTTAAGTGAAGCATCACAATGTCTAAATAATTCCAAGTTAACATGTCAAAGGTTACTTCACCTACTGTATAACACAAAGCAAATTCTTGTTTAAGCTACTGTCAATCAGTAGTCACAAGCCTCACAACCATGACTTTTCCACAACACGTGTTTCTTATAGGCTTTAGATCATAAAAGGACAGAAAAAAAAAATCTCAACTTATTGTCAAATATGTAAGTTTTCTTCACAAAGTTAATGAATGAATCTGATACAATACCAAAGAGTATACTAAATTTACATAGTCAGACAATTCGCCATCTGATTGTTTTATCCTTCTGGAAAGTACCATGGTCACTCACACAAGGTACCAAAACAAGAATAGGGATTGTCAGTTGACTATGACACATTACAGATCATTCCAACCTAGGAAATTCATTTCCAAAATCTTTCATATTCATAGGATCAGAAAAATGTTGATTCTGTTAAACAACTACCGTTTCAAAGTGCAAACTGAGGGAGGATAGCACAGCCACAAGCAATACTGACATGAAAGGGTAGCATCATTTCAAATAGGTATAACAGCCAAAGTTCAAAAGATGAAGACTTTCCTATGGAAAAGAGGACCTTCAATTTAGTTTTAACTGATTCAGTTAAATCAGGACAAAAAAGGTTTTTGTCTGCACGAGGTTGTACCTAATAATAATTCCAATCTAAACTGAAATACACCCTTTTTAAACTGAAATAAAATCCAGCTCCATTAGGTAACATCAACAAGAGACTTTGAAATTACTTGATAAAACACATTAAATGGAAAGAAAAAATAGAGAATGGAGAATGCCTTGATGTCCATTCTAAGGCTAATACTGCCTCCATTTCCCACATAAAGAAAACAAACAACTTATTTTTTAAGAAATATAAAACTTTATTTTCATATGACTGCAAAACATTTACTTCAGATAGCTGGAAAACTTGTATTTATGGAATTCTGCCATTAGGTGTGAAAAAGGACAGCATTTTATATCCTTTATCGCCTTTTAAAGGTATGATCCTGCCTTATTCCTACATGTATGAACGTAAGACCCCAAAGAGTGTATTATTAGAGAGATGTATTATTATTAGAGAAGTAAATCTTAAAGTGATCCCAGTATTTCCTTTTAGAAGCCTGATGAAAAACAGTAAAATTCTGCTTGATGCAAATTATCATAATAAAAATCTGTATTTTTCAAATCAAGATAAGCTAAAAGAAAGAAACTAAGAAACATGCACTTTGCTAGAAAGTGAAAATACAGAGTATTCACAACTTTTAAAGCCATTTCCCGGGTTTTTTAGTCTCAAAAAAAAAAGACATTACAACTTAGAAAGGTATGAAAACATTAATTTACATTCACAAGGACGTAGTTTAATTTAAAGACATTGCACTGCTGCTTCAACTTCAGTTTTCCCGAATATTAAAATTCTGAAACACACTTTTCAACCTGCAGACATGTTTCACAAGTCTATAATACTCAGCAAAAGCTTAAATTAAATCTTTATCTTTTTCTACCATATAACCTTGAAAAGGGACAAAAACATTCAGAAAAAAATGTGATTCGATACTATGTGTGTTAAGACTTTTTAATCCAGTATTTACTTATTGCCCTTTTCATCTAATATTCACACTACAGTTAACACACCACGATGCATTTAGACCTTAACTTACTCCTGATCACAACCTGCACAGCTCTGTACTTCCCTTCTCTGACAGATTTGAAGCATGGGCAAGAGAAATTTCTCCCCCCCGACACCGACACTCAGAAAACCTCTTAACACTCATTTGCCACTTGACCTATTTGCAGTACAGTATTTATTGAACATATAACTTTGATAGACGGGCCAAGGTTCGAAAGACCCCGCATTATTAAGGACTTGCGACACCCCGGAAAACTCCAATACTTTCTCAAACACTGTCACCGTCTGCAGCAATTAAGTACGAGCGGTGACAGCACCAATCCCAGAACCACATCATGTATTTAGTAGGGCATGAAATATTTTTTTCAAACCCTAACACTTGCACAGAAATCTTTTTTTGTACAACAGAAGTTGACGGCTACACTGTGCTTTTGCATCAGATTTTCACAAACAACTTTCTGGTGCATCCAAGGGAACCCTCCTCCTATCTGAGCTGCCACAGGGAGATGCACGGGTCGCAAAGGTCAATCTCCAATGTGAAATCTCAACTAAGGGACAATTATTGCCAGACAAAGAAAAACCAAGTACAGTGAAGTCTTCATCACGTCCTGCCCCTGGAAGGGGCTCCAAAGGCAGCGGCCAAAGAGGGACGAGCCTCTCCGTTCCCAGCTCCCCAGTGCCCCCGAGGGCTGTTAGAGGAGGGAAGGGACCAGCCGCCCCGAACGCCTGATGGGAACTGTAACTGAGAAACCAAGTTCATCGCCTGGGCGCAGGCACACCCCCCGCCCGCCACCCACCCACC
>NW_020799123.1:9281316-9292506 GCF_003259725.1 Athene cunicularia | reverse complement strand
CCGCTCCCTCGCCCCGCTCCTCCGCCGGGCTGTCCGGAGCTCCGGGCGTTCCGCGTCACGTCCCGGTGCTTCCGCGGCCGCGCAGGTAGCTGGTGCCCCTCTCGCCTGAGGGCAGCTGCTCCGCTGTCCGCGGGGGCTGGGGCTCGGTCGTTGGAAGAGCCAAATTAGTTGAAATAGAAGCTTGGGTATAAATCCGTATCGGTTTTGTAGTAAAAATGGTTATTCTGAGTAGGACATGAGGTCCTGCTGGTATCCTGTAGCTTTAACCTTAATTAACCGTGAGGTTGCCTCACAGGATGGCAGAAGAAATTGCTCATTGGTGCAGGGAGACGTAAAGTCTGAGGTAAAATGCTTCTGCCGGATTTTATTCCCACCTTCCTCTGCCTAATGAGGACCCACGGAGTCCTCCGGAGGGGGAGGACGTTGTGCCGGTGTGGGTACCTTCAGCGTCCTGACAGCTGCCGCATATGGCCGAGATCAGGCCTTCGGGACAAGCTCTCAGCCTACCTCATGGATGTGATAAAAATATTGAGTCCAGCTGTGCAATGGGAAAATTCAGCACTGCCTTTAGTTAATCAGGTCCTTATCAGCGATGTAGCAAGCTCAATACATAAAAGGCTTAAACAGCCACCCCGTTCTGTTTGCTTTCTTTTGCAAAACTTTTCAAGAGTCAATTGTACAAGGTAGGATAAAAATAGTCTATGTGTGAAATACAGCCTTGAAATTTGATACCAGGTACAGCTGTGATGCTAGCACTATACCATCTTGGTTTGTCTTCTAATTCTGAGGGTTAAGGAAAATGGTTTAATGATAAATATTCAGAAGAAAACCATCTATCAAAGCCATGCTGTAAATGTGCCTTACATTATCAACAGAGGAGGATTCTAATGTGATGTCTCAATGGGCTGTTATTAGCCTTACTGTATTTTAAGAAAACATGTAGATAAACTACACACATTTGGATAAATATTGGGCTACTGTTCCCCTCCCACAAACCTTGGTTTTTCTTTTTTACAGTTCCTTAATATTCAATCTTATTTAATATTGGAAACGTTAGTTTTATTTTTCAGTTACCTCCCCTTTCATGTTTGTTTTGTAAAGGTCTTATGTTTTTTTAATTACTCTTCTTTCTTCCATTTTTAGCAGACATTGATGTTTTACATGCAGTCTTTTCTGTAATTTGTTTCGACCTTAATTTTCATACATTTTTAGAAATTAATCTTTGTCACCATTTTACCTACATCCTGGTTTTCTTCCCTCCATACAAAAAGTGGTATTTCTAAAATATTCTGTTACACGTTTTATCCTGCTTATCATAATTGTCTTTGCCTAGTATTCCAGTTTCATGATCTTCTATTTCCTACTCAATTTCTCTACAGCTTCTCATTTGTTGTCGCTGGATATGTCTTCAGTTATTTACTGGCAAGCAGCAGTTTTGATGTTTCTGAGAACCTTACCTTCTTTGCCCTTAAATATCAGGGAACTTCCTGGTGAGCCTTCTGATGCACTGGGTATTTGTCAGCCTCCTGAACTCACAGACTAGATAGCAACAGTACACCAAATGAAGAGCATCTTTAGGTGATCAGAGGTTGATGTTGAGGTCAGTGATATCCTGTGCTAAGTGACAAAAGGTAACAAATATGCAGTATGTGTGAGAAAAGCCCCTAAATGTTGTATAGGTGCAATTTTGTCCTCGGCAGTTGTTGTTTATTGCCTAAAATCTATTCCTGTTTTCTCCATGGTAGTTTGCAAGCCTCTGCTGCTTCTGGTGGCTCATCCTTCTGAATTTCAAAACCAGGAGGAGGAGCCAGAGGGCAACTTTCCAAGCAGGAGTAAGAAAGATAATTAGGCAATTAATCACTGGCGTAGGAGTTGGATCTGCTTGTGAACAGAGGAACTAAGGATGAGACTCTAGCCTTGAGTGGGACAGGACAGTGCAATACAAAATGCCTGTAAGCCCTCTGGAAGCATGGGACCGACTGCCAAATAGTAGAGCTTCGATTCCTTGAGCCTGTTTTCCTTAGTTGGTAGAGAGACTTTCATTTTTTAAGTTGTTTAGTTCTGCTGCCCTGGGCTGTTCATATGTACTTAAAGAGTGTAGAGTATTGTTGAGATACATTCAACTGAAAGAGCCTCAACAACTCTGAAATGTCATATTAGGGGCTTCATATTATGGATGGTTAGACAGAGCACAGGGCATAAAATAGCAAGTAACATTTACTTAGCAAAGTTAGAAGCAAGAAAATAAACATTCCTTTTTAGAAAGATGGAAATCATTATGGTTTCTTCAGAAGAAATGAGCTGTGCCATGAGACTTTTGTGTCCTTGACCTGCCTGGTAATATAGACCCCTATGGATTTTATAGATGCATTTATGAAAAAAATAATTTGAAAAAATTCATTTCTATATATATACACCAAGTAACAGAAAGAAGTTGACTATATTTAGCAAATGACTGCGTATCTGCAAAGCCAGTAAAAATGTGTTTTCTCATAGAGTAGTCTAAAAAAGACAAGCAGTGAAATATAGTGTGCCTTACTGAAATTGATACCAACTCATAAAACTAAAAACGTAAAAGATGATGACAAGTAGTGTATTTTTTACTATAAATATAGAAAATGTCCTTACGTAATGCAAAAAAGGGCAGTTTAATAAGCTTAATATGGTAAGTGGAAGAAACAATCATTTGCAAACCAAGATTGCTGTTGGAACAAACCCCTGTTAGTGAAAGCAGAAGTAGCTGGCAGAGGTGCTTTTACGATATGTCATATTTTATGTCTCAAGATGGCCAGTCGACTCGTTTTCATGTACTGTTAGTGGGATTTGCACTTGATATCCAAAAGATCAGATTTGTTTCCTGTAGATTGAACGTACATACTCCTTATAAATCTTTATCCTAAGGCTTTTTGCAGCCTGTATGTAGCTGGCATTCCTGTCATCTCAAAAGGCTAACCAGCCATTTTTACACTTTAGATACATATGAAAAAGTATGTGCATATTTTATAGCATTTCATTAATTTCTTCTTCACTTCATAGTTACATGCTTTTCTTGGTTGCCTGTAGTACCACTATAGCCATGCTACTTGACTTTCCAGCTTCCAGTCCTCCAAATTACTGTATCTCAACGCAGGAATATTTACAAAGCAAATCCTTTTTTAAAGGGGAAATAAATACCTGTATACTTGGAGCTCAGTGTAAGTGCAAGTTCTGTCAGTGTAATTATGCTGTTTTCCTCACATCTTTAAACATAGGTCTGTGTATATATTGTTAGTATCTAACTAAATACTACTACAGATCTAGTTTATCTTCTGAGAACTTAATTTTAAATATGACTTTGGAATGGAAGAGTAGTGCTTACTAGTTAAATATAAACTTTTGGTCAATCTTTTTTTAAAAATTGCTTACAGATTCAGGCCATCATGAAAGCCAGTGTCAGTATTTTTTAGGGAACACTATTATATCACATTGGTAAGGAACTGAAGTTTGCTATTCGGGGTGTTGCTGAGAATAACAAATTCACAGTAAGTGTTCTGGGTAGCTGCATTTCTTTATTTTGGCCTCGAGCTAATGAACGCATTCAGTGGGATTCAAGGGCATCCAGCATGGAAGAGACCTTATGCACTCTGCTTCTGTGGTTACGTCCAAACTTAACTTCTTCCTCTTTTCATGCTTCCAGGATCTCCTTCACACTCTGTCCAGCCCACCAAACCCAGGTTTTCCATGAGAGAAATGAAAATGCACAAATGCTGTAGAACCAAGACAAACAAAAATACTTAATACATAGATGGGAAGGTATGGGTCCCACAGCTGTATCACTGTACTCCAGCTCTATCTCAGTGGCATCCCTATCTTTTATTTACATGGGTAAACTTCACTAGATGCTGAGTTAATTTCTTATGCAATAGTTATTAATTTTTCAGTTAATACTCTTAATTTTCAGCCTGATTTGATGCCAATCAGCAGTAGTAGGCCATGGAAATTGTTAGATAAGCTACTCTTCCCTACCTACTTGGAAAGCAAAAGTCAACTGCCACTTTGTTTTCCCCAGTCTCTTGTAAACAGAGGCTACATAATACTGCAGCTGGAGAAAGGGAGTAGCTACAGCTTTCTGGGTAACAGCAGGAGAGTGGGTAGGCAGAGTACTGGGTATATTTAGGATAGCAGGATCATATTGCTGTTGGGGTGGTAGCTCTCAGTTTCCGTTTGCTTTTCTGCATGTTAATGTCTAGTGCTGCCCTGTTTTTATAAGCAGGGAACTAATACTGGAAGGGAACAACTGTTCGGAAGCATGGCATAGGGAAGAGCTAAGATCTTACATAGCAATCAAAGTATTCTGATGTATAGCTATGAATGTGGTATGTGTGGAAGATTGACAGAGCAGCCACTTGTGATTCTCATTCATGTGTTTGGCTGGGGACTGCTTTTGTACAGAGCTGTTCAAATGTATTCCAGGAGCACAGAACTCAAGGAACTTGGCCCTCAGGGAATCTTAATGCACCCATAATGCACAGCTTTCAGCTAGCAGGTTGCTTATGTGTCTTGAGTTATTGTAGAGAGTGAAAAGTGAATGCACAGTATGTTTTGCACCGAGTCACCTATCTTCTGCATTCACATTGTGAACAATAACTGGTAATTATTAGTCATTACTGCTTAGTAGAAATGTGTGCTCAGGAGTTATTTCTTTGAGTTCTCTTAGTGATGTTTTAATACATTTTTCATGACTGTTCTACAGTGAAATTTATTTCCTGATTTTCAGTTAATGATTTATTTTTGCTTGGTAGCTTTTTAGCAGTGGTGTTTGTCTTTAGTGTTTAGATAGCGTTCTAAAAATACCAGAATTATTCCAAAATCATTAAGAAAAGCCTAGGCCCAATATATTAATTTGCTCTAGTAAGGTAGAACATCTCTTAAGGTGATTTAACTTGTAAACCCAGAAATGTACTAAAAGTACAAGCATTCATTACAGAAAAATACATCTCATACAATAAACCAATAAAAAAAAAGTTTATAATGTAAAAACAGTAAATTCAGAATAACATCCACTTAGTTTTAAAGACAAAGTCTAAAACAAGATCTTCATATAAGATTAGATCAAAATCAAAAGGAAGTGTCCGCTGAAAAGTGGTGTTATTCACCTTTGTTAAAACTTGAATAGATTCCCAGTATCACTGAAGATTTGATAAGTAGGAAAAGGCCTTTTGGAGTCTATACAGGACTGTTGTTGCTCAGTTGAGCTCACACAGCACTCAGAACATCTTAGTTGGTTTAACTGTTTGTCTGTGCCCTTCATTTTGAATGTCTTAATCAGATTTGTAATTGTTTGAAAAATTAAAGGTGCTTGAGGTGAGCTGTATAAAAGTTCTTGTCTCTTTTGTTCTCAGAGAAACTGTGAATCTCTGTCATTAGCCCCCTTTTAAAACTTGAGCTTCAGGAAAGAAAAACTGTAGGCTTTTAATATTTTAATTTAGAGTTGTTTGCTGTTTTCACAGAAAATCTGTAGGCCTCTTGTATATGATAAATTTGAAAAAAAAACCACCCGCACTACAATATGTTTCATGTATGATTCCAAACAAAATACATGGAAAAAAATCCATGCCAAATATTGATGTTTTAAGTGCTTAAGACATGGAAATGGAATAGGAATCATGCTAGTTTGTACTGTAATTTCAGAGATCCAGCATGTGTAGTACTTTGTGCAAAACTATCAAAAAATAATTCCAAATGAACTTCCAAGATTTGTGTTCTCTTAACTGAGTCCCAGAAACCGCAAGATACAGCAGCTGAATAACTTTTGATGTAAACTTAATGGTTAAACTCAGAAATGTAGAGATCAAAGAGAAGCTATTGGGAAGATGTGAGAATTAAGTCAGTTACAGATGTAAATAGAAGTTTCTCACCAAAAGTCTGTTGACAGTACAAGAATGAAAGCTTCAATCAAGCAAAAAGAAAAATATAGGAGCAAAGAACATGCCAAAAGCTAGTAAAATGAAACCTCAAATTAATTCATTAACAAATTAATTTCAGCTTTAAGTAAGGAATAAATTTTAACAGGGATCAATTCTTTCTTTTGTGACTAAACCAAGTACAGGTTAATAAGATGAAAATTTTGAATTTTATCATCAGCAGCTGCTTGGGCAGAAACTGTTTTCCCAGTGTTTTCCAGTTAGCACAGGTATACAAAATTCACACATAGCAGAGCTTATCTAAGTGTTTCATATGAAAATTAACATGTTATCCGTGGTTTTATATCCTAGAGGTTGCTTTAGAAGGCCTTTACAAGTTTATTTTGGTTTTGGCATGCTGCTTGGGATATACAATTCTGCACACTATAATCTGAATTACCCATACGCCAGAAGTAGTTTTACTGGTTGTTGCCATGACTGTGGTCTAAGTGCTTTTACCTCACTAAACACCTCTCCACAGAAGAAGGTGAAAAACATAGCAAGAGGCAAATTGTGACCAATCCTAATCCCACTTTTTGGAAGGAGAAGTAAATCTATATGTGGCATAATTTATGCTCTTTGGCATGCCAGTTTTATTGATGCTGGTACTGACATCTTTGTGTTTAAGAGATATGAGGCTTTGCTTTGAGGATGTTCAGTCTTCACCTGCGTTGTTACTTATGATACAGTGAGGTTACCCAAGGCCATGACACAATTTCATCTACTCTTCAAACCTAGACAGGTTAGTAAGGTAAATTAAGATTAGCATGACTCTGCTCTACAGAGCTCTGGCAACAATCCTACGTACAAATGTACATGCAAGAAATAATACTAAAATTAAGGTAATTAAGCAATACATTTCATGGTGTTGACAATTTGGGAGTATGTAGGAGTTGATTGATAACAGTTTTAAATTGTTGAAATGTGACTGTCATTCCAATGGATTATGAATTGGCAACTAGAATATGATGACTGACTAGTTATAACTGCCCTGCTGCATTTGGACAGACTGTCATCTACTTACTAACCAGCCAAATGACAAAATCAAATTAAAAGGCATACTTATAGCCACTACTGTACAAGCCCCTGGAGACCCTGCATAAACAGATGGATCTTGTACCGAGTACCAGATGTGAATTGGCGAGGAAACAATTCCAGAGACATCATTCCCCTTCACTGAAAATTCCCTGTGTATAGATGTTCAGATGTTGGGACAACTGAGAAGAAACAGAATGCTTAAAAATGAGTAGGAGGAAAAATCTCATTCATAAAAATTCAAGTTCAGAGCCAATGCAGAGAGAAAAGCAAAGGTCTTCCTTTTTAAAGAGACTGTATGTAAGCATAAATTGTTGAGTAATAGTTCTGTTAAAGCAGGAATGAAAATGTTTATTGTTTTTCTTTTACCAGTAAAGTTGACAAAGAGGTAAGTGAATTAAATTCTAGGAAGCACTCAGATCTAATGCTGCAGAGTAAGGGCCAACAAGCTGCAAGAGTAAAGGAATGCATCGACAAAGACAAGCGGTTGTCTATCAGAGTGGAAAAAAAAAAATTTTTGCAGGACAGGTGCATGTACCAGTATTAAGTTAGATATGGAGCAGTCCAACTGACCGATCACATAGTCTTAAATATAAATTTTGGAGGCTCAGTGATGAAACCACTGTTTATGTAGATTGACTGCTGGTTCTGGCAGAGGTGAAGCCAAATCATGATGTTAATTGTTTTAATTACAAAACTAGGGAAGTTAATACAGCCAGAAGTTTGGGTTAGTCTATTTTTGAGAGTAAATTACAAGCTGCTTTATTAACAGATGTGTTCATATATTTTTAAACCAAAGCCCCACATACTCAATAAATGCTCTGAGGGCTTTGTTAAAAATGTGTCCCTAAGGATGAACCACTGGCTCAGCTGAAGTTGGTGGAAGTTTTCCAATTATGTTCATAAGGTCAGATTATCACTCTCATTGTTTAAAAGGCATCCTCATAGAGTATAAGTTAACTGTAAAATACTGTACCTCTGGTGGCATCTTCTGAAAAGCTGTAATTGTTTATGCACTTAGGTGGTAAAATAGCAGAAATAAAGAAGATGTATCTAAATCAATTAACTGTAATGCATTTTAATACAGACAAGATTTAAAGTAAAATCAATGATATTATTCCTAATTCACAATATATCTATTGCTTGCAGACTACCATCTATAAATACTAAGCTGTGACAGCTTGCCAGAACTTTTCCTGCAAGGACCTACTGAGGGAGTTTTTCTAAGGAGACTTCATAAAAGAAGCAGCAGCAGCAAACTGACTGACCCTACAGGTCCAAGCTGCAGCAGTTGTCTCTCCGGTCTTCCCGATAAGATTTGTTGAAACTCTGTGTATCGTAATGTCTTTATTGGTAATGGAACCCTCCCATAATTTGCACTGATGCATTTGGAATGTCAGCTTCCAAAACAGGGCACATGGGAGGCATTTAAAGTAGATTTTTTGAAAGGAAAATGAACAAAGAGCATGTCAGGTTCCATTTTGATTTGCATGACAAATCCAGCATGCAGTGTTCTGGTGGGTCGGGCTAGGCTTGCCTGCCACTTACTACGTTTGTCAGTTTGGTTTGAGCACTTTTGACAGTCCATTATGTTAATTGTTCTAAGGACTGTTTCGCTGGGGGAAGAAAAGGAAAGGCATTTTTATTTTTGTACTTCTTCCATTTACGGGAAAGGAGGGATATCTGAGGGAACAGAGAATATTTTCAGTTGGTTTGTGATCTGTTTTATTTGTAAATAATCCTGTGAGGTCATCAACAAATTCAGTATTTTAAATTTTACTGTTACTCACTCTGTGCATGTGTTTTTGAGTGGGAAATACCAGGCCCCTAAACTAGAAACTTGGGGAGTCTATTGTTTTGGTGCACACCATTCTTTCTTCCTTTGAGTCCCACAGTGATGGGTCCTGCAGAGTGGTTTGTGCTGTGCCTGTATGCTTCTATCAGATGATATTGTGGTGCTCTGACAAGTGCTAAGGAGGGATTTAATGCCCTAAGAGGCATTGTTGGACACACATTGTTAGCGGTGTGTGGATAGTATGGGAATAACTCTCACATGTGTCAAAGACCTGTTGGTAGATACATGGGTATGACTGGATTCTCCTGGGGGCACCATTCAAGGTGGAGGTTGCTGTTGCCCCTTAGAGCAGACACACTTCTCTATCCTCTACGTTATAAGAGTCATGGGCTGTTTGGTCATGGGTTTTGAGTTTCAAAGTTCCTAACTGCCTGCACGTGGCAGAACACTGTAGGTTGACCACAAAACACTATTTTCAGATTGATAGAATAATCAACCATGAGGTTTCAGAAGACTGTTGTTTATGTTTGTGTCTCTTCTGCAGTTACTGCTGGTTTTCAGCCAAAGGAGATCTTAGTGTTTAAAGAATGAGGAAAGCAAGAAGACAGAATTTCCCAGAGGTTTCCAGGTAATGACTGACATTTAAGCTCTGAACTCCTACACTGCCTGTGGTGTTCTCATTTATGTGTTGTGATCTAAGTGCACCATGAAAGAGAAGCTTGAAATACAGAATGGTTTTATGGTATAAAATCATGCAATCAGATGCAGAAATATCAAAATAAATAAACGATCAAGTGTAGTAATTCCAATCCAATTCTTGCTTAGCGATTCAGTATGCTAATCATGCCCAGTGTAGTCCTCCTTAAGTACTATTTTAGTAAAGTCTGTGGACTTACATGAGAATCAGTTTGAGCTGGTACATCTCAAAAAAGTCAAACCCAATGTAATTAATAAGTGTTACTAATGATCATGAATTACTCTTACAGAGCCACTTTGAGGATTACCCGTTGTGCTGCTTTACTGACGGCTGAACTCAGTGGGAGGGGAACTCACTGAAATTCAGTTCCCCAGAGACTGAAGGATTTTCCCCGCAAGTGGGGGTGGCTTGCACCGGGATGCCGAGCCCATCACCCTCCGCCCTCCAGCTGTCCTTGCTGGGGGAGTGCCTCCTTGCACTGCAGGGATGGCTCTGCTGCTCCCAGGCAGCTGCTGGATTTTGCCGGTTCTATTGTGCATTGCGCCTTCGTAAAGGTGACTTGACAGCACGGTAATACACAGACCCACGGCCTGTGGAGAACGTGGGAGCCTCCAGGGTGGAGAGTGTGTGTCGGGGGCTGCCTCAGCCTTGCGAGGTGGGTAAGTGGCCCCTTTGCAGGGGGCAGCTGCGATTCAGACCTGCCCCAGCCACCCAGCTCGGCACTCAGTATGGTCTGTGAGTGGATGGTGTCTCTCCCTTTCCCGGTAACTTTCCTGTTTGATGACTTCTTGAAAAACTGTCCCTATTTCCTGACAGAGTGAAAAGTTGTTAAAGCTCTCCCACTAAGAATTAATTTAGTTTTTTTTTAATTGGCACCCAATATTGAGAAAAACCACCACAAATCCAAGTCATAGCAGGTGAAAACAAATGTTCTTGTAAAGTGTTTTGTCGTATGTGTTTTTAATACAGTTCAGCTGCTCAGGTTCTTGCTCTGTACTCAGCAATGCATTTTAAGCCATTCTATTATAATAAAAGGGAAAGATTATCCACATTTATATTTATCACCCACTGTTATATATGAAAAGTGCTGTGCCAGAGATCCTGCCATTAGTCACTTCCCCCTGTGCTTTTTCAGAGAAAGGGCTCCTGCCTTTTCCTCCAAGAGGGAGTAATTGCCACAACAGGGCAGAGCAGGTGTGAAGCTGGTTCCATCTCTTACCAGCTCAGTGATGGCAGCGACAACTCAGAGCAAGAGAAGATACTGCTGCGGATAATACATATTAAAACAACACTCTCAAAAAAATTACCTCTCGCCTCCATTTTATTGATTTTCCAGGACTTCCCTCATTTAAGAAACTGAAATTTACCGTCACCTGGTTTTACTGGTTATTTTTCTCAGAAGAAAGGTGCCGCGTGAGAGGGGAAGAGCCGTTTCTCCTGGGAGGATTCCCACCGGAGAGCAGTGTGCTTGCAGCGGTTCGGGGCTGACGTTCCGTCACCCGAGGCTGGGCCGGTGCCAGGTCAGAGCACCCCGCGTTTCTGCGGTTCTTGAGACGCTGAAGCTCAGGGCTGCTGCCGGGCCCCGACACGTCCGTAGCCCCGTTCGGGGCCGGTCCCAGCCCCACCGTGCGCAGCCGACGGTCCCGGCTGAGCCGTCCCGGGCCGATCGCGCTCCTCCTCGCCGCGCCCGCCCTCGCCGGGTTTTGCCGTTCGCCGCCGGG
>NW_020799123.1:9268428-9281266 GCF_003259725.1 Athene cunicularia | reverse complement strand
AAAGTTGTTAAAGCTCTGCGGGGCGCGGCCGGGTTTGCCCCGCTCGCTGACTTCGCTTTCCCGCAGGGCTGTCCTGAGGAAGGCCTCAGCTCTGGAGTACAAAATACAGCGGAGAGCACTTCGGAAGGAGGATTTTATTAATTACATTCAGGTAGGTTTTACTGTTCAGCTGAGCGTGTTAGCTCACGTCGTAGGTGCAGCTCAGTTAGAAGTGAAGTCGTTTTGTGGTGATGTACATGGCTGCTTCGCGAGGTCTCTCCTCACCTGGTCCCTACTGCTCACTTGTGTTGTGCTGGCATGGGCTCGTTATTGACACACTAGAGCACGCAGCATAGCCGCGAGTTGGTGCCTGCGTTTAGGATGGGAGAGTCTTCTTGTGCCTTTCCTATAGTTTTTCTCTCTCCAGGGATGCAGAGACCCCAGTTCCCTGATGTGCTGTGCAAATTCTAGTTAAGTGTAATAATTTTTTTGTGGTGCTAGAAGTTTGGCTTGTGCATTATTATTCTAGGAATACTGGATGCTAATGAATCAAGTCTGAAATATGTGCAATATAAATACTCAAGGTTAATTTCATTTTGCCTTAGAAATGTAGTGATCCAGCCAGAAAAATGAAAAAAAGATCCAGCCAGAAAAATGCTGTTTTCCTGGATGTAATTTTTATTGTTCACATCATTAGCTATAAAAAACTTGATTTGTATTTTTTTCTTTTGCTGTTATGTGTCTCCTCATTTTTTTAAAAATGTTTTTTTCTCCCCATTCTAGTATGAAATTAATTTGCTGGAGCTGATCAAGAAAAGAAGAGCAGTAAGTTTGTCAGTTATTTAGAATGCAAAATACTTTATGCCAGATTTTCTATTACAGTAATTTTTTTTTTTCTCCAAGCGCATTGGATATTCATTTAAGAAGGATGAAATTGAGAACTCTATTTTACACAGAGTCCACAGTCTCTTCAACCGTGCTACAGGGAAATGGAAAGTAAGTTTGTTTATTTGTACTGATAGGTTGCAAAATGCCCTTTTGGTATGTAAAAATATCTAGATATTGCCACAAAATATATGCAATAATACAGAAGAATGTAGTAGGAAAACTAAGTGGACATTTGGTCTTGCAGTTAGCAGTAGTCTAGATGGTTTTTGTATACAAACAGTATTTTGTCCTTTCACAGTCATTAATCCTCAGTTGTATAGAGCCACGTATTGCGCTGTGAGTTTGGTCTGCCTGTTTGGAACTTTCGGCTGCTTTAGGAAAATATATCTAATGGTAAAACCTAAATGAGGCACCTCGGGAACCATTACAGTGAGGTCTCTGTTGATTTCAGTTTAACAGATTTGTCTGTGAGGGTGCATCTTGAGATAGGAGGGTTGGTTTTCTTTGCATGTTTTGCAGGAATTTGAAGGTCTGGGACAGAAAAAGGAGAACTTTGAGATTCAGAATTCTTTCTCTCTGCATGCCAAGTCATTTTACCAAGGGCATATTGTTTACTTGTCAATGTCCAAGTGATTTTTGTGCTTGCCTTATTGTAAGGTTGATTCTCTTCCACCTTGCATTTCTAACAGGAAGATGTCCAGCTTTGGCTTTCACATGTTGCATTTTGCAAGCAGTGGGTGAGTTTTAAAAATGCTAATCTTAATCTGTGTTAAGATACTGGACAGGTGTTTAATCAGGCATCTGGAGTTTGTGTTACAAGACAGGGGTACAAACTTTACTGTCACATGCTGTAATACTGAAATAATTTTGATAGTATTGGACCTGCCTGGGATTTTCACGGATGTATCCCAAGTGTAAAATTTGACTCAAAATGAATTGGTATGAAATCTGATGCTTACAGGTGGCAAAGGTAAGGCTAATTATATAATTTGGTTTGGGAGAATCATAATGTTGGTTATACCTTCTCTGGAATGAATGGATCACCTGTCTGAGCTGTGATTTTTGTTCCAAACATTTCTTATAGTGGCTATGCTGAAAAATACAATTTGGCAGTTCTGTACTTTGTAAGCTTACCTCTGCAACTCTTCACATTATTATTAGCATTCAGTTATTGTCTTTCCTGTAAGGAAGAAGGTGACCTTGTAATAGTAATGCAAATGGCTAAATTAAAAAATACAGTCTTTACCTCAAAAGTGGTCAGAGACTATGGGTTTGTCACTTAGGTAACATTAGCTATGTAGTTCAGAGAGGTTTGAGTTAACTATGTTAATCTAATCTGGTAACATTTAAAATCTGGTTAGTATTGAACAAATATGAGAAACTTTCTACTGAAGATAAAGTAGCAGAGAAGTGTCTTTTCCAGTACAATTGCATTACAACTTGTAAGTTTTAATAATGTAACTTTGGTGCATGTAGTTCACTTTGGTACTAGAGTGGGTAAACCAAAACTTCTTCTTTCACAGAATGCAAAACATCAGCTTAGTAAGGTGTTTTCTACCATGTTGGCCATTCATTCCAATAAACCAGGTAAATAAAACCATGGTGAGTGCTGTGTTAATGACTCAGTATAGGTTATATAGTGTTGGTTTAAGTTCTTCTAGATCTCAGTTTAAGCTATTGGGGTAAAAGTTCCTACTCTCTTTTCTTTGCCTTGCTGCTGCTTCAGAGAGAAGGGCTCTGACAGGGATTGTGCTGAGCAACCAAAAGGTGATGTGAAGTGGGTGTCCCCATGGTCTGAATGACCATTTCCCAGGTAGTCTGGGACCAGGTAGATGTTTTGGAGGTAGATGATGTTGAACACTTGCAGCTGCATTTTGGCTTTTGAAGACATCATTGTAGAGCATTGGATCTGTAGCTGTATCAGATTAAACTTCCTGGATCTGCTTGGTTTTTAGTCCTTTAACTTGGTTGTACCTGGGAGATAATCAGTCTTATTCCATTGCTGAGATTATGGATTATGTTGGGGTGGATACACTGAACAAAACCAGCCTGTTCATCTTGGAGAGTAGCTTCAGAATAAGTTCTCATGACCAGCTGCTTGCTTTAACCTTAATTTACTTGTATCATCTGTTGCAGCACTGTGGATTATGGCAGCAAAATGGGAAATGGAGACACAGCTCTCATCAGAAAGTGCTAGGCACTTGTTCCTTCGTGCTTTGCGCTTCCATCCAGAGTGCTCAAAGCTTTATCAAGAAGTGAGTTCCTGGTTTTCTTCTATGACCAGTTGTTTGATCAATCAGACCAAATCAATCCAGCATATTTCCCACATCAGCATGAGAAGACTGGAAAAAAGTTTGGTAGCATTTTTCAGTTGTTTAGTAAATCCTGTGTTTATGTAGGTTTTTACACTGTTTATAGAGAACTGTCAGAATCCCTTTCTGAAGTACTGCAAACTCTGCTAGGAGATAGTTGTCTGAATTAGATCTGGTGTCCCTAGCCTTTGCCTAGGGAACATGGTTTTGTTTGAGAGAACTAGACTTTGACTAGAAAGTGGCAATTTCTGCATGTGGGAAATTTCTGAGTAAATATGTAGGGCAGATAGCTATATGCACAAACCTTTAAAAACCAAGGACATATGTGGGATGTTGACACAAGTCCTGATTTGCAGCTCCTCAAATAGAGCTTGTTTTACCATATTTGTGGACTTTGATGTTTTATGATTTATCCCCATCCCCACAATAATTTCAGTTTATTCTCTCTTGCAGTATTTCAGAATGGAACTGATGCATGCTGAAAAACAAAGGAAAGAAAAGAAGGAATTTGAACAAGCAAAGATGGACTTGGTAGGTCAGCTAAACGAAGAGATATTATTTGCGTGCATAATGCATCGTTTCAAAGGATCTGTATTAATGGTGTGTTCAAGAACAGCTTAGAGGAAGTTTTTCTTTATGTCCTGTGCCTGTGTTAAGCTTTTTCAAGTGTTGGCTGGTGCTCAGCAAAAATATTTCATACATTGATTTTTCTTTATGTTGTAAAGTCTTTTGTTACATCCCTCAGTTTGAAAGTTAATAGTAATTTCTGGAAAGGAATAGTTAAACTTACTATCACTTATTTCTTTATAGTTGATAAGCAAATTAGATAACGATAGATTTGGATGAAGAAAAACATGAATATTTTATTCTGATATGTTTTTCACATTTGCAAGAATGGTAGCTGAGAAAGGAAAATAATTTTTTCAACGATGTTATGGTTGATATTGCAGGGGGAATTCAATTATTCCGAAGAAATTCTCAATGGGGAAATGGCTCGCATAATCTACAGGGATGCAGCTCAGAAAATTAAAGGTGATTTAACATTTCTTGTTGTTTACTGAACATTAGGTCACAACTAATTGGCTAGCACTAGTGCTGAAGTAAGAATTCAGACTAGTAACAAAATAGGTTAGATCATTTTAAATTAACCAGGCTTGGTAAAATTCACCCATTTTATTGAAAGAACTGGGTAAAATAATTGCAAAGTAGTAGCAGATATATTTGAGAAACAATGATAGATGGGGATATTTTGGAAGACAGTTGGCAAAATATAACAACAATGTTGAAAAGGAAAGGGACATTAGAGGAAATTACAGAAGGAGTTGGCTTAATTTAAATTCCTGGATAAATAGTGGAATAAATAGGCATAAAAATAATTTGTAAGCACCTAAATATGAGGTAATAGCTGACAGGGATTTGTAATGAACTAATGTCATGTCAGTTGACATCCTCAAAGGTAAATTATGGAGATAGAAGATGGATGGATACAATTCATTGATGTATACTGTGCAGCTTTAGAGAGGTCTGTCCCAGACCTCCACAGGAGCCTTCTGTGTTTTCATTGCAAAGTCAAATGAAGGAGTAGAGGAGGTGCTGATAAAATTTGCAAGTGGAACCTAGCTGGAAGGTTCTGTAAGCATGTCAGGACAGGACTAGTTTATCACTTTGGAGTCTGGAGTGTCCTGCCTCTCCTGGCCTTTTTTGTCTAACTGGGTAACATGAACACATGAAGAATATAGTCAGGCAGCCAACATTCTAATATGGCTTATATAGGTGAAACCCTGAGATTTACAGAAAAGAAAAGCATATCTATCTAGACATGTAAATGTTATCTGTGTTTTGACAAAAGCTTGCACAGATAGAGAAATGCAGTGTGCAATGGGTATAATACTCCACTTGATGTTTTTTTTTTCTCCTCTTGAAATGTAGGTGTTGAGTTCCATCTGGCTGTGCTTTCTATTGCAAAGCTCTTTGATTTTACCCAAGATCTGCAAAAAGAAATTCTTGAAAGGTGAGGTGTGGCTTTGTGCTGGGTGTTTTTATTATTTTGTTTTGTTTTTTTAAGAAACATGTTCTTAGAACTTGTCTGATTTATAGTGAGTTGACAGGTTAACAACTAAAGGCAGTTCCTCTAGGGAAATAGAATGTTAAGGCCTATGGGAAATCCTTTAAGAAAAACAAAATATGAGGCAAGCATGTTCGTTAGAAAAGGATCTAACTTTAGAAAAGGCTTTTAGAAGCTGCTAAGAAAAACTTAGTTGTTGCTGAATAATTTCTACACTCAGTTTCTGTAAGTTTACTGTAGGAACTGTGGATTTTTCTAGTGTACTTTGGTTCTTTTTGCATCTTTAGTTTGTCCAGTAGTTCCTCTCTCAAAAGAAAGATCTTGAAACCTTCCTGTCTAGTTCATGCTATTACTGGAGAATATCCATATTAAATAAAAAAAACAAAATAGACTAATATTTTTGTCTTTCTCTTGTGAAATAGTAAAATGTTTTTTTCTCTGGCACTTCATTACTTAGAAATCAAGTACATTTCTCTACTAGTATAACAACTCTTCTAAACATACCCGCAGGAGAATGATGGTTGGGAGTATTACAGATATGGCATGTTTAGTTTGCAGACCAAGTATGCTGATGATCCTCTTATGTGGGACTACATGGCCCGTCGTGAGCTGGAGCTGGGGTCCCTGCAGTCCACAGAACCCACCACAAAACAGATGAAAGTATCTGAAATGACCCAGAGAGAGGAACGATGCTGTGCAGTCTTTGAAGAGGCTGTGGGGGCAGTTCCGACAGGTGAAAAGTTCTGCCTGCATTTAACCATCATTTTTTCCTGATACCTTGACATACTGTGTACTGTGAAAGCTTTGAAATAGGTGTTGACAGGCTCTACCATACCTAAAAGAAGGCAAGCCATTTTTAGATGCTACTATGGGGGGGGTGTTATTTTATGGGTTTATGGTTATTTTCCAATGGATTTATATTCTTGAAGGAGCTGCTTAACTGAAAGTGCTTTTTGTTGTTTGCTTTTATTAATGTAATTTAATGAGGAGAATAGAAGCCCACAGATTAATAGAACTTTGGGAGTTGGAAATAGAAAAAGTTTCCTAAATCAAGGAAACCTGTAGAACTCGGGTGTATTGCTGGTTAACTGTGAGTAAGCAATGCTTTTGAGTTGCCAGTGGAATGGATATCCAGCTTCAACATCTGGCATTTCCCTTACTCCCAAAGGAGGCTCTCAAGGGACTATCTGTGGAGTGGACTCAAACTTGCTGTTTATATAGCCTTTGAAGACAAGGATTTTCTTGACTGCTTGTGAGTGTCCTCGCTCACGCAGGGCCATTGAAAACTACAGGCAAAGGGTACACAGAGCAATTGTGACAGTGTGTGCTGAAGGCTCAGTTGAATTAAGAGCTTAGTGCTCTTTAGAGTTAGTGGCTGCAGCTTACACTGGGAAGCCATTTTAAAATGTTAATGTTCTAAGTGTAGGGCCTCTGTTAGAATACAACATTTTAAAATGAAGTTGGCTTTAACACTCGAGCGCTTGGATTCTCTGTATTCCTTAAAGACAAGTATTTGTGCTTACTCTTGTGATTCTCTAAAGTGTGATGTTATGCCTTTGATTCTACAGAAGACATGTGGAAATGCTACATCACTTTTTGCTTAGAGAGATGTAAGAGGAAAACCAACAGTGAAGAATTAAAGCAAAAGGTAAAAGCCCATTAGGAAATTATAGTAATAAATCATCCCAGCTTTTACTGACTTTTGTAATCTATCAAACAAGGAGCAAATATATTTTGGCATTTTATCAGAAATACTTACCTGCAACCATCATTAAAAATCATTTAGCCCCCATCTGAGGGGATCACTTTTAAATTTACATGGGCCTGCCTGAACATGAATAACTTGGGCATAAACCAGCCTTGTCAGTAAAGTATGGTGACCAATCTTGGATGAGAGGTTAATGTTTGCTGACAGTCCTGCAAACCTGTTCATCCTTGTTCAAATAAAAGGATGAATTAAAATGACTATTGCAAATAAATCTCAAGTAAAAATTGGTGCTGGCACATGGGCACCTTAATTATGTATCTATGCTTGGGTGTGACTCAGTGAATTAAGTAATCATCCTGTGCAGCTTGCTTCCTGTTTAATACAGTAAAAGAACATTACTGTGTTATTCTTTTGCTCTTTGAGGAAGAAGTATAATTCAGATGCTCAGATTTCCTGTTTATCTTGGAATGTATGCAGGTACCTAAAGGATTAGATACATAACTTTTACTGAATTTCAGTGACATGTTGATACACTAATCTACAGCACTTTGTAATGCTGGGATCTGGTATATGCAGGTATAATGTTATTTTCTTTATGTTTTCTTCTCTGTTGGTTCTAGAGGCTGCAGAGGACACTGAGTGTGTTCAACAAAGCCCATGAGTCCAGTTTGCTGCCTGAAGCTCTCTACAAGCAATGGGTAAGAGTTGACACAGAAACACAGGTTGTGAGATGGCTGTGAGACTGTCCTGCATTGCTTGCATGCCTGTCTTTACCATTTTGAGTAAAGGTGGGCAATATTGTGTTCAAGATATTACAAAGGTATTGTTTTAACAAGGTATTACAAATCTCTTGTGGTGATTAGTTCTGTCTGTTGGGTTTTAGCTTCAACTATTACTGGAGTCCAACCTCTTTGAGAAGGCTATGGAGGTGGCAGAAGCTGCAACGGAACGCTTCAGCCTGTCAGTGGAAACGTGGCAGATGAGGCTGCAGGTGCTGATCCAACTGAAGAGTGATAGTGTGACCCAGTGTTTTGAAGAAGCTGTTAAGCACGTGAAATCTAAGGTCTGTGCTGTTTTTTTGGACTTGCACGCTAGTCTTGGGCTGGAAAACTGATACTTATTTGAGGTAGTGGGTTTTTTTCCTTCACAAGACATTCAAAGTCCTGAAATGTTTTTATGGTCAAAAATAAGAACTTGACATTTCACATGCACATTGCATTCCAAAGCATTGGGGAATTGTAAATTCATTTCAAATTCACACCTATAAAATCTGCTCGCAGATGATGTTTTGCATACTTTGTGGCAGTCAGCTGGTATTCTTTGTGTCTTGCTTGAAAAATGTGTTTCCTTTTCTTCGCTGTTCTGAGATATTTGTGTGTGTGGTATTTGAGGCCTTGAGTTAGCTATGTACTCTCTCACTGTTCAATTTCAAACCCTGGGCACAAGGAGTGAGGAGAGCAAACAAGGAGGTGATTGTTTCTTTCCTCCTTGTTCTTGGAAGTTACCTTTGTACTGCAGTGTTTGGTGATGCAGAAGTACTTGTCTCTCATCTGTGCCAACCTGTCTTGCAGCTGTCCAGCTAAGTAGTATTTGTCCTTTAAGTGAGGAAGGAAACATGAAGTGATTTCGGTGTGCAGTCCAAAGTTGTCTAAGAGCTATGTCTAAAGGATGTTTTTTACAGCATCTGTAATACAGAACCTGGTGGATGTGTTGCTGTCAGTTTCTATAAATCAGAGTCGCTGTATTTCAGTCATTTGATTTATCTGTTTACTTTGTAGGGCACTTTGCCATTATGGGCCCTCTGGGTGGAATGGAGTGAAGGCACAAACAGCAAGGAAGACACAGATGCTCTCTACCAGGTACTTAACTAATAGAAACCGATTTTTGATGACAGTGTGTAAATACACGGGAACAGTGCACATGGATGGAATGTGTAGCAAATGCTTTACACTGCAGTTCCTTCATGGGCGTGTTGATATCAAAGGATTTCAAGTAAAACTCTGTTACCAAAAATCAATTGGATGTAGGCTCATGCACAAATGTCCCCATGCTTCTAAGACATCTTGATGTTTGTAAGCACAACCAATGATGGACTCTTCTTTTACTTCACAGTCTAGAAATTGTGCTCTATTTTCAGATGTCTGTCTGAAGATGGAAAAGAGAATTTTTCAATCTGTGTGAAAAGAACTTTGTTAAAGAAAACTCAAGATGAAAACTGGGCTTTTAATCTCACTGTAAATTCCTTAAATAGTTTAGGGCAAAACATTTTCTCTTTGCCTACAATGTTGGGTTTTGGGGTGGTTTTTCTCCATATTTACAACATAAAGCACGTATTTCAGGTGGAAGCTTGAATTCAGTTGTTTGTAGAGCATTGTGAAACCCTCTGCATGAACGATATTAGGGAAATGCCAATGGCCAGCTGTAGGGACTATTGGAGAAGGCATGTATTTTAGGTTACAACCTAAATACAATATTTTAATGTGAAAAGTATTGGATGTGTTATCTACTAGATGATCTCCAAGGTCCTTTCCAACCTAGATGATTCTGTAATGCAGTCTTTCAGACATCATTTGTGATGCTTTTGTCCAGTATTTTTTCTCACTTATGAGATCTGCTTTATGTCAGGTACCTAATTAGGGAAAAGGTACTATTTGGTTTCTTCTCCCTTGTTGCCTTTTAATTGTAAATTATGTGGTTTGTTTGTTTGTGTTTGGTTTTTTTTTCTCTTTTAATCTTGCAGAGATCCTTATGTGCCACAACTCCTGCTGAATCTGTGACTATGAAAGAAATGTATCTTGACTGGACTTACAGAATTGGTGGTTATAAGAAAGTTAAAAGAGTCTTTACCAGGTGACAAATAAAACCTTCAAACCTGATTGTTCTAGGGCGCATATCAAAAAGGCTTGACTTCTAAAGTTACTTATGTTTTTACTTCAGCCTGTGTGAAAATCGTCCATTTTCACTTGACTTCTTCAGGAAGATGATCCAAATAGAAAAGGAGCAAGTAAGTTGTTGAATATCCAATTAGTGCCTTGTATTTGCAAAATAGATTTCTAACTTTGGATTTAAATAGGAAACAGAGGGCTTATGAGTAGTGTCATTAGTTTGTGCTCTGTTCATATTTGTCTTTTAAAGTTGATTCATAGCATGTAATACAAAAACAAGTTCCATGGTAACTAATCTTTGGCAGTGTGCATGTGTGCGTGTAATTACCATGACTCTTTTTCTTTGTAAGAATGTAATCAAGCTGCAGATTCACTTCTGTACAAAATAAATGGCCTTTTAATACCTTCCTTTGTTAGGAATCCTGCAAAATGCTTCATCTGAGAGAATACTATGAACGTGCTTTGAGAGAGTTTGGTTCAACAGATTCTGGTAAGAGGATTTTATTTATTTATTCATTCATTCAGTGCTGCCTCTTTTATTTCCATCCATTTCAAAAGGTAACTGTTTGTTCTGCCCTTGTGATTGCTGTCATGCAGAGTGGAACTTACTTTTTTCTGTGGCATTAAGTGCAGAACACTCTGCAGTGACCCTTCACTTTCAGTCCAGGGTTGTTGTGCACAGTGGGATGGCTTCTGGACTACTAGCAAGTAAGGTTTTGACACTGGCCTAAGAGATGCACATCCCCTTTAATTTGAATTTGCAGACAGTATGGAGGTGTTTATGATCAAGATTTCTTCAGAATTCCTTTTGAGAAAGTAAACAGCTCAATTATTGCTACATTACTTAAGACATCACTGTTCTAGCTGGGAATAGAATCCAGGCTTTGGGTCCTCAAGGGCAGGTGGTTGTAGTTTAACAAAGTAAACCTCATTGTGTTAACATCAAGGAACCTTACAAAAGTAGAGTTTCTATGGTTAGGTTTGGTATGTTTGTTAAGTAATATTTAATAAAAATCTAACCGGAATTTCTATTTTTCTTTTAAAGATCTCTGGCTGGATTATATCAAAGAGGAGCTAAGTCATCCCCAAGGCAAACCAGAAAACTGTGGGAGCATTCACTGGCGAGCTATGAAGATGTTGCAGGGAGACCTGGTGGAAGAGTTTATTTCCAAATACACTTTACTGCAAACTGGACATTTATGAAAAACTATAAATAGTTAAAATAGTCAAAGTGCACACTTTTTTTAAACTTTTGTATAAAGGTAAATATGTTTCTGGATCTTATTAAAGTGTACCTTCTTTACATCCTTGCATATGTGAAAAAGAGTAATCATCTGCCCTATTGCAGTTGTTTCTAGTGTTGCTTCTGCCAGGGGCAAGTTCAAGTGCACAGTTAGAGGAGAAAGCAAAGGTGTTTCTGAGTGTTCTTCACTTAGACTTATGAGAGTAAACTCTTCCTCCTGCCTGAATGTTCAGATGGAATAGTCATAATATATCAGCTTTTACACTGTGGAAAGCTAGTATTACAGCACCTAAATGCAAAAAACCCCTCCATGGAAATCACCTGTGGGAGACCTTTGTATCTTACTATACTACTGAATAATGAAAAGTGAAATACTGGAGAAATAATTTGTAAAATTATGGTATTTATCGTTTCCTAGTCTTGAAGTCATCTGTAATCCTCTTCAAAAACACCAACTTCTCTGCCTGCCTCACTCATGTTTGTATCCGAAGCTCTAATTCTGAGAGTGACTGAAGTGTTGAGATCTGGGTATTGAAGTGTTGAGATACGGGTAATAGTTGTTGGAGACAGTGGTGTCCTTGGCTGTTTATAGAGCCACATTTTCCTGTGTCAAACCTGTTAAATCAGCATAAATGCTATTCTCAGACCAAGAGAGCATGCCTAAGCAAAATATAGGAACATGCAGCAGTAGTTCCTTTATCTAATTTCCCAGTGACTGGGTGGTGCTATGACAATACAGAAAAATAGTTGCTTAAGATTTTTTTGCACAAGTAGAAACTGCACCTTCTGTGAAGAACTTCCCCCAACTTCTGAATATCTGGAAACAAGATTTGGAGCAATAGCCTGTTAAATTGCTCCTTCTGTGACATCTGAAGTACATCCTACTTTGCCTTTCCCAAGCTTTTAGCCAGGCCGTCTTTGATCTTCCCACTAGTTCTCAGCTGTCTTGCACCTGGTGTCATGCTTTCCCCCCATAACTGTTCCTCTCTGCCCTTTGTTATGTTAGTTCCCTCCCCTGAATTGTTCATCTTGCTGCTGGTATTACACAACAAAGCTTTTAAGCACAAAATTTAGGTTTGGGAGATTTTGTTTTGGGTTTTTTTTGTTTTGTTTTTCTGAGTCCAGCAAAGCTCATGACCACCACTTTGAAGTGGGCCCTTTTTCTTTACCTGTCCTGGTTCATTGCAGAATTTTGCCACTCTGCCTGCAGCACCTGTTTCTAGAGCCCCATCCCGGTCTGTTTGGCACAGGTGCTTCCCATCTCTTAATGCTTTCTCTGAGCATGCTTCTAGCACAAGCTCTGAAGGAGATGGTTATCTTTTGGCAAGATTAAAAAGCTGGAGAGCCTGGAGAGGTATTGATATTTTATTTACAACTTTGAGTGCAAATGTGTTTTCTTACTCTCTTGACTGTATTTCTCCACCTTTTTTCCTAGTTGTTTTAACTGCTTGTTTCTGCCCTCGTCTCGGATTGTTATTCTTTCTCACTAGACACAGTTTTCAGTAGCAACTGATGAAGTTAGGCGTTCGAAAATCAGAGACGGCGGGGGTCTGGCAGGTTGGGAGGGACGCGGGAGCTCGCACCGAGGCCGAAGGGAGAGACGCTGCCGCTCGCCATGCGGGCGCCTCCTTTCCAGCCGCTTTCACGACCGGTGTCGTGCCGAGCTCCGAGGCACAACCAGCCCGTCCAGCGGCCGCCCTTCCTCGGAGCCTGCCGGTGCCCTCGGGGCCGGGCGGCCGGAGCAGCGTCTCCTCACGG
>NW_020799123.1:9169423-9268378 GCF_003259725.1 Athene cunicularia | reverse complement strand
TGGGGCGCTCTGCCCCTGCTCGCCGGCCGCGGCCCCGCCAGCAGGCCCGGCCGCCGCTCTGCGAGCATCTGGGAGCGCGGCTTCCCGCCGCCCTGCGCAGAGCCTGGCCTTCAGCGAATTCATCCTCGTCGTAGTGGCAGCGGTGGGGATAACGCACCTTTACGTTCCTCTCCTCTGCGGACCGTCTAGACCAGTTGAGGTGTTACCTTCTGCGCCCCAGCTGCGCGTCCGCCATTTCCCTCCAGCTGCCGCGGGGTCTGGCCCTCTCCTGTCTCCTTGGCACGTCGGCTCCTACAGGGCGGCTGGCTCATAGCCTGTGGTGCTCGTACTCATTCCACGCCGTGGGCTTTCATTCCCTCTGTGGTTTCCCAGTCAGTCGCTGTTCCCAGACTGACACATTTTGGGTCAGTTTTGGGACCCCTTCCCAAAGCTCAGGGTGGCAGCAGGATTATGGCCACGGGTGAGGAGACTGGCGGCTCCGTGGTTGCTGCTGCCTGGGCTGACTGATGGCAGCAGCAGGATGAGCTGTCCCTCGGCAGATTTGCTTTCTGAAATGAAAGCCTGTCCGGTTTAAAGCCTCTGATTCAGTAAGGGAACAAACAAACAGGTCAGGCTCAGTGGCTCAGAATCACTTAAATGCAGTAGAAGTTGCGTGAGCCTCATTGGAGGAATTGGTGAAGGGTGCTACTGGATTCTTCAAAACTTGTCTTGTAGGTGATGGCAGCTGCCATAAAGCCCACAAACTTTGAGGAGGAACAGCTTCCTAAAAAGAGAGAAACTATGACCTGGAAGCCCAGAAAAGGTAAGCCTAAAATATTAGGGCAAAACAAAGCACACACAGAGTATTAACACACTCTGCTTGAGGAGATACAGTTCAGACTCTTCGGGGATGCATGGGAAATGCCTCTTCAGTTAGTGCACTGAATGATTTCTGTGTAAATATTTGTGTATGCCTAGGTGCAAGAGTAATTAATACTATGAAAAATTAGGTTTTTTAAACTTAGAGCTGTGGTTTTTCAACAGACCCATTATTTATAAATGCCAACAGGTGAATGTGATGAAACGACTGCTGGGTCCTATGCCCTGTTATAAAGAGCTATTTTCCAGCAAGAGTGTGGAAAATCCTGACTTGGGCTAGAGTTGTGACGCAAGCCTATGTCTGATGTTCCCAACCATCTGAAACAACACTGTAGTGATGCTACATGTGTAAGGAATTGCATATATTATAACAGGTTTAGGAGTCACAAAGCACATTTATATACCTGGCTGAATTATTGCATGCTAAGCATTTAATTGTTCCTTTTTAATTCCTAAATATCTCTGTTGGCTCTTTCTGTTGTTTTTAGAATGGTTGCTGAAGAATATTCCAAATGTTCTTGATAGTGAGTCTGAAGAAAGTGAATTCTCTGGTATCTCTCAAAATGAAAATGTCAGTGGCTCTCCTGTTGACCTATATCCTGATCTGGAAGACTCGGGCGGTGAAGATTCCAGTATGCCAGAGGCTGTAACTTTTCCAGAGCTGCAGACAGCTTCTGTGTACGAGGTGGAGGACTGGAATGAAGAGCTGGGGGACTCTGAATGTAATCCTTATGGTGAGTACAAATTTACTTGTGCTTCATTTGAGTTTTGGTTAGTATGTGATTGGAGGTAGGTGCTTTGCAGGAGAATGTGTTTTACATTAATCCATGTTCTACTTTGGGAAGCAATGTTGTTGGGGACCTTACGGATTTGTAATGCATAATTTTGTTGTAAAATATAGGATTTAAAGCCAGTGTTGTCAAGTTCACATGAAACTCTTGAGCACCTGAATTCTTGGGGAGTGGAATGGTAACGAGAATTGTGTGTGTATTGAGCTTCTCTGGAGAATCTAGGTCTGACCAGTGTATCTTTGTTATTCCGAAGCAGAAGAGAAAGGTACATGGAGTGCAGAAATGTAACTTTTTTGTGTAAGCGGAGTTCTTCCTTTCCTCCAAGAAAATTGTTCCAGACTGTACACTGTCATGTTCCTCTAGAGCATGGAGTTCCTCAGAGGGGAGCAGTACAAGTGCTTAGTCTCAGAGTATGATTTGCTGTTGCTTTTGCTGTAGAGGTTTTTTTTGTTGTTTGGTTTTGGGGGTTATTTTAGTGGTAGGTTTGTTGGTTTGGTTTTTTGAAGCTTGATTCTCTTAAGTGACATGTGATCAGTCCCATCAACAAAGGTTGCAATGGATAGAAGCAGTTTCATCCACATCTTTAGAGTAGTGTTCATCCTCCAGTTTGTAACCTGTTTCACAGTGACTCATGTTGAACTCAGAGTCTCATCCTTCCATTTGCCAGGCTGTATGTTAGGACAGAACAAGTGGATGGAGTTCAGCCAGCAGTGGCTGATAACCTGCTGTGTCTTGTTGATGCAGAATAGTACCATTTCCATTTTCTTCTTATTAATGTGTATCTTTTGTAATTAATACAAACACTCCTTTATTTGCTTAGGAAATATCAGTTATCTGTTTATTTTAATTCCATAAATGGTTGTTGTATTCAAGTTCCATTGTTTGATAAAGGAAGGAAGTGGGAAAGTTTTTGCAGGCTTCCTATAAAATCATTCTGATTTTAAAATACAAACACAGTAGTGGCTTTTCACACTGGGTAATGAGAGAAAGATAGTTTCCTTTTTACATGTTTCTCTCTTTTCCATCCTGGGCTTTACTTTAAATCTCTCATTGGCTCAAATTTATGGAATATTTTGATTTTTTTTTTTTTTAATAATTGGAACTGTCACAAGTTCTCTTCCTTTATTTAACTAACTCATCTCTACCTGTAGCTTATGTTCTTCAGATCCTTACAAACTAAGGAAGCTGTGATTGTGGGATTTAGGTGGTTGTGAAGGATACTCAGTAAAAATGTCTGAATTGTTAACCACTACAAATAAAAAATGTGCTTGTTTGGTTGTTTTATGACTTTTTAAAAAATAATTTAAAATGTTTGCTTTGGCTTGTTTGTAGTTGTTTGAAGGCTGACATGGATAATACTGTGTTGGTCCTCTGCTGCCCCATACTCTGGGCTTTTCATTTGCTCAGTCCTTTCAGTGTCTGCTGGCTAGAAATGTTTTGCTTCTGTTAAAGGACTTTGCCCTATTTTTGTGCTAGGTTGGTTAAATAACAGGCTTAATTCTAGCTTAGTGGAAATGTTGTTCAGAGCTGGCTTTTACAGGACCCCACCCTTCCATTCTGTCCAGTGACCTAGTTCTTAGAGGGTTTGGAGGGTTCCTAACTGGGATGTGATAATGGAGGCAGCGGGAAGGGGAAGAAAGATAAAAGTAATGGTTTCATGAACCTCTTATGCCTGGAGAAAATGTAGAAGTGCATGCAGCATAAGAGCTAGTGTCAGATGTTCTGAATCCAGGTGTTCTGAATCATTGAGCTTTTTGAAAAACTGCTTTGTTTCTGTGGCAAGGACCTTCATTAAAGTGAAGACACCACCAAACTCAGCTTTCTGTTTGCTTTGTTTGTAGGTCTGATTAATGAGTGCTGACAGATCAAATTGAAGTAGTTAACTGCAAAGTAATATGTACATCGTACCATTGGTTTTCTAAGTATCTCCCATGGTTTAAATCTTTTCTTTGATCTTCTTTAGATCCTGGTGATCTCTACTGTGGAAGCTTTCAGGAAAATAATCTTTTGGCCTCGTACTCTTGGCAAGAGGATTCGTTTTACAACCCAGACTGTCACCATGCAGCTTGCCTTTCTTTTACACCACCAGTTAGAATGACCGAGGCTGGCCAGTTTGATGATGCTGATGAATGAGGTTGACCCTGGTCAGAACTAAGTTTGGCTTCTGAGTTGGATTATGTTCTTCACCAGTCGAGTCATGTCAAGTCCTTTGGCTTGCTCGCAGTTCTGTATAAGGCCAGAAATGCTACACCATCTCTGAAATTTTACTTAGACTGCTTCTGAGCTGTTTATAAATTGACCATGCTTGACCTCTGGAAACGAGTGCAGGTGGTAGCTGTAAGGAGTCAAGGCATTTCTGGACTTTCTGTTTGTATTACATAGATCTATGTTGTTGCTAATAATTGCTTGAAAGGCAGTATTTAATTTCTAAGCTTCAGCTTGTTTGCCAAGCTTTGCCAGTTTTGACATGCTGATCCCTGTGTGTCTGTGTAACTTAGTTTTCTTTCATTTGATGCTGTCAAATTGGTTTGGACAGCTTTAAAGACTCTTCCTCCTTCTACTTCTCTGTTGTATTTTTATGTTGCAGTTTGTGATTCTGTATTTAATACTGGTGTTAACAAAATTAGTCATGACATACAGAATGAGCTGGTTTGTTTTTCTTTTATATGTTTCACTATAAAGGAATTATGGATAGACATTTTGCAAATACGCATGCGGACATACAGTAGGGCCTGCTGGATCCAGCAGGAAGGCTGGGTGCTTCAGACTGCCTCCCAGCAAAGGTTTCTCCACATCACACCCTCCTGTATATGGGCATGTTATCCTTCAGTCTCACAGTTGTCTTCATAACATTCTCATGTGACATCAGAGGTGTAATGATGAAGAAAATATCTACGTTTATGTAGTGACTTGCAGCGTATAATCTCAGTGTCCTTCAAACAGTAGTGGATTAAGGTTCCTGATGCTGCTGATATATTTGTTTTGTTGTTGTTTGTGTTATGGCAAATGAGGAGATGGGCACACAAAATAGCTCCATAAAGTCTTTAAGAGAATAGCTGGAGCTAGAACCGTATCCTGCTTGCCTTTGCTTTGGAGTTAAAGGAAATGTTCTCAAATGAAGTATGTAAGTGGTATGTAAATGGATTGAATGGCTGTTACTTGAGTAACAATAATCTCCGACTAATGCTCATATTCATTAATCACTTATCTTTCAAGAATCTTTTGATAGCTTTGTGTTTTGACACTGACTGATACTGGAGCACAGCACCCATGTTTGTTTATTCTCGCATGAGGAATTAACATTTGCCACGGGGAGATTTTTCTTTTTATGTTATCCAATGTATGAGACTGAAATCATTTACTTATTAGTTTGGAAGGAGGAAGTGAATGACACGGTGATATTTGTTTTATCTTCTTCTTGAGAGGAGAGGAAGACAAGAGCTTGGAAAAGTCTTTTCTTCTAGCACCTGCATCTTACTACCTAGCAAGTAATCCAAGTAGAGTGGAAGCCTGGTGTTGAGGATGCAAGAAAGAGGGCCTATTCTTTATACCTATATGATGGAGTGATCTAGGGATTAGTATTTCCATCAAAACTTATTTTGGCATGCCTTCAGAACACATACATACAGCAGAAAGCATGTAACAGACTTCTCTCCCTGCACAAGAAGAAAGGCCTCTCTGTGCTGAGACATTGGGTGTGTTTTTTTGTTCTGTGGGCTGCTGTGTATCAGAGAGAGAGTGCAGCTCTTTGGGTCCTGTATTAGATAGAACACGCACTTGTCTCTGTGGAATGGAAATACCCACTTTATCAGGTTTGACTGTATAGTGGCTTCTTTCCCTGAGAAAAGCGGAATAAAACTCTGAGCATAACTGTGACTTACAAATGGGAGTAAAATTGTTGACTTGCAGTTATAAACACAATATTAATAAATATACATTGAGTACAGATTACTGTTGAAATAACAATACACCAGTAAATTGTAAAAGTTCTGAAAAAGCACATATTATTTTGTGAGCCTATTTATCCCTTCCCAGGCTTCAGCTGTAGATGGCAATGCTCGACACTACCCTGCAGAGGGCAGCAAAAAATTGTCTACCCTGTTTAGTGTATTTTCATCTGGCATTAAGTTTAATCAGCAAGTGTCAGATCCCCGGGCTGGTTTTCTAACGTTGATAGCAATTTAGATCTGTGTTCTGCATAGCCCTGTTGTTCCCCAGTGAGACTGATTCATGGCCCTGATTAGATTCTCTTTTTTATTTCACTCTGAAGTTATACTTACTGGACTGAAAAATTTCTCCCATGGCTGAGAAAAGAACATCACTTGACTTTGGGCTTAATATATTTTTTTACTATGCTTGTGGGAGGTGTCCCACCGTATTTAATAAAGATGAAACTAACAGAATTCTGTGTAGGATAACCAAGAATTCTTTATAACATCATTTAGGATTAATTTCTACCTGTATGTTTCCAAAAAAACATAAGTACCAAAGTCTTCAAGCCATTTTCTATACATTCTATAAATCAAGTTTGGTTTTTCAGCCTGTACCTTTAATTGCAATCAGCCTTGTCTATCTTGACTGTCTTGTTATTTGAGGAGAAATTGTCTTGAGGAGAAATTGTCTTGAATGGCTGCCTTGCCAAACTGCTTGTATTTTAAATCACTGTAAACTTACGTGATTTCAGTTTCCCTTTAAGGTTAAAACTGACCGAACACCCACCAGCTTTGGAAAAAATGGCATGAAGATTTTACAGCGGAGATGCATTGTGCTCTCTAGGGATGTGTTGGCAAATAGAACTTTGTTCGTCTTGGCCCTGCTTGTTAGGGAAGGGGCTTAATGTAAAGCTTCATCTGAATGCTCTCAGACTTCAGTGGGATTAGAAAACCAGATGCAGACTTCTCAGAAAGCATCTCCCTGGAAGGATTTGAAACCAAGCGCATGGATTCCAATGTTTCTACACTACAGAGTGTTTAAGATTCCATTGTGAATCTTGCACTGAGCCTTTGTGTTGATACAAGCATGTCATTCTAGGCAAGAACATGTTGCACTTAAAAACAACATAAGGTACCACATGAGACAGCAATTCAAGCCAAGAGCGTCAACTCTTCAGCCTGCTCAGATTATTGGAGGGAATAGACTCCCATTACAGCACCAAAATCGTAAATATTTTATGTGTACAAGAAACACGTTGGCAGTACATAAATCAGTTGGAAAATTTATCAGAAGTGTCAAAGATTTCTCAATTAAATGCACATACATGTCTAACAAGATTTCCCCCTTCTACACCTACTGTATAAGATACTCAAAGGACAGAAGGCTCTACTGCAGGATAATATGTTTGCTGGGTTTATATTGTGTGTAAGCCTCAGTAGTATGGCATAATAGGGTGGCTCAGAAGAAGACCTGGGTACAGTTCCAGAGTTGTGTTGCTTTTCTTCTCATTTCCCCATTTTACAGGTACAGATAAAGATACCAGCCTGTTTGTAAAGAACTTCAAACTCTCCGAGCAAGAAATTTTGTCTAAATAATGTGTTAAAAACAAGACAAAACCCAGAGTTTTGCATTTTCTTTGAAAAGGCCAGCAAAGAAATGAAAACTTGTTTTGGGTGCATCTGTTGTTTCCTTTGAGATCTACAGGGAATGATTTGCAAGAGGAAATAATTGAAGGAAATGTGTTCATATTTCCTGTTGATAAGGTACAGCACTTAATTCAGATTGAGATAGTGGTTTCTTGTTCTTGTATAACCATAAAATCCAGCCCATTTTAGTGTCTTTTAAAGACACCACCGCTTGACTTGTTGTTTTGTCCCATCTTTTAACTAGCATGCTTTTGCTCTTACACGGAGAAAACGCCTCCGCTGTTGAGGGGACTGTGGAAATAATTTGACAGACTAAAGGAAAAATGCTGATGGCAGCAGCCCATCCTGACCATCTGCTGCTTCCAAGGACACTAGTGTAAACCCCACTGTAACAAAGGTCACTTTGTGAAGCTGGTGGGTAAGTCTCTGTAGGCATGGGGAAGGAACTTGTGATACTTACCCTCTGTGGTTCTGTATTGCAAACATAGACATCAGAGGCTTGAGTATTAGAGGATAAATGTGTGGTGGAGTTGTTTGTTCTGGGAGTAGCAGCTGCTCATGGCATAGCTTCCTAGCTTGGAAGTTACCTACTATAACTTGACTGTAACCTACTAAAACACCTGACTGCAACCTACTAAAAAAAGCTGGGAGGCACGCAACCCTCGTAATTGGTTTTAGTGATGGAAATGGCTTCCTTTAAGCATTTGGCATAGATCCTCAGCTGGTATAAACTGTTGCAGCTCATCACCCAAGCAGAAGCTCTGTCCCTGTATGGCTCCCTATGCAACGCCTGTGTCATCTCTGAGCTAAAGCTCATGTTCAGTGTTCCATTATTGCTGTGGATTTTAGTTTTTAATATAATGGGCTTTCTTTACATTTATTGCAACTCTGTTGACCTTCACAGAACAAAAAACATTAATGTGGCTCAGTATCTATATTTGTTTCGTTGCAGGTTGTTTTGTTATTGGTTTTTTTTCCATATTGACAATAGCTAATTTCAGGACATGTAGCCAAAATCAGCCTAGGAGAGTTAACTTCTTATAATTCAGCAAGTCTTGACTCTGGCCTGAATTATTTGAATCACATCTTTTCTGATCTGCCTGAAGCTTTTGCATTTCATTGTGTGATGCAGGAATTTAAGACTGAGCTGTATACATAAATTGTGTGTATTTTTTTATGAGCCTGAGGTCTCAGTTTGTCATTTTATTTCCCTCAAAAGGAAATACCAGTTAATTCTGCTCAGTCCTTTTTGATCTATTGGTCCTTAGTAAAATTTATGTTGAGCAACACGTCTTCTCTGAGATCTGGAGTACCATAGAATGTCAAGTTGTCATTGTGCTGCTTTGCAGTTTTAATCTGTAGCTATTGTGGAATGTTGTTCCAACATTAAACAAGTTCTTTAGTATTTCTGTAGCTACCTTGGGGACTACTCCAGAGCTTTCACATTTTCACTGAGGAGTTCCTTCAGTTACTTAACACAGACTAGAAAATATGTTGTTGTTTTTTTAATTATTTGATCATAGATAAAGTCATATCATTTAATCTGTAATCTTTGTCCAGACACTTTACAGGTGTGTGAGTAAATGTGCAACATTATAATATAGCACTGGCTGGCTACAGCTGGCTGGGAATTGTGTAACTGTCTCCTGTGTTACATGCTTAAATGCTTCAGGGGAAGTAAATAGGTGTGACAGTGTGATTAAACAGGACCTATAGTCCTTTTATGTAACTGAAGTTCCAGATAGGAAGAAAAAGTATTTTAGCTGAACAGGTCTTCACAGTGTTGGTGACAGTAGTGTAGTAGAATTGGAATAGCCATGTCAGAGGTGCAGTTGATACTTCCAACAGGAGCATGGGCAACAAATCAGAGTAGTATATTAGGGGTTGTTTTAGTAACTTTTAAAGGAAGTGGTGATAGATTAGAACCTTGTTCAACACTACATCTGAATTAATTTCTAGTCTGGGTAGGCAGCCACTGAAAGCCAATGCCAGTTGGAGCCGATTCATACTGAGGGATTTGGCACAAGTGAATACTGAGCTGGTGGTGACTCAGGTGGATTCTCTGCATGGAGTTGGGGACTGGACTGAGTAGTTCCAAAACCACCCTTTGTCAGGAGACACATGTTTGGTATTGATTTGATATACCCTTAAGTGGACGATATTAGAAAACTCAGGAACCACATCTGCTCCAAAATAGCATCTTTTGTGAAAATAAAAGATCTGTAGAGGAGGATAACTAGCAATGTCTAGATTCTATGCTGTGAAGAGCTGTTAGATTCTTCTGCTTGAAGCCAGAGAAATTTCTGTGGCTCCAGTTGCTGTATTTACTTCATTTTACCAAAATATACTGGGTCTCATATAAAAAAAAATCTGATACTGCATTGCAATTCAGAACCCCTCTTAAAGCTCCCCTAGGGAAATGGGGAAGGGTGGAGGGGGGAAATGAATATAGCTGCTATTTTAAACTTTTAATGCGTACATGTCATAGATAGGGATCACTTCGGTCATGTAGCCTAACCCTCTCTTCTCCAAGATACAGCCAAGGAATTCTTGTGGCAGAAGAAATGTTTCTTCCATATTTGTTTAACACATCTTTTAAGCTCTTATTTCACAGACAAAACAAAGCTATAAATACAGGTTTAATAATGAAGTATAAACACATGAGATGTGCACCCAAGTACTTGGAGTGTTGGTCTGCTGCAACAAGCCCTTGTCCCTGTACGTAAGCCTGATAGTCCACGTGGGGGACCAGGTCTTGTTCAGCAACCTTACTTGCTGCATTCTCTTTTATACAGGAGAAGAACATATAAGGGAAGTTCAAAAGTTCTGTTTCAGTTGTGGCGAGCTCATTGTATCACAAACTGAAGCGGGACAAGGAGTAATCTGAAATGAATGCACAAGTTGGAGCCTGTAAATTGCCAAAGTGCTGATTCAGAAGCCATCATCGTTATCTTGTCTGCTGTCACTACTGGGTTTGCTAGAATACTAGGCACACCTTGCTCTCAGTGTTAGGTTTATTAGTACCTTCAGTTCCATATTCTTCATATAGGCCATTATTTTCCTGGCCTGAAACACCTTTTACCTTCCATTTTGTTTAGTTTTAAGTTTTCTGCATCATTCATACTTGATTTGTTTGATTTGGCCTCTTAATTCTGCAGCTTGTAGTTTGCTAGAAGTCTGGTCTTTTTGGTGGGATTGGTCAGACGTTCTAGATAAAGCCACTTAGATAAATGGTTCTCAGGCAGAGGCTGCCTGTCTACTAGATAAGAGCTACATTTAGTTCTGTTATCTGCACTTGTGTTAGTAGGTGGACTAGATTTAATTTGGTCTTTTGGAGGTAAGTGGGCAAACTGTTTTTCAGACAGATCTGGGATTTGGTTTAAGGATAGACTTTATGTGGTCTGTAAAGTGCATTGTAGCCCTATAGGAATACTTTGTGTGTCTGGTTCCTGCCTGCAATTTTGAAAGCTAACTGTAATGATGGTGCTTCTAATTATGTACAGAGGTAAATTCTCAGAGCAAAGAACGGGGAGTTTCATCATCTGTCCCATTAAGTGCAGCAGGGTTTCTGTTGTGCAAAAGTGACTACCTAAACCCAGCACCTAACACTGACACCAGGGGGGAGCCCTTCTCAGGTATGCTGCCTGCACAAGGCACCTTCCAGCCCTCCACGGTGTGTAACTCTGCTTAAAGGATGTATTGACTTCTGAAATCAGCCATGTCTCTGTCACTTACAGGTTACATTATTGTCATTTACTTTTAATTAGGTTCCAGCTGAAAAGGGGGTAGATGTGGCTGTTTTGCCAGCATGTAGCAGCGAGGCTGTTTTAGTAGGACACTGAAGGGTAGCCCTTTTGTTTACAGGCAGGCAGGATCACAGTGCTGGGTATTACCAGTTTCCCCAGTCTGGGAAAATTGGTAACAGCCAGCCTTTGTGATCCTGCCTCCCTGTAAACAAAAGGGCTGCCTTCGTTGTCCTATTAACGGACTTAACCGTTCCATGGAGACTCCAGGTACTTTGGAAACAACCTCTTGCTGCACACCTGTCAAGTTTGGTTAAGTTATTCAATTTACCTTGGTACTGGATATAACTAAGTCTTTAATGCTAGCTTCCACCACCATTCAGTCCTCAAGGCTTGGCAACAGGATTTTTCTGGTTTCAGGGCTTCTCTAGTTTGTGTTTCACTTTCTGCTTGAATTTTCCAATTTGGAAAGATTCTTTTCCGTTTTTGTCTGTCTTTTGTACCTCATGGCTGGTTCTGCCTGGGGTTAAATGTAGTTTTTTGTTGCTACCTGTAGTACAAAGACCCAGCAATGGGTGCTAGCTAAAGAAAAATGTTCTCTATTATGGCAGCGTCCACCTTGTGTAACAACTTGAGAATTTTATCAACAGTGGCTGGACGCTGAAATGTAAATATGGGAGAACACAGAGAGTGTGCAGTAACTGTTCTTATTTTTACAATTGCAGCATGCTTCAAGTTGACTTGAGTACTTCCTCTTTAATTAAAGCCTCACTTAATTGAGCTGTGAGCTTTTCCTTCTCTAGAGTGCCTTGTATCCTTTTTGGCTGTACTTGCTATGTTACCTTAGACATGACACTGTTGTGAGAGGGATATTTATTTTTAGCACTTCTTCCCATGATTAATCCATGCAGGTTCTGTTTGACCGTTCAATGCTATTTTAATGATGTAGGCGACAGCTGTTTTCTCCATGTCTTATCAAATATCCTTCATGTTCTAATAATAACAAGTATGTTTCTTTATTCTTGGCTATTCCAAATTTCTACCCAAGGGATCTCATTGCTTTTCTTCATGGGGATTGCAATCTAGGAATACGTACTTGTGGCTAGATAGATTCTTTGCTTTAAAAAAATAAGTATGTTTGAAGATTTAGCATTCCTTTTATATTGATTCTGTCATTAAATCTAGGATGACATTGAGGGCTAATTTATTTTAACAGCTTGGTAGTTTTAACTATCTTCTTGTTGCTTTGGTAAAACGATAGGTATATCAATGTGCTTTGCCATTGGATGCTGTAGGAATGATTTAATTAGACTAATTGCTGTTTTCATGAACACTTCCATTGACTGTGTTTTAATGCTACTGTTTACAGATTCTTATTTTGTGATTTATTTTTTTCTACGTATTGTCTCTCATCCTTTTTGTTGCCTGTTTACTATAACAAAACTGATACTGTAGTGATTGTCTAATTTTACAGGTCTCTCTCTGATATTATGTGGCAAAATATGGTATATGCACCACTGTTAAATGAATGGTATCATTTTTCTTCTGTTTGCACAAGACTGCATGTGATCTAATTTGTCCTTCAGGTGGTCCATAGAGGCCGTACTGAATGAGAGGACATGACATACGTGTGTACCAGATCTCTCATCTTCATGGTCTCCCCCCAGAAGCAGGGTACATGTTCTAGTACTCTACTAGAAAACTAGCACAAAATCCTATGAATCATGACAGTGTTGGCATACACTGATAGACTAGAACTGTGGTAATGTGACATATCCCAAATTCCTCCTGACTTCATATTTTCACTGCTGATATTTTTGACTATGGGTTTTTAAATCATTACACACTTAAGATCTTATAGAGATGTGTTTTTCAGTGGAGAGTCTGTTATGTTTAAGAGTTGTCATAATTATCTTGAGAAAGTTCTGGATTTGTGAAATAGTTGCCAGTTTTCAAGCTTTTTACAGTCCAGAGTGTACCACAGAGGAATGCAGTTTATTCCTAGGCATGGAAACTTACTCTACTATTAAAGCGCTTCATCAAATTCACCAGTGATAAATAGCATGTTTTTTCTTGCTTAGCAGTCTTCTCTTCAGCAGTGATTTTTAGAAAGCCTTTTGCAGGTGGATTTCATTCTGATGTAACATTCTAGCATAGCTCAGTGCCAGCTTTATTCATTAATCTTCTATCCATACAGCTACATACTTTTAAAATAACTTGGATACTGAACAGGATTTGGAAGACAAAGTATTTCAGCTACTCTTAACAACCTATGAGTTAGTCACTACAGAACATTGCCTGCTCTGTCTTCTAAAAAAAAAGAACATTTGCAAACACTTCACTTGATTTAAAAAAAGTTGTCAAGGACAATAACAGCAGAAGTAGAAACCACTTAGCAAATTTTCTTTGTCAAGGCTGATATGAAAATTGTATTTGGAAGGTAGCTCTGTTGTGAAGTGCTTCAGAGGCCACTGCTAGTGCACATGAATAGCTTCATGTATTGAAAAGCATAGGCCCTCTGGAAAAAAAAAAAAAAAGGCTTGAATGCCAGTCTGTGATTTGCCAAATTAAATATCTATTAAAATTTATAATGAAAATTACAATGTTGCTATGGTTAGCAAACCTTCCTTAGTTCCAAGTCTGCAGTGCATTTCACTTCAAAGAAGAATCCTTTTTTTCCCATTCTTTCAGTGTAATCAAATAGAACTTTCAAAAGTGCTTTTAATTTGCATGCATTAGTTGGTGGAACTTGTTGCCACGAAGAATCAGAAAAGCTGGAAATATAGCTGTTCCCAAAACATATGCTTTTATTTCACAGGATCTTTGAATTAAATCTCATTTAAATCATATTCTTCAGCTCTGTACTGTAGGGCAGAGGTGACCATCCCTTGGCTGGGAGGACAAGTATGACTCTCAGCTGCCCACTGAATGTGGGCAAAACGCTGACAAATACTCTTGTGAGTGCTATTAAGAGAATGTGTAGTCACACGTTTGTGTTTATATGAGTGGCTTATGCCCACTTGTTCTTGAAAGTGGTCTTGCACGTCTCGATATTTCTGCTATAAAGTACACCTTGACTAGTAAATGAAAAGATTAATGAGGCATGACTTTTATAGTCAAGATATGCCATTATTGTTCCATTAGGGCTCATTTCCTCTGAAGTTGCAGGTGCTGCCACCATTGTCATCATGGCTGATTGCTGCTGAACATTCATGAGTCTGTGAGTCCATTGGAAAATATCATCTGTTACTGTAACATGTAAGGATGGACATAAGCCCTGTGGTGAGATCCTGTTAGACAATTCCTATGCAGCTTACCTCACTGAGCTCAGTAAATGATAATATTAACAAGGTTCTAAAAACAATGCAGAGTGAAGCAGAGGAAATAAAACCAAAGGATTTTGCTCTGTCATCCTGGCATCTGGCCTGTACCAACAGCACATCTGCCCAGCAAAAGTCAAAGATAAATGCTTGTCAGGGATTGTTCCCTTTATACTGAACACAAAAAAGTGTGTGTTAGGTGTTTCCCATCATGTCCTTCAGGTTTATTATGCAGAGGTGACTCTTGGGCCATACATTTTCTTCATATTGTCAAACCTTTTTTATCCAATGTGGAGCTTCTGCTTCTGGTTTATAATTATTTTTAACATGTACATTTGTGTCTGTGTAAATAATGAATGGAGGGAAAGCATTTGCTGAATTAAGTCTGTTTGCTTTAGAGCTGCAAAGCTTTGTCCTTCAGAAAAACAATCTGACAGGATGCGTGAAAGCATTCAGTTGTTAGCTGTGGGTGTGCAGCTCTGGCCAAGCCATGGCATTCCTGGTGACACGGTTCCCCATTCCCTTCCTCGCCCTCCTGCCTGACGGGGGCTAGACTGGCCGAGCTGGAGGGGGTTGCAGTGATGCCTTTCAGCCTGCTGCCTCCAGGGAGGAGGGTGTGTGTCTCTGGTGTACTGCTTGTGGCCAAATCAATCGTTGATTGTGGGCTCGAGAAGTGCCTGAACGCTTCCTTAAGTGAAGATGAAAAACAAGTGGTAAAGTAATACTGACTGCAACTTTTGTTGCAGCTTGGATATGTGTATAAAATCTTCTACTTGTTTATTTCAGATGAAATATATAGATGTTTACTGTACTTCCTGAGGTTTATGAGGAGTTGAATGGAAGATGTTTCTTTTAACCCTTTGAGATCCTTAGGTCCATCTACTCTCTAAGAGCCTTTACCCACTTTGCATGCTCTCGAGTTGGAGTAGGAAAAATCCATATAGTTTTGTACACAGAGAAGAAAAGGATTAAATTTTGAAATTGCCACAGTATCCATATGCTCTCTTTCATATTAAATAAACTGGGAACTGGTTATTTAAATCCTACAGTTTTCAAAATAGCTGAAAGCCCTCACAGATCCACAACACGCTGTCAAGATAGTTCTTTGTGAAAACAAAATCATTCCTGTATGCACCTTTGCAAGTACATGCTTGGGTACATCCAGGGCATATTTCTGAAAGAGCTTGTTCACCAATACAAGTGTGTTTCAAGGTTCAATTTTCTGGCACTTTTAAATCTGCTGCCTGAACACATTCTGAGGATTGGAAACAACATGTGGTTTGAATAAATAAAAACATCAAATTGCCTGGGGTGCATCTGTTCCCCCTTGCTGTGCAGGTTGGCTGTTTCTCTGCCATCAGCCTGACAATTTCAATCAAGTTTTTAATGGACTCCTGGGGCTTCCCCAGTTTCTGTTCAAGCAGAGTCTGGCACCAGTTTTCCCAATTCCATAGCAATGAAAAGCTTTATTTTAGCTTCTGATTGCACAGAAATTTAGTGACAGGTAGGAAAGAAAGAAACTGGTCGGATGAGTGCTAAAATAGCAGGAAAGAGCTATCTTTAGAAAAAGTTCATAACCTGCTTTTTGTTTTGTCAAATTAAGATGTGGAAAGTATAGAGCAAACATAGATCAGACTTCTCTGTGATCTCTTCTAGATTTTGACAGATTGAGAGTTTTAATTAAGACTGTTTTATTTAATTCCTTTTGCCTTTACACCTGAGAGTGTTCACAGGCCTCTGCAGGTTTAGACTGCAATCCTGCAGGGTTTTTTTGAAATATAATTGTTGGTCATTAAAAAAAATTGAAGTAAATATTATGAAGGCTTTTAATTTTCATTCCTGTTCAGGAAGTTTCCAAATCACCCCCTACGCTTACAGAAGTTATTTTCAGCAATTTCTTGTCTTTCAAAACCTTTTTGTTATAAAGGAAGAATGTACCGTGAAACCGTAACAGTTGCCACTTTGCAATAATTATGGGCTAATGATCTCTTATATTCTAAGAAGACATTGTGGTTGTCTCTCAATGTTAGACTTGCTGGTGTAACAGTTGGCAAAGGTTGAAGTACTCTGAGCTATATGAAATAGATGTTGGGTTTTTAAAATGAAAAATGTATTAAATATCTGTATCCTTCAAGGAGTTATGAGTATTATTCCTCCATACAGTAGGTGGAGACAAAGACCTAATGAATTTTATGATGTCTCCTCAGGCTGATTTTATTAGCTGTGCTAGGTCTCTCCTGATTTTTGGTATTATTAATTCCTTTATAAAAATAACAAATACCAACCAATTTTGTTCCAATGGCTGTTAATTTATGTTTACATTAAGTGCAGTAATTCTTTTGCTGGCTACTACCAATAAATTGGTTCTTTCAAATATAAGGTCTGGTTTAGAGATTGAGGAGATATCTGTGAAAACTTTCTGTGCAAGTTCAGATCTGTCTTAGGCCCAAAAATTCAGAGGTCAAAGCACACCCAGGATTGACTTCAAGTTTGAACATATCTAGAAATTCCCAGTGGTGTAGGAGTTGGATCTCTGTGCAGACTGGAAGATTGAGGTGTGGCCTGCCTCTGTTTATAAAGTGAATTTCTATGTGATTGTATATTTATATAAATCCTCTGCGTGTTTACAGGTAGGTGTTTGTGTGTTTACAGCATGTTTGGCGGCACACAGAACATGGCGTTGGCATCCTGCCTCTGCCTAAGTTTAACTGAAATCTTATGCTGTCATTTGGAGTAGTGAGAACAAATGGGGTGTAATCCATAAAGTGGGAGAAATGGTTTTACCAGCTTTTCAGAAGGAAAATGGAGCTTGAAAGTTTCTCAGATCCATGGGTTGACTGTTTCAAGCAAGAAATAATCGGTACATATATTTTTGTTTTAATCTTTTCCTTGTTATCATTTATACTGGTCTGCTAGATGCTGCTTTGATAGAGAAAGTCTCTCTGCCATATGCATCATACCACATGTACTGAAGCTGATTGAAATAGTCATGCCAGAGATGGATTTCCAGATGTATAACTGTGCAGGCTATGTTTCTGCTAGTCTGCTGAATGCAAAGCAGGTTGTTTTAGGAGAGAAGGCTTTGTCATATCTGTCCCTCAGGCTCAGCTAAGGTTACAATTTAACATTAACCATTGTGATTCCAGCAGATCATGGGAGGATTTCCTCGTTCATTGATCTTAGATTGGTCTGTTGAAAGTTTCTGTGCTTGTTAAGAAAGGGAGAGTTTAGCTAGTGAGGTACGTTTGTGCTAGTGTAGATGCAAGAATGCAAAGCAGAGTTTAACCCAGCAAGGAGGAAGTGAAGAGGAGACCACATGTCAGGGTAGATCAGATGACCTGAACTCAGAAGTCATTTAAGCAAACCCTTTAGGAAGGGATTTATTGCCGTTTCAAAGCCTGAGAAGAATTGCTCTCAAGCGCCCTCTGTTCCTCGTCTGCCTGTGAGGGGAGAACGTTTGCCTTCTTAAAAGGGATACTTGGGATTAAGTTTAAAGCAGAAGAACTAGTTGGTCTCTCTTCAGTTCCTCTTTATGACACACAAAGCTGCGTGGATGTGATGCATCTTTTAATTTCTTTGGACTCCCTTCGCTGGAATCTTGACAAAATCTCCATCTCATTGCAGAAGAGTTTTGTGTGACCTGATTTTTTTTTTTTTTTTACTCGTGGGCAGTATATGCTATAGAAGGTCAAAATGTATGTTATTATTAAATACAGTTCAAAAGAAGAGGCAACAAGCAGAGTAGTTTTCCAAAACTAAGACAACACAAGCTTTGGAGGTAACTGATAAAGATGTGCAAAGTCAAAGCCTGCCACAGTATCATGTCTGTTCTGGTGAGGTGGGTGTTTTGCAGGGCATCTATCTGAATAAATTAAAATATCCCCCAGTAAACATTAGTGAGAAGCTGAGAATGACATACAAGTGGGTGTATGGGTCTTGCCACTAGTGATGCACAGAGCCTGTCTTTCCAGCGTCGTTCAAATAGAGGCAAAGGGGAATATTGGATTAGAAAGTCTGAACATCTCAACGTTACTTTAACTCTCAAGGACAGAAGCAGCATTCAGCTCTCCAGATGCAACGTGGTATTTTCCAGTTTTGACCTACTGACCTAATCTTAGGGATTGAACAGAAATCTCTATTTGGAGAATAAATGATGATAGTGAGTGAACACGCAGTCAAACAAGAGTGTTACTGTTTGGTACAAGGATTACTTCTAGTGGTCTCACTTGAAGTTGTGGTTTATTGGGGTTTCTTGTATGCTTCTTTAAGAGTGTAATTTAATTTAAAATGTCAAGATCTGTGTAATAAACTGAGTTAGATCATTAACGGACATAAACTATTATATTCCTGAGGCTTGTGGCACTATTTGCTGTAAATCCAGCACAATGCATCTGCAACTAGGAGTGCTGCCAGGACTGAGAGCTCCATGCTTTGATTTATCCATCTAAACTCTGATAGACTGAGGAAATAAGATTTTGAAGACCCCAGAGCCAAATGGGGATTGTCAAGCTGATGGCCCATTCTCTGGCTGTATCTACCTGCATCTACTCTGACCACCAGATGCTAGTTGAAAGATGTGCTCTCTAAATGAGCTTGTATAAAAGCGCCCAGATTCTGTGTTATTCTGGGCTGTGGCAGTACAGAGGATGTTATATGAAGCAGGGATGTCTGTAGCTTTTGAATTGACCATGTGAGACTACAGCTTCCTCCCCTCCTCTGCGTACTCTGTTTGCTGAGGCTTCCCTTCTTTTTTTCCTTGGCCCTCAAGGAGAATACATGGGGTCTATATCATATCTTTGCCTGAAACTGTGATCTGGCACTCCAGAGAGAACTTTTGAATGCTTGCGCTATATTATACGCCAGGGACGCTGCGGGAGAGGTGGGTTTGGTGAGATGGGAATCTCATCATAGGCTGAGTGGACTTGGCAGGATCCCTGGGGATTCAGGTGCTCACAGTCCCTCTGAGCACCTGCAAGGACAGCTGGAGCGTTGCCTGGGTCTTGAACAGGTGAATTTTTAAAGGGGTGCCCAGCTGTATTTTGGACAAATCAGGCCTCTAATCCATTGGTTTGTTTAATTTAGGTGGGAGAGTAAGCTGCTTTTTGCGTATTCTTTCATTCTGCCTGTTGACTTTGTGCAAATTCAGTGCTCGGGCAGTTTGCTGAGACCCCGTGCAAACATGTAAATCCTGGGGTTTTGAATGCCTATGCACTGGAAAAGAGACATTCACAAGTTATTTAGCTGAATGTACAGCTTTCAGTATGTATGGCTTTCCAGTTCAAGCTGAGGACCTGAAAAGACACAGTCTCAGAAATTATTGATGGCTGGAGTCATTCACTTCCTTCTGTCTTGTGTGCTAGTCATTGCAGATGGAGGAGCAATAGGGCATTACTGCTTGTAAGGGTCTTAACTAAACCCTGTGATGAAATCTAGCAAAACACTGTTCAAAATATATAAAGTAAACCCAATTAATTTCTCACTCCACTTCCAAACATCATAATACAAGATACAAGCTTCTTAAATTCTGAGTTAGTTTGTTGGTGGATTTTTTTTTTTTTGGTCAGTTCCTTACAGATGAAGGTAGCTTTTATAATAATTGTTCCATAATTATGAAAATAATGGAAACTATGCTCTTTGCGTGTACTACTTCATGCTTCTAAAATTAATTGCTTGAATCTTAACAGAAATTGCAACCAAAAAGTCAAAAAACAATAGATGTAATAACATTTGTAGAATTTAAACGGCATTCCTTTCTATGTGGTGTTCAATATTTCATACAAAAATGTAGAAATGGATCAATATAAATGCCATCCAATGTATTGGTTTTCTGTATATGAATTTCCCTTATGTTCCTTTATAAATGCATGTACATAATTTATAGATTGTATTATTCATATTCTATATCAATAGCAAGCATAATTGATGAGGAAGAAAAAACCCAGCAAGTTAGTAAATTTGGTTATCTTCTCACTTGTTTAAAAATATGTTTGGAAGTGGAAGGATAATGAATGGTGTTCTGTCATTTAGTTTCATTTGTAAGGATGGCATGTGAGTAATATTTGGTAGGCTTGAAAAACGGAGCTGCTGTAGCAGCAGTCTTTAAGCGCTCACAGTTAGGACAGAGAGGTACAAACATTTGCTAAGCGCAGAGCTAAGACACTGGGATGGACAGAGCTTTTCCTTCCAGAGTATATTTAAATGTTTTTGTTGGCTTTGCTTTTTCTGTTGGCTTACATTTAAAGGATACAGACTACCCTGTGAAAGGAAGAATGAAGTGTCAAAAGTTACTGAAGGGAGACTTCTTTGAAAGTTACTGAATTTGTGAGCCAGTAAGTAAGTGGGCAAATGTAGCGGTAATTTAGAAGGAAGTAAATTTCATTTGTGTGTGTTATCTTGTTCACAAAGGTCCAAATCCTGAGAGATACTAAGGATTAAGTGTTTTTTGATAAAATGTTCTTTGGTAGATTCAGCTTCAAGTTGTCTTGGGTTTTCTTCTCCAGATATGCATAAGATTTGGCTCCGTCTTTGACAACTCTAGTTTTGCTCAAATTATTTATCAAACTGCTTTGTAATGTCTGACTCAAATGCACGTAACATTTGCCTAAAAAATGTGTTTTGGTAATGAAAGACCTTGCTTGAGGTCTCTGCTATTAAATCTTTGCTGAGGGGCAGGGAGAGGCTGTGAGTTTTTTGGCGAAGTTAATAAAACGTGTGGATTAGTGAAGTGCTGATTAGTGAGGTTCTATTGTAGACAGAAACATTCCTGCCTTAGCTGAAACCCAGATGGAAAGCTGCCCGCCTCAGATTGCGGAAAATGGTTTATGTTGCTGGTTTGCTGTAGTATGTTGCTGAGGTTGCAGCAAAGTGAATCTTACTAATGTCTTGAAGTGTAATTAACTCTCTTGTTCAATGTAAATATTTGAATACTGCTCATTCAGTCTCTACAGGGGCCTGTTTAAAGCAGTTTTTGCCAAAGAGCTCAAAGGCCTGTAGGAATGTGTGTGCATTAATAAACTTCGCTTTGTTCTGGACTTGATCCAGAGCTTATAGAGGGCAAATGGGAAGATCTCATCCTATCTGATGTATTTACAGTAGAGCTCAGAGTGCTTGATCAAGGCTTCATTGTGCTGTCATTGTGCCTAGGGTTTAGTTTAGATATGAAGCAGAGTGCAGGACGTGGACACAACAGGCAAAAGGATCCAGGGTACTGGAAGGGCTGAGGGAGAAAAAAATGAATAGAGTTAATTAGAAGAATATTGGACTATGTTATCCTCATATTTTACATAAAAATGATGGCTTTTTAAGGTGTTTTAAGGAGCTTCCATTTTTGTTCCCAAGCATCAGTTTAAATGCTCAGAAGTAATGTTGGTTGAAACAGAAATCTCAGGGAAATAAAGTTGTACTATGTTGCAATCATCATCTTTTTTAGGGGTGAAAAAAATGTGCTTTCTGCCAAAAGTTTTGTCTGTTTTTTTAAAAAGAAATCCTCATTTCAGAGATCTGGAATATTTCTTTCAGAAATGGATTTCCTTTAGGAAATGTAAAATTGCTTCCAAAGCATTTCATGTTACATTCTCTGGGACTGGGCTCCCCAGTATGCCTATTTTCATACTGTTTCCCATTTCCAAAGACTCTGGTCCTGTCTGGTTAGGAAAGTAAAAACTGTGGAGAGTAATAATGCAGCCATTCAGTAGCAGATTGTCAGCTTTCACGGGCCCAGGCTACAACTCCCATTAGATACACTGGCAGCATTTCCAAATGAAAATATCTCTTCTGCCAAAGGGGATTTTTTTGTTTGTTGTCATTTTGAATTTTCACCAGAAATGCCTGTCTGTTTATCGCTGAACTCTGCTTCTGAGCAGCTCTCCTCAGATTCTGCGGGAGTGAAGACGGGCAGGATTCTGTAGTAATTGTACGACGGGTGAAGCAGCCCAGCCCAGCCAGTGCCGGCAATTGAGAATCAGATTTTCATTATATTTCTGGCTTGCTGCAGGAACGGTAATTCAGTTTAGCCTAGGTTAATTTTTATCCCACTGTAAAATATGCTATAGTAATGACACTTATCTTCTATGAATGTCATCCATTTTATTATTTTCTGTGAAAATACCTTGAGATCCTTGGATCTTAAACCACTGATTATTCCTGTTAATGGTATTATCCAACTTGGTCTTCTGATCACTGGCAAAGCTGCAGACAAAGGTAAGCAGCATTTTGGAGATATTTGTCTGTAGCTTTGAAACTGCTTATGAATTAATTTTTTGTTTTCTGAAGATGTGTGCTCTGTCTCTGCAATGAAAATAAATACAGAGATCAAAGAAGAGCATTGCTGTGATGGCAACCCAGTAGCATGGCATTTGCCATAGCTTCTGGTTCTGAATCACTAGCTTTCTCTGAAATAGAGATCCATAGAAAACAGTCACCTTCAGCCTGCCTGTTGCAGTCTCTGTGAGTGATGTTCATTGTGGAGATGTGATCTTTCCCCTTCTTCTTTGCCCCAACAGAAGTCAAAGGAGCAAGACAGGCTGGGGAGAGCTGGTAGTAGCTGCAGTAAAGCAGCAGTGCAGCTTTACTCCCTCTTCAGAAATTTACTGCTCAGATGTTAGTGCTGTATCTTCCTGGGATCATGTTCAGTGGCTCTGAGTGAATGGCATCTGGACAGTATCTGTGTAGAAATGCCCCATTCAAAAGATTTTAATTTTTCTAAAAAAAAGAGGTCAGAAATGGGGGACAGTTGTTTGGGGTTTCGTGTTAGTTTGGGGTGGTTTAGATCATGTAAATAAAAGTTCACTCTGAAGAATTACAGTCTAAATAGACAACGTGGACAAGAGGTGAGAAACAGTAGGTCTTGCTCTGTTTTACAGATTGGCAACTAAGGCACAGAGACAGGAATAACTTTCTCAGAGACTCGGAGTGGGGATAATTGAGTTCAATTCCAAGTCATTCATCCCAGCACAGTAGTGTCTTTCCTCTCTAACCTTGACTAAAACAAACCTTACCTTTAAACTCTTTTTTTTTTTTTTTTTCCTTCCCTACTAGAGGGTTAAGTGGGGAGAGAGGAGGAAAAATGTGTTAAGAGAGAATTTGTATTAGCTGTAGTTTACTCTGTGGGGATAGACTCCTGAGCTGTTCTGTTCTGCATCAGATTGTCGAAGAGAAATAGCTAACTTGGCTGGAGGAAATAAATAGTTGTATGTGTTTGAGTAGTTGCTGTATCACAGCTGTGGGGGGCTTTGTGAAAGCAGAGTCTGAGTGAGTACACCAATCCTTGTGGAGAATCCCAGTATTGGGCTGATCTCCTTAACCATGTGCCACTGCCTCTTCTGATGTGTGCGTGACTGAAGATGCAAGGATACATCTCTTCAGTTTGTATATGCAGTATCTGTGGGTTTAAACCTTTGGGCAACTTGTCAAATAACTGCTGTTGACATAAACCATTGCTGTGCATCAGCAGCAAAGAGAACGGGAGAGATCATTTCACTTTTAGTACTTTGTGTCATGTCAAGAAAAGTAAAAATTGCTCATGCCATAAGGGAAGGAGATGGCAGAAGGAAGCTCACTTTAATGAGTGGTGGTTGGTTGGTGTGCGAGCAAACATGTCTTTCATCTCATTCCAAGGTGTCACTGGATGCCAGGTACATAATGTGCTCTTGAGTTGCATAACAATACACCCCAACTCATTAATTTTTTGAAGCTATGCTCCTTCACTCATAACACCTTTGGTGTGAGATAACTTGCTGCCAGAATTTTGAAGACAGATTTATTGAAGACTCACAAACTGAGGCTTTAAAACATACAGCTGGGGTGGTGCATATGAGTCCTGGATTGTCTGGGCAGCCTTGCAGTGTCACTAGACTTGCCAGTCAAAGCACTACATCTTCTTGGTTGCTCTCTACTGTGACAGTGAGTTGTCTTTGTTTCCAGTTGAATTAAGAGTTTTGCTAAACTGGCTTGGTTTAAGTCTGATCTAGAAGGGTGCTGAGCACATAGGTATTGCCAGGTGGTATCCTTAAAAGCCCTTTGGGTCATCATCTCATGCAAACGTTTGGAGTTTTGACCATGGTAAGTTGGTCTTCTCAATAGATCATTATCTGTGTTATGCTAGAGCCAAGGAACTGACAAGGATACAGCTCTGTCAGCGCCGTAGAAATCGAAGTATTAAGGAGCTGATCTCTCCTAAACAGACAAGGCTGATTTAGTCTAGGAGAAGAGGATGTAGCCTGCAAGCACAGGATGCAGGTGTTGCAAACAATGATTTAGTGGCACTATTTTGGGTTTTTTTAACTGTGTGATGTCTTAGGAAGAGAGCAGCTAAGCAGAGCAGTGTTGGAGGAGAGGATGGAAGGACGAGTGCAGCTCAGGCAGGGAGGGCAAGATGAAAAGACAGTCAAAGGGTAGAATTACCCAAAGGATAATCTACTGTGGCCAAAAACCTGTAAATCCTGCTCTGATGTTATCGAAATCCACCCACTTTGCTCTTTGTCAAAGGCCATTTGTAGCATTTTTGGCAAAAAGGACAAGATAATGTTTTATGTGTGGGGTTTTTTTCCTAACCCATTTGAGTTTCAGGGGGAACCTGGCAGTACTGCTGCGGACGTCTTCTGACCTGGGGGAGGGAAGGTTCCAGCAGCACAGGTCTCCATCTGGGCTTTGTGGAATGGAGCAATGGAGCTTCACTCTCCTCTTTTTATTTTTCCACAGTGCCACTGAGTTGCTCTGCATACATCAAAAATCTCTCCCCATGCTGCTTTCCCTTCTCAATCTGCCGAGTGTTTCAGCTGTAAGATTCATCTGTTGCAGAGGCTGTCAGAATATAGCATAGCAGACCGTGGATACAGATCATGCCTTTTGGGGAACCTGTAATGTAAATACCTCTCTAGGGGATCAATGCAAGCTAAACTCAGCTGAGAATCTGGCTTGGAGCTAGTTCATTTTTTCTCCATCTTATTAATTTTTCACTAGATGCAACGCATTACAAATAACAGTTTACAGGACTGACTAGGAAAGGTTGCTTTTCATATTAAATTATGGTTCTCATAACTTTTTCAGGTTCATGCATAAATTCAGCACCAAACTGAAGACAACAGCTTTTTTTCCCACTGTAACTTTTTCAGGACAGTATGTGCAAAAAGAAAGACTAATCCTTTCAGAGACACAATGAAGAATTATAATGTGAGGGGTTTTTAAGGTTATACTGATTTCTGAGAATGCAACTTCTGGATTAAGAATAAGGATATCTGAAGTAGGAGTTTTCTGTAAGTGTGACTCATGAAGCTTTTCAGCAGTGTTTATCGTTCTACTAAGAGTGAGTCTTCTTCACTGCATACTCTGATCTATGTGACTCCACATCATGAATTAAGTATCTGTTTTGAAATCCCTCTGACAACTTTACCAGATTAACATATATGCAGACCTAGTGAATATTTTTAAAAAAACCAAAACCAAGCTAGCACTATTGTAGTTTGGAGTCTTTTGGACCGTTTTGAGGGACCAGTGTAAATTACATGGCTACCTGCCTTTTTCTTCCTTGTTTTTGCTAGTAGAAACTGGACTATTAAGACTGTAATATTAACCTGTGGCTTCTTGTGCTGCAGCCTACAGACAAAAGAACTGCCTGATTTTTTTTATCAAACTGAAATGGCTGCAATTTCAAATTTTCTTAGAAGGTATCAGCAACTGACTCAAGAGGAGGTGGGAACTGGAGGACTGTAAATGTTATAATAATAAAAATTGATTCTCCAGGAAATACATGAGTCACTTGGAGGAAGGGAGAAACACTTAGGAAAAATTGTAAGAGCCTTCTCTTTCTTCTGACTTGGACAAGAAGATGTCTTATCCTGTAACAAAAATGTTCAGTATATTTGTAGTGTTTTAATGTAGTTTTAGGAAATCCTATTTGGAATGAAAATTCCTAGTTTGGGACAAACCATTGTATTTCACACCTGCAGTGATTCTATCCATTACCACTTTTGGAGGATTCTGTTGAATACAGAACCCATTCATAGTTTGCTTCCTATTATCAATAGATTCTTTGAAACACAGCATCCTCGTGTGACCATGGCCTACCACAAATGCAAATGGTTTTCATTGAATTAACAAAATTGAGAATGCATATGAGGAAAATCAGTTCTCAGAGTCCCAAAGCAACAAATTTCTGCAAAACTAGGAATGACAAATTAGAAAACACATAACTAAGCACCTTATTATCACCTGATAATGGCAGTGAGTTTGCAGCAGTGAGACCAGTTCCTGTGTGTTACTCTCTGTACTGTCCTTCAGGGTCCCACGAGTGTCCTCCTTGTGTGCAACTTTGGTTGTTTTGTGGTTAGTGCTCAGAGCAGATTCCTATGAAAACACATTGCCCATGACAGAGGGGGGTATAATTAGCTTTTGTTCTTTCTATTTTTACTCATGTAAATAATTTGATGTGGTTTCTTTATAGTGCAAAACTGTTATCAGTAAATTAACCTATGTCTAATAACTGGATCACCATGAGAATGTGGACTGCAAAGTGTCAGTTGTACTGACTATACTGACTATAAAAAGGTTAAATCTGCCTTGTATTCCTTGTAATCATGTGATTATCTGTTTATTTTGTAGTCTTTCAGTGTTGGTTTACTAGTTTTTCTCTGCATGAATATTGCAAACAAAACTTGAGAAAAGCAGGCATGTTGTAAATGAAACAAACGTTTGGTTCCCAGAAATGCATGTTGGACTCTGCTAAAAAATGACTTTCTAGCCAGAGCATGAGAACTGTGGTTATTCCCAGATCAAATGGATTAAAGCCTTACTTGAGCAGGTGTGGCTTGAATCATCGGCCTCAAATACCACCCTAATACAAATAACTAATCTGTCCTCTTTGTGAACAGAAAAAAAGGGAGAGGAGGAGAGACAGGGGAACAGATCAAAATTTTCTTAGAATGCCTGCATTAAGATGTTTGGAAGTCTCCAAGCAGAAAGAGCTGGGTTGATAAATAGATGTGAGATGTGGGAAGAACATAGAAATGATGCTGTCAGTGACTGCGTGGGTGGTTTTTTCTTACCTTGAGAGCTGAACTACTGCCCCTCGTAATGCTGTCCCTGTTAGCGAAGGTAAAATCACTAATGATCAGAATGTAACAGGGAGAGCTCGTCTGCCTGAGTTAGATGCCTCTGTAAGTTTATGGTTGCTCCTCTTGTGATCCCCAGTGGTATTAGTTCTACTGTGTCAATCAAGTATCAGTGTAGGCCATTTCAGTGCCATGTCTTGTGCTAATATAACTTCACAAATCTGGCTTTGGTTTCAATTACTAGTTAGTTAATTTTTCTTCTCTAAACTACTTTGTTATGAAATTATGTGCCTTTTAAAGTAAAGTCTCCAAAGTGTCCTCTTTTTTTTTTTTTTTAATAGCAGTAGATGCATAATTCTAATACCAAAACAAAGACGATGTCCAGGGATACCATTTCAGCTGGCATAAATTTTTAAAGTTATTGTGGTACTATCACATTTTAGCTGAAAAATCTATTCTTTTTCAAGTTACAATCTAAGCAAGCACACTTAATACTTTGCAAGAAATAATTGGCTATTCTTCATTGCTGAAAATTATCACAGTACTACCTGGGAACTGCATGAACTCTTTGCATATCTATTCAAAAATTTCTGAGACAAGACCTGCTAAGTATAGTTTGTAGGAGGGTCGTGGAGCCCCTGCATGGATCCTGCTGTAGGATAGAAAGGCATCATGACTCTCATCATGTTTATCATACCCCACTGGTTAGGGAACTGTAGACAGAAAACTGAGGCACAAGGAAACCAGATCATCTTCCTGAAATTTATATCTCATTTCAGAGCACTCACACCAAAGCAGAGATCAACCAAAACTATTTTACATATTAGGAGAGAACAGTCCATCTGCCTTTTTCCCAACACAGCCCACAATCTGTTGCTCATGGCTCTTTACTCATCTTGTACGTTGTCATCTTTCAAAACCTACAAAATGCAAGAGTTTACCTGGTGCTTTCAGCTCCACGTGTTCCTCCTGAACATTAGTGCAAATTGGTTATGTGTTTTATATTATTATTTTCTGTCACCTTACTGTGTCTTAATGTGTTTTCAGCTTTAAGGAAGAGAGAGATCACGGGTGTCTGTAGGTGATCTGGCTGTGCTGGGAGGTGCGGTGTGATTGAGGAAGGCAATTTCTGGCGAAGCTGGGGCTGTGGGCCAAGGTCACTTCTTGATGCAGTGTATATATAAGAGCGAATTCTCTATACTAGGTGGCTGCACGACCATCAAGTTGACACTGAAGTAACTAGCCAGAACTCAGCGATGCTGGGAGAAGGCCTCCAGCACTGGCGCATACGGGTTACCTATCGATCAATTCTCTGTATCTCCTTCTTGACTCAGTCTAATCTTTCTTTGTTTTCTGGTTTTTTTATCTCTGTTACGTGACCTGCAAACCTTTGGAATTGATACACTCACACAGTCTTTTGGGAGAACCTTTCCTGTGACTGAAACTTGGGAATTTATTCATTGCCACAAAAGGAGAAATAACAATAGAGTTGTACAAAGCGTAGTGCAGTGTTGTTCAGACAAATACCTCCACTTTCATCCCTGTCTTGCCTGATATGGGCAACATGGTGCCCAAAATTACCTTAATCCATCAACAGCTGTAGTCCTGGACACAGTGGCTTACTTTTTGATCGTGGAAACCTGTCCATTTTCTGCCCAGTCTATCCATTTTCTCCTCTCTCCTTAAAATGAAATAGCACAAAGGGTTGGTGAACATGTGCAGCTGCATGGGTGGGGTCTGCACTGCCATGGCACTTGAGAAGAGCTCAGTGGAAAGCTATTTAGTATTGAGTGCTGCTTTTCTCTGTGCTAATAAAATAGGGTATTCGGGACTCTCTGCAACTTGTAGTGTGATTTGGTTCTGAATTATGTGGAAGACTGTCTGTGCCACCCCAGTAGTCTAAGAGGATATTAAAGTGAATTTAATTTAATGTATTTTTAAGCTCATTTGCTCAGCTAAATGATGAAAAGCGGCTGTTTTATATAAAAACAGATCTGGCCTTTTGAATTTTCAGCTCTTATGAAGTTGAAATTTTTCCTTTTCTCATGAAATTGCATTTTCTGAATCTGCATGAAAAATGGCAGAGGAGCTGCACACAGATCAGCTTGTGGTGGCAAACTATTTTTTCTTTTAAATGACATTCTCTAGCCTACTTCTGCAAGGGTGTGAATCTTTTTTCAATCATACAGGTTTGACAGCAGCTTCATCAGAGTTAAGTCTTAATCTATGTTTTCGGCGGGTGAAAACTTGCTCCTTGCTTTGATTAAGGAAGTGTTGCCTTTTTCTCTTTGACATGCACTTACTGTCATGTCAAGAAGAATGGAAAAATACTGATGTCTCTGCCCTGCAGTTAAGGCTCACTGTCATGGTCTGCAGTTAAGTTTCACCCATATATAAGCAAGAAATTTGGGGAGGCTGTGCACATCCTTCTTCCTGAAATTTTGCTTGTGCCTGAGCATGCTCCTAACTCAAATGTTTCTGTGTGTTTGTTGCAGAGCTGCTGACCTCTAAGCAAAGGGTAGGTCAGTTCAGTGGGTTCATGTCACAGCCTTAACTTGTCCTTGTTTACAGTGAGCCCTGTATTACCACACTGCCGGTAATCTTAGCCATGGCCAGCTGGGATGATGCTACTCTCAGATGTATGGCCACAGATGGATCCTAACCTAACCTTTGAGATAAAAGATGTCACTCTGTATTTTCTACCCATAGTTTCAGTATCTCAGGAGATGATTTGGAGAGAGATTTCTGAGGAATACTTAGGATGACCAGGTGACTGATGTTCCTGTTTTCAGCCTGAGCCCTTCTTCACATAGTACAAATGGGTACTCTCCATCTTCTCAATGAGATGAAACATTAATTTCAAATTACTCGCTTTAAAGAATTTGTGTTGCAAGTTATCCCTATATTCAGGCTAAACTCCAGCTTCTTACTTCTGCCTACCTTTGTAATCATTTTGCAGTTATAACTGTGTATTGATAACCCTCACATGTTGTAAACTCCTGTGAAACTCCCTTTCATAGGAGGCTGCAATTCAACCTTTTTCAGGTACTGCATAGTTTTATAAAATGCTTTGGGTTGGTGCAGCTGTGTAAACTAGGAATTTTTGCCTCTGCATCTTAACAGAGTTTCTTTATTTATTGCTAATTCTGGGCACATAACATAAATATACTGTTGCTTTTAGTGAGATGTGGACTGTGGATTTCAGATTGACATAGGTTTCTCTCCTGGCCCCTCAAGGTCCTGTAGTTTTGTAAACAACTCAATTTCAGTCTGAACTTCTCTGTAAAATGAAAATAAATGAAACCAGTTTCCCACCTGGTTTTGTTTATGATGTTTGTTGAAATTCCCAGGAGGTTGTACATAGCTGGTCAGAAATACGCTATCAGGTGGTCCAGTCTTGTCCATTAAGATGAATTTTTTTTTCCTTTGGGGTTGTGGGGGAAGGGGAAGCTGATGAGAGAGAGAGAGAGAGATTTACTGCAGCTGGCAGGGAGGAGATTTACTTCTCTTCCATGACAGCTCACATTTTCCTCTGTGTTCTTCCAAGACTGTTCAAAGTTCTTCTATTTTGGACTAATCAAGATTTGGTAGCTAGAGCAAAGCTCACCCATCATGTAAGATGCCAAATGCTTTCAAATTCATTGATCTCAGTGGAACGTGAGGGAGCTCAGCCATCAGCACTAGCATTTCAGTTCTTAAACATTTTCAAGCTTTAAAATGGGCTATTAATCTTGGCCCTGGCAAAGCATCCAAGGACGTCAGCAGCGTGTGATATGTCCCATAAAGTGCAACTTCTAGGAATCCTTTTTTTATGTGTAGAGCATGTCAAGGCTTATGTTCTGTTTGCATTTAGTCTAACGACATCTCAAAATGTGTTATTTAGAGCACATTTCAAAAAAAGATTTTGTTAGCATACAGCCAGTGTCTGGGTTAAACAAGTAGAGCTGGACTCTCAGATCTATAGGTGTTCGATGCTTTTTATAGGGAATGTTTGTTTTGAAATAAACAAAACTAGTTTAGAGCAAAATCATTCCCTTTATGCCATAATTGCATCTGTTTTCTTATACAAATTTGCAATCCTTGTCAGTCTGCCTGAATTTTAAAAAGTATCAGTACTTTCAGGTGAGGAAATGGCAGGGACCCAGGGTCCTTCATTTGGTTTTGTCTAGCAAACCTAAACAACAGAACTTAGGGATCCTGGGCAAGACGTGACCCTATCATAACAGAGGGATGTGACATGAAATGTGCACGAGGAGGTGGTTTATCGAAGCAGCAGACTGCACTTTCAAATTTCTAAGGGTTTCAACAATGTGATAATAATGAGAATTGTGGTTTTTAGTGCACGGCATGTTCCCAGTCCATGTGAAGCAAATTTGGCCGTTGCCGTGATGTGCTGCTTTGTAAGAAGCGTAGCTGCTCTGCAATTACTTATCTTCAGGCTTGTGCCAAGGATTAACCCATGAGTTAAGGCCAAAGGGTCCTGGTCTGTTGCCCGTTAAAGTCAGCAGAGAGACTTGTATCAACTTCAGCAGCTCCTGGATCAGAGCTGAGAATCATGATCAGAATGCAGCTCTTGGTCTGTCTTGGGTTTTCAGTGTGACCTGGAGGAATATCACTTTCCTTCTTCCACTTCACTTGACTTTGGGCAAAGCTGTTACTCTCTCTGTGCCTCACCAAGAAAAGAAGGCTTAAAAAATCATTAGTATTTCAAAAGCACTCATTCTAGAGAGGGGGGCTGTAGAAGCAGAGTGGTAAATCCTGCTCTATTGGAGCTGTCCAAATATTATTGCTTGTATTGAAAGAAAGCTCTTAAATGAAGGCTTGTGTTCAGAAGCCAGTACAGCCCAGGAGTCATCACAACATCACTGATCTTCTGCTTGAAACATGGAGATTGTCAGTTGACTTAGTGCTTTCACACAAACACAAGTGATGAACTTCAAGCTTTTAATTTAACCAGTTGTGTCTCTGAGGGAACAGATTTGTCTCTGTTTTAAGGATATTCTTATTCCTCTTTTTAAATGGTGTTGCATTTTGTTGAAGGTAGTTCTGGAGTACATAACTCTGGAAAGCATTTTTTAGATTTAAAAATAGATGTCACGACCTAGTCCCTGTAACAGTCTCCATTTACAGGTCATTCTGTCACAGTAAAAATGCAGTCTATCTTTCCTGCAGATATGTAAAGCTATATATATAAGATTGGGAGCAATTAATGCTTTAACTGACTTGATTCAGGAACTGTACAAAGATTTACAGATTTTTTTTCATCAGCTTCTGTTGGTCTTTGGTCCAAGCCCTTCCCTGGTTAAGTACTTTTCAAGGTAATATTGTTCTACAGGAGGATCTTACTCACATTCATTGCAACATGGATTTTTATTTCAGCTTTTCATCTGTAAATTCAAAGCAGATATTAATAGAAAAATACAGCAGGATGATGTAAATTTGTTACTACAAATTAATAGAAAAATACCCCAGGATGATGTAAATTTGTTACTACAAAATATTTGTATCTTTTCCTCTGAAGTCTGTGCACAGCCATATATCCTCCATAGAATGAAAGCAAAGTAGAAAGCTTCAGGCTTTTTTGGCAAATTTTGGAATAATTTACTTCCAGTCACAGTTTGGCATTTCAGGCTTGGAGCAGTTGTATTTCTAGCAGCTCCCACTGGTTAAGCCTCTTTTTTTCTTGTTGTTTGTTTGTGTGTTGGGGTTTTTTTTTGTGTGTGGGTTTTTTTTTTAATTTTTAGTGCTTTTAAAATAAACTATCCAATCCTGTTATGCTCTTAAGGAATTGGACCTACCTATATGACAATATTCTGGAAAAAATTTGTCTGTTTAGAGCAGTTTCATATTAGCATGCTTGTTATGTAGGGAGAGGGGGAAAGAACCTCCTTCCCTTTGAAATCCTCCAGACTTTTTCTACAGTTCTACCTAGTGGCAAAATGCATTTTGTGCCTCATCTGTTCCCTGCTGCAAATCAGGGCTCTAAAGATCTCATGATCTTTGGAGGAGAGAGGAAGGTCTTGTGAGCCCAGGTTAATTACTGGGAAGCATTACTCCACAAAATGACATTACTGCATGTCAGAAACAGTCTGTAGGCAAGCACTTCAGTTGCTGCAACAGAAATAAAGGTTCCCAAAACACCCTTTGGTTACTTGATTGCCATTAAGCCAGCTAGGTGTACTCATGGGCATCCTAACTGAAATGCTCTGGCACTCCTTTTGAGCTTTTGCAACACCAAATCATCCTAGAAAGCTGTTCAAGAGGGTCAGAATTCTTAAAAAAAAACCCCACAAAAAACCAAACAAAAACCAACAAACCACAAACCCAACCAAAAAACCCACACAACAAAAAAAACCCAACACTGCCAATGAGATCTCAAATGAGATAAATATTTGGTCAGCTGGATATGTAAAAACCAGCGTCTCACACTTGCATACACAGGACAGGCTGCACTATGGAGTGCTGCCTTTAACCAGATGTTTGACCTGTGGTGCATGCATGGAAACATTTGAGCGTGTAAGTTATCATTTTGCACTGGGACCACTTAAACTTGAAGTTTCCAATGACGAATTGAAGAATACTTCTTTTTAAGTTGCAGCACAGTAATGGGAGTTAGGATTTATAAGCCCTGCCAAATTCAATAAACTTGTGTTATAGCCTTTTAAAATTGTTATATTGAACGCTGCTTATAAAGAGCTATCTTCCCTCTATTGTTTCATAATTTATTCAGTGTTTTCTTAACTGGCCCATCAGCAGAACAGTAAAAATGCCACTGAGTAAACTTTGTTTAATGGTGACCAATTTTTGTCTATGTTACAATAATGTCTGTGGGAAGAAACAATTACCTTGTGATTTGCTGTCAAAGCGGTAAGTGCATTTTCTTTCCAGTTCATTTAGAAGGGACATCACTTTCAAGCTTTCCCTTGTTCTCTTTGTGGGGTTGTTTCCTCTTCTGCACATTTGGATTTTTTGCTATGCACACTAGAAAGTACTGGTTCAGTCCTGAATCCAGGATTCATAAATAGAGCCTCTGCTGTCCTCTGTGTAGTGTTGGTCTTCAGCAATGCATTACCAGTACAGTTCAGACTTATTGCTCTGATGTTTACTGAACCCCACCGAAACAGAACAAACCTTCCAGTGGCAGCTATTAATGCTATTTTTTCTACTGGCTTTGCTCTATGAACCAACATGGATTGCTGTTTGTTTTGTTTGTTTTGTTATATTTCCATCTTCAATTGCAGCACAGGGACTCTCAAAGATACAATCTGTTTTCTTTTCATACCTGCCCAAAGTGTGAGGAATGGAAGCATTTGTGAGCTTTTGGCCACTGCAGGTTGCAAGCCTTTATCATCATTATAATAATAACAATGCAAGAAGGCACTTAGAAATGTTCATTGTTGTCTGAAACTTCTCAAGTGCCTTGTAGTTCTTCCTTTTAGTGAGTGATGGTCAGTGCCCGTTATGTTTGCTAGGATGAAAGCATGCAGAGGGACTCTGAATCACTAGTAAAGTCTGGAAAATCTTTTCTCAAAGAGGAGAGGAGCACATGTCACTGCCCGGCAGCACTTACAGAGACCGTTTGCAGGAAAGCTGCTGAAGATTCAAATACGTTAACAGAAAACAGTTCTGAGTTGGTTGGGGGCCATCAGGGTTCTGGGCAGCATCCATATGTGCCACCAAACTGTGGGTATCTGCAGGCAACATAGAGCCTCTTGATTTGTGTCATCTAATCCAAGCTGTGCTTCCTGTACTGTTCGCAGAGCTTTCATCCTCAGAAATGCCTCCTGATCTCAATGCCCCTATTGTATGCTGAAAGGATGACAAGCTAAACTGACTCCAGGGTTTCAAGGTGTTTCCAATCTGAAGATTAGGCTGCTGAACACAAGCCTAGGTTATGAATAGTCTAGAATCTTTCCTTCAGGCTCTACGAGAACGGTTGAGGCATAGAGTAGTCGTGTCCATATATCACATTACTCTTCTTGGATGCCAGAATTCTGTTACAAAAAACATATTTGGAATTCATAAATTGTTCCGCACTCTTCTCCAGCAGGCTGGCCATTAACCACTGCAGGGATTAAACAGCTACCATTATGTAGGCAGCATCATGTTTATAACAAATTGCTTCCTTGTAGCCCACCTGCTGCTTTCAGTAATTTGAAAGCACAGTAAGTTAGATCTCTAAAGTTGTATTTTGGAAGATGATGGGGGTTTAAATAAAAGGTTTCAAATTACCAGGCCTCAAATAGCTACCTAGAGAGGCAGTGTCTAGCATCTGGACTTACTGCATTACTGTAAGTCTCTTAATCAGCAAGGGAGCCCCTAAACTCAATGGCTGGTGGGAGTGAAACTTGACACTAAATGGACAGCAATGTAAGAAAGCTTTGTGAGCAACTCCCAGAGGAGCAGGATGAATAAGTACATCTTTAGGGAAAGAAAACCAAAGTTGCCTTTTAGGATAGAAAAGCACATTCCCTTCAATGTGTTTCCTCTTGTTTTTGTTTTTTGGTGGGTTTGTTTTCTTCATGCGGTTTTTGAATGCATCCAGACCAGATCTTTTGGTGCTGTAAATTGATGTAGCTCCTCTGGTTTCAATAGGGTTATGTTGATTTACTCCAGCTGAGGATCTGCTGTGTGAGTCTATTCTCATACCGCTGGAGTTAGCAAGTTCAAGCCCACGTTTTGAGTACTTCATGCATGCACAAGAAATTAATCATAGCAATGATGTGTGCAAAGTATGTGTGAAAGTTTTTCCACAGGCAGTTCTCAAAATCTCTGCCTCTGCTATCTCCATTTAATGTCGACCCTGTCTCTTCTCTCAGTTGTGCAGGTTTTACGCTGGCGTAAGTCAACTGACTTCAGTAGGTTTGCTCCTGGTTAACACCTGCCTGTAAAAGTAGTGTTAAATCATGCCTGTAACATTAAATCTTCTGTCTCCATGTAAAGCATTTTATTCCCAAGGCTTCTAGTTTTGGAATTATTGTCCTCCTCCATTTAATATAGTAATGAGTGATGAACTCTATAGCTCTCATCCAACACCTACTGAAGAACAGTGTTTCACAGTGACTTCTGTGGATATTGGCTCAAGCTCTGATTTCTTCAGGAATGGTTTAGCACTACCTGTCGCTAACTTTGTCTCAGTGCATTGTCTTGTCCATTGGCTGAGACATGGTGGGCTTGGAGGGGAGAGGGGCTTCCTTAAACATCAGTACTTCTTTTTTATAATGTCCTGAACCATCAGGCTGGCAGGGCAGAGAGTTGTACTGAACAGTTGATACAAGGGGAAACAAAATGCAATCCATCCCTCTTTGCCTGAAGTGAGCATGACCATCTGAGCAGTGTCAGGGACCTGAGGAGAACCTGGCTGGTCAGGTCCCAGAGCACTGCACCTCAGTGTCAGTGCAAACTGGCCCTTAATTCCTACCACCCTTTCCTATTTCTCTTTAATTCCCAGCATAATAGATCATAGCTCTGACCCACTTTTCCAAAACAGTGGTAGAGGTGTGATGTGAGTAACTTTCCATTCATTCCCACTGAGCATACTGTAGGTGGTTTCTCTGTGGCATTCAGCACTACAGGTGCTTCCCTACTACAGAGCTTCTGTGTTTTCAGGAGGTGATAGGGCAAAGCCCACCCGTGGTCACTTGAACTTTGTTCACTTTTTTGCCCTCTCCTCAGTGCTCCATTCTGGACATTACTGAGCAAGAATGTGCTCAGCCTGGAGACAGCCTCTCTGTGCACTCATGTTTTCGCAGGAGTATGCAGTATCACAAATCCAGACATTTAGCATGCCATCTTCTCAAACAACTGTTCCCCAAAGCTAAAGGTACAAATTGTCTTGGAAGAGAAGCTTTAGGATGGTCTCGGTTGTGAAGGCGTTAACAGGGAAGGGACCAGTGAAATAGCCATTAAGTGGATGTGTTGAAGAAAGACGGAGAGCCTTTGGCAGCATGGTGGGGATTGGCCCTTCAAGGAGAACGTGGGAACAAACGAGGACTCTTCCACCTGTCCTTGCATGACATAGGAAAGAGACCTTCAGGAAGTCTGAAGCTTCTTTCCTGTGCTGTATTTTGCTTCTGCTTTATCTATAGCAAAGTTTGGGAAGTGTTACCTCACCTCATTTAACAGCCCTGGCTCCAGGAGGTGCTAATTCCTGGGCAGCTCCCTTTGACTTTCAAGTAAAAGAGAATTCTGTGTTCAGACAAAATGCACAAGGAACCTTACGGCCTGGCAGGTGGACAGTTCCAATGAGAAAAATTGGAGCTGCCAAATAAATGTTTGACTTCCTTGAAATGCTCCACAATGGAGTATTTGTTTCACTTTTGATACCTGAGGTATTTTAAACTGACATGGCTTAATTTAAACGTTCCTGCTGTATGCACATTTGCATGTTTGCACGGATTAGCGATGCACGCAGCTGCATGTTTGCACACAACCACTTTGGCCAGCTGTTTAGGCCTCCACACTGCCAGCTATATTGATTTATTTAATTCTTCTGTTGGCTGCTGAATAATGTCTGCCAAATGCAGATCTTGGATCAGCTTTATGAAAATAATATAAACAAATGTAACTGCCCTATAAAAAGGACATTCTTCTCTTTTTGCTGGAGGAAGATTCATGGTCTGACTTTGTGTACTGGTCTGCATGGTGTCTTTCATTTTATTTTCTTGTCTGGGTTGGAACTGACGGACCTGATACTGTGAATAAACACGTTAACATTTTTATTCCATGCGGAGTAAAAAGTGTAAAATCTTTGTAAGTCAAAATAGAGATGAGATGTTATTTTTAAGTATGGGAAGCAGAAGTGTACGTATGGTTTGTAGTCGGTCTTCTCAGTTCCATCAGTGACAGGAATAACATGAGCTGAAATTACTGTGGCTCCTGAGAACTGTATTTAGGCTGTATTTTCTTTAAAATGGCAAGATACACACCTAGTGAAGAATTAAAATACTTCAGCTATGGTAGATCGTTATTTTGAAGATTTGTGTATGCAGGGACTGATTGTTCAAGCTCTATGCAAACAAATCTCAGTAACTTCATTCCTAAAATAGCAAACTTAAATTACATTTTCTGCAGTCCTAGTCATTGGATCATCCTGTGTCATCTTAAATGGGGAAGTTCTGGACTTGCCCTTTCTTTTTACTAAAGCCCTTATGATCATGCTTAAGACCCACCCTAATACCACTGTCTAAATAGTCTTCTTCCTCTCCTGGATAAATACTCTTCCTGCCATCTCACTGCCACCTCAACCATCTGTTCTGGGAATTCCCCAATCCTGGCTATGGGACTGCAGCTGCAGTTTATAGAGTTCCATTTAATTCTTTTTTTCAGATCTCTCCTAAAAAATGAGTTGGGTGTTTGTTCCTCCAGCTGTCTGACATCTACTTAAAAAGACACGAGTTTTGCTTCCTTTAACCGGTGCTGTTTGAAACTGTATATGGGATATTTGGTACTGAAGTTACAGACTTAATATTATGTAAAAATGTGCTTGTGTCATGTGTCTAACATGTGTGAGCGGCTCTGCCCTCCCGTGGATAGAAGAAGAACTCAGCTGCGTGCCTGGTCCCAGCGCCGCCGAGGCATCAGAAATGTTTTCAGTCGAGAGGCCGGTTTATGGGGCAGGAGAATCTGAATCCCGGTTTTCTCTGGTCTTAAACATGCCTTTGCTGTAGCATGAAGCACCACGAGAACCTTTTGTTTTGCTAGAGCAGTATCCTGTCTTGAATCTTGGTCCTATATTCATTTCCTTTATCTTTTTTGTCCTTCCCCATCTCCTCTCGGGCAGGGATGCTGTGCCTGCTCCCAGGTCAGACTTAGCTTCTGTAAAGCGCTCTCTCAGAGCCAGTGCCACACTCACTGCAGTACTTAACAATCTTTGAAAGAGGTGATGTTGCAACATGTGCATGTGCGTCACTGTTTAGGTGCACAAAATTTTAAGTGTTATGTATTAGTGTAACAAAGCATACTTTTTTCTGGTCACAGCATATTGATATGATTTATTTTCAGTTCTAATTAGCTACTTAACCAAGTCATGTTAACCTGTTTCCATCTGCCCTTGCTTTTCCTGTGATCAGTACTTTTTCTTTATTTCTTTATTTCTCACACATCCCTTATGACTTTTTGGGAGGTGCCAAGGAAACTTGGAATAAATCTTTTATTTCCCCTGGAGTAAAACCATGACTAAAAATAGTGTTAGATGATGTTCTAGCCCAGGTGACCAGCACCATGCAACTATACTAGTGCTGCTCTGATGTCCAGAGGGTGAGGAGGGGAGGATTCATCGAGGAGGGATGTACAATTTTTTCTGTCATGCTGTGAAGCTTCCTCCAAAAGAGCCAAGATTGCTGACATGAGCAGAAGCTTGACCTGCAGGCAGCAGTGCCAAGTAATGCCGGCAATGTGTTTTACACAAGGGTGTGCTAACCTCGGCATTTTTCCCGAGCTAGATCATTCCCGCAAAACCAACTCTCTCCCCTCTCAAACACAGACCGCAGTAGAGAGCTTGGTTTGCAAGCTCTGATTTGATCAAACACGCCCAGCAGAAGACAAAATGGAATTGCAGCTTTGCAACTTTAAAATGTGTCCATTTCCTTTCGAGTCATATAAATCAAAAATGGTAGACTCTTCCTGCTCAGAGGTGCTTGAGTTGCGTGTGATAAATTTTGCATGGCAGGAAGAACGCGCTGTGTCAGTGTGTCATTAGATTTGATAATTCACAGATCAGACTCAACAAAAATATTTATTGCCTGGATTTACTTGTCATGAAATTGCCTTAAAATATGTGTGGAAAAAATATCAAGTAAGGGAAAAAAAAAAAAGGAAAATGCATTATTGGATTAACAGAATAAAAAGTCTTTCGGAATTGGTATTTTATAACCTTTATTTATGTAGGTAGATTCAGTTTCTTTTAAATGAGTTTATACATAAATCAATGAATGAGATACGTTAACCCAGAAGGATGCTCTCAGGAACTTCTCTTCGTGGCAGTGGAAATGAAAGACTTGGAGGAGGAAGAGGCTGGTTGTGTTTGCAGTGTCCCTTCTCATTATGCTGGTGGCTTTTTGTGGGGCTCTATCAAAGTTCAGAGACTATATTTTTGAATTTGATAACATTTTGTAATTAAAAAAAGAATGTGAATAAGAGATTCTACAATAATTAGGATAGAAATTGAGAGAATCATAAATCCTAATCATAAGAATTCTTTTTAGTGGCAATTTTTTCTTTTTTTAATTCAGTATTTGTATTTTTATTCATATTTAATTTCAAAAGATCCTATTGTAGAAGCAACTGCCAAAACTTTATTCAGGATATTCCAAAAGATCCATTTATTTTCAATCTTAATTTCAGCTCCTAAGGTGAGATATATTAGAGATGCTGTACACTGGAAATCAGGCAGCACTTAATTTGATCACTTGAGTATATATAAAAATGTGTGTAAGGCTTAGGTAATAACAACAGTACTTTTTTATCTCCAAGGTACTCCTCAAGAACACTTTCTGTATTTTATTAAGTGCTTGTGTGAAGCCGGAGCTGAACCCCTTTCTAAATGTGACCCTTATGCCAAGTACCCCAATGACACAGGGAATCCGGGTTTGGTTTCTTATCCTGTGGCACAGCTCTTGTGTGACTGTAGGCAAGTCCCGTAATCCTTCTGTGCCTCACATCTGTAACATGGGGTAAAGACATTTCATTTTTGTAGCTGTGTGGTGAGGAGCAGCTAAGAAAACTGGAGAGCCACGGGTGCAGTGATGAGTAAAGTATTCTGTCAGAGTAGTGAGCTGAAGCTTTTCACGAGACTTATCCTGAAGACCACTTCTATTCAACCAGTGCAGTAGTGTGCTGCTGGTAAGAGATACATCTCCTGACTCAGCATCCTGGGCTATGTTTTTTTTTTTTTTTTTTTTGTCAATTCAGTGCTCAAACAAGCAAGCAATCTGCTGGGATTCAACTTCCCTCCATATTTTTTCTACTGAAACAAACAAATCCCCAAAGTGCTTCATTTTAGCAAAGTCCCTTTTTTAAATTTATGCCTAGAAAAATAATAATTAGCTACATTTTTAAGTGTGTAACTTCTAAGCAAAATGTTGACAACTTAAGAATTTAGCAAAGTAAACCCTTTTTGTGTGTGTGTTCATCAAGTATTGTGCAATCATTTGGGTTTTTTCTACTTTCTGAGCTAGTCTCTAGAAGCCAGCTGTCACGTGTGCCTCAGTGGAGGGAACAGACTCGGAAGGGAAGTGGAGGGCGTATGGAGTATATGCATCAGGAAAGTTCAGTCCAAATCAAAGCCAGAAAGAGATTTTTCCACAAGTGATTGGACTGCACCTGAAGTGGGTGATTGGTGTGCTCTCCATCCTAATCAGGCCTAACTTGAAAATGGTGGGTTACAAAAAACAAAACCCTGAAAATGTACTCCTCTCGCCGCCTCCTTTGCTCTCCCCTTTCCTGCATGGTCTCTGCATTATTCTCTATAGTGATTTCTGTTTGCAGCTAAGTGTAATCTGCAGAGTAGTGTGATGTATCAAGCTTTCATTTCCTCTTTATTAATAATTTGATTGAATCATTAGGTTGATTTAAAGAGAAACTGGATGGGTATGAAATACTAGTCTTGCTACATTTTTTTATATGCTGCTGCTGCATTAAATCAGTGTGTAAAGTCCTACAGTATTGGTGAGACGGTTAATACAAATTCACCGTTTTTGAATGAGCACACTAGATACTAGACCAATATACAATAAAGGACTAGAAGTGTCCAATCATAAGGAATGTATGAATCTACAGGAAGGTTTGCTCCTCACCTGGCAGGTGCTCAGAGGACCCCTTAGAAACCTAGTGGCCTGGCAGCAGACAGAGGTGACACTTAAAATTGGCCCTGTTGAAGAGGACTGCATCTCTGACAAAACCCATCTCTGCCAGTACAGCAGTTCCGCCGGTGGAAGTGCATGTGCTGCATCTTGATGGGAAGCCTGGAGAACGTTTGTGATGCTCCTTGGCATGGCAGGGCGCTTCAGGGTGTTCCAGATGAATCTGCTACAGGCTGTCAAGTGCTGCTCTTGATCTGTTTGATAATCACAATGATGATATATCTTCAGTTATGTCTCATAGTAAATCTGGTGAATAACTGTGATCTTATTTCCCCTTCAACCTTCTCCTTTGTTGTGTTCAGGCTGGAAACACAGATGACCAAGGGTCTGCTAAAAGGCAGCACTTGCCTTAGGCACTTTTGCTGGTATTTTTTTCTGTCAAGCCATTTTTTTACTGTTCTGGAGACTTTTCCTAGGCATCTCCTTGGCCAAAGGGTTTAACAGTGTCACTCATCTCAGGGTTTTAGCGTTTAAACATCCAGTATTTAAATTAAGGATCTCTTCTTACCCTCTCTGCTTCTTCCTCTGTTTTCCACTGTTTTGTTTGCAACAGTAAGGAACTATTCCAGGAGAAATGCTGAGCTGAATTTCTTGCTGATATAAAACAGAGTTGAGGAACTTTATAATGGCAAAGATCTAGATAATTTGATCTTACCTGCTGAGTAGGAACCACAGACTTTTAAAAATATGAATTGGGAAATGAGGCTCAGGAGAGGCTGATGAGTTTTTAAGGTCACACACGAAGTTGGTAGCATAGCAAGGAATAAAACAATGCATATGTTTGTCCTCTTCAGCCTCCTGTGATGCTTGCAAGATGGTAATTGAATCCGCAGTTTCTTCAACTAAGGAAAGTCTCAAAGACCTTTCTAGGTAAAGAAGTGCCTCACAGGGCTGCAGCAGAGATTGTTTTCCCCATTTTTTGCAGACTGAAGAAGTGAAGGGTTTCATCTGTCATTTTTTACTTCAGATTTTATTCTTAAACTCGGATGGCTGATCAGTAGTGAGACCAAAAGCAGAACCAGGGTCTCACTGGAATGGTGCAGAGCAGCAGAATGTATCCTTGCCGTGCATTTCTTATTAGCCTGGTTGCAAATCTGCAGAGAGACAGCAGTGTAGGAGGGTGGTTCCCTGTAAGCTCACAGTCTTTCAGCTGTGGCAAACCAGGATCTTGTTCCTGTAAGCGCCCTTCCAGGAGAAGCTCTCCAGAGCAGCGTAGGGAACTGGGAGAACAAGGTTGCCAAATACCAGGACATATATTCTCAAAACTTGTAGGTGGAGCGTTTGCACATCTCCTCTGCATCCTTTCGGATTGAATTGTGGGTTGTTCGGGTGCTTCGATGTTTGGGTGTGTGTCTCAATTTACTAAAGTCAGTCCCCATGTTGTTTTCCAGAAAGCATTGCAGAACATAGTCTAACAGCATGCATTACTTGCTTTTCCTGTTTGCTGGTTTTTGTCCCTCCCCACTTCCTCCATCCATGTTCAGCCATTTACAAAGTATTATTCATTAGAAACCTGAGCATCTCATCCCAAGGAAAAAAAAAAAAAAAAAAGCTTCTAGTGAGCCAAAACTTACTCATCCTATCCTGTTTTTCTGCCTTCTAAGAAAAATGTATATGGTCTAATCATAATTCCCAAGTGACCCATAAGCTGGGTCTAGCTGTGGTAATCAGAGCCTCAGACTGGAGGCTGGCTGTCAGAGGTGGTTGTTAGAACAATTGATGCAGCAGACATCTGTCTCAGCTGAACTCTGCTTGTACCTTTTGGAAGAAAGTGAACCTTCATTTGTATACATAACCTGGGAACAGGAGAGAATCCACAATTCCGTTGCCATCTTTCTTTAATGAGCTATCATGATGTTTCATTAAAATAACATGCACACTTTGAACTGTCACATCTCTGCACAAAGTGCTACTTTAGTAGCTGGAGGAAAATTGCTTCATTGCACAGGATGCAATGCTTCTGCAATTCATTGGTCTGTGGCTGAGTGGCATGTGGGGATAAATTAGTGAGGGACAGAAAGATAATTTTTGTTCGCATAATTAGGGCTGTTTAAAATTTAAATATATAAAACAACTGTCCCCTCATCTTTCAGAGAGATGTTTTTGTGATGCTTTTGGAAACAGTTCATACTTCCAATTCTTCTACAAAGATTATGCTTCTGGCACTACAGAATTTCCAACAACTGTCAAGCTCTTGAGTCAAACACGCAGAGGCCATCATGAGGTTGAAAAACACACAAACAAACTATTGTTAAAATTTGCTGATGCTGCTGGCATTGCCAAGGGGGCTTCTTGTTGTTCTTTGCTCATACAATTTAAAGTAATGAGAAAATTCAGAAAGAGACAAATTAGGAGGCAGATCCTATGAAAGGACCAAGCTTTCCCCACCTCCGCTGAGCAGTACTCATATGTGTACACAATGGGGCCTGTCACCGGATGGGCAAATGCATTCTAAATACTTGGTATCAGTAGTAAGGGAGTATAAGGATGGTATTAGAGGACCTGAGAGGGGGAAAGAAAAAAGATAATTTTGAAAAAACTGAGGCCCACAGTTTTATTTATGATTTCAATATCAAAGTCCCAATCATATAAGTGCAAATTACCTTTTTTTCTCAATAAATTATCAATACGCTCATATGACAGTGAATTGGAAAGTGCATCATCCTGTGTAGCCAGGTAATTTTTTCCTCCTCCAAATATTACACCGATTAGATGAGGCTACGTTTTTGTGAACACTGTGCGTATCAATATAAAATGAATCACGCTCACACATTCTTCTCAGGCCTTTATTTAACACCTGCTTTGCTCAACTTTTGAAATATAAGAAAGTATCTTTGCGTATTCTTAGTGGAAAGCCTGGTATACAAACAGTCCTTTGTACCGTATCAATAAAATAGTTCAAACATGTCTAAAAGCCTTCAGTATATCAGAAAATCAAGTGTATGAAGCATCAAATTTCCTTTTTTTTGAAGACAGTTGAACTCTTTCCTGTAATAAAAACAGAAGGATGAAAAAACTGGTAGAAACAAGTTATGCTGGTTCCAATTCGAAGTGGAGGTGCACCAAAGTATGGTTATTCCCATTGTGTGGGTGAATGATCTGTGATAAATATTTCGGTATGAATCCAGCAGCAGCTGATGTGCACTCGTCAGCTGACGGACTGACCAACACGGTGACCAGCTGGAGCTGCCATTGAAGGTTTTGGGGACTAGAATGTGTTGAGTGCCCCTTGGCCTCGGCGTGATGCCTTGCAGCAGGGGGAGTTGGCAGGACCTCACGGCAGGGTGGAGACATGCACGGGGTGGGTCTGGAGGCCGGAGGGGCTGCTGTGATTTTGAAGTGGAAAGGTTGGAGTTCAGCTCCTCAGGCATTTGGAGGGGGCAGATGGTTGCGTACTTCTTCCCATCTTAACCATCTGTGATGTGATGCATGTTGGCCTGAAAGTGTTAAATTGATTTTTTTCAGTAGTAAAGTAATAGTGCTCTTTCCTTGGAATTTGTTCCCATATTACAAACGTAACATTATGCTCTGCCCTTTAATTAATGCAGCGCATTGCCATTCATCATCCTGCTGGCACAGCCTCAGTGAGCAGCATTACTGTGTGCTCCCTTGTTGTCTTCATTGCCAGGGCATCTGAGCACATCAAACCCGAGAACTTCCAGCATGTCTGCAGCACTGGGAAGTGGTTTTTATCTGGGGGGAGTGGGGGGAATTAGGGCATGGACACCATGAGAAATTTTCCAGGTCACTCACAACTGGTCTGTGGTATGCTCAGGAGCTGGGCCAGTGTTTGGTCTTTGTACCTGAGCCTTAAAATGGACATTCATCCCATGGACTGGGCTACCCTGTGCGTGCTGCCCGTGGAGCTGAATTAATCTCCTTATGAAGCAGTTGTCTTTGAATTTGTTTCAGGGACTTTGTTGCATTTTCTTTAAATCCAGGGCTGCTTAGGTCCTACTGAGACATTCTGTGTACTTGAAAATATATTGAATCTGAAGTTGTGTCCATGGCTTACATACCCTTTGACTCCTTTTCCTTGTTTTTGTTTTCAGTGTTGTATTTTTCCAGTCTGACTGATTTCAGTCCCATGTTCCTATCATAACACGCATGGTGTGAGTATTGGGCAGAGCATCCTGGCTATTTCAAGCTTCAGTCTGGTTTCCTTTTTTTGTCCTTTTAAACCATGGTACTGGAGACTGGTAGCCATGGTAACTCCCTTATCTGTGTTGAGAAATAAATACTAAAAATTGCTTTTTTTACTATTTATATATAAAAATGCAGAAGCAAATAAAACCTGCCGTATATGACTCACTTCATATTTTAAAGTCTCCACTACTTCTGTTAAATGTGGAACCAAATAATCTGAGAAAATTATAACAAACACTGCTCCTTTTCAAGGGATTCCACTGGCAACGTGCACAGGTGGGCTTTGGTTGTATTCAGCTCGTGTTGGTTGATGTACCCCAAAGAGGCGAGAGTGACTCCCCAGAGAGCCTCAGCTGGGGTGTGGGCTGGACGTGAGTGACAGAGGCACTGTAAAAGGAGCCAGATCTGGCAGAAGGCTTAGACGGATCTTTGCTGCTTTTCATGTCTTTTTTTAATCAGACTTTATCCCACAAAAGGGCTTGTGTTTTCCATACCTTTGTATCAGCTCTTTGTTTTAGAATAGGCTGAGAAATGCACCTGCTCTCAGTTAATTTAACATAAACTTTTCCAACGTGGAATTGCTGCAGGTCTAGAAATCTTTAATTACTGCACCTTGATATCTTGAGACTAGTGCATGATTCAGTGATTCCTCATAAAGCAAATCAATGTTTTCATTTCAATTTCCACATAAAAGAACCTGCAAATTACTTCAAAAAAAAGTTTTCTTTACATTCATTATACGTGATAGATGGCTGCAAAAATGTCTCCAGTTCTTACTGCCTGGATGCTGTTGGTGTATTTTAAGGACAAAGTGCCATCAATTCCTCATGTTGCCAAATATTCTGAAGACCACTGGATTCAGCTACTGGGAGAGTGACTCAGACAGTCTCAAGGAATATCTCATCTAAGAACTTCATTTATTTTCTAGTAACTGAGCTCCAGCTGTTGCTAAACTTGTCTGCCTTTTGTAAATTATGATCTTTCTAGCACATCTTTCAGGCTAATTCATTCTTCCTTTCTCTACCTACCTTTCTCCACTAGGGTGATAGAAGGTTTTGTTGGGAGAGGTAATACATTTTATTAGACCAACTGATATAATTGCTGGAAAAAGACACACAAGTTTTTGGCCACTACCACATTTGTCTGTGCCTCACTATTTGATGAGTGTATTCTTTTAAATCATTAATAGCAGCTTCCATGAGAACAATGGAAAGCAGAGGTTTTCACTGATGACATTTGAATGGCTGGAGTTGGCAATATTGTATTTTAAATTCAGATAATATGCTGTTTCACTTCACACATGTGATTTTGTTTCTCAGATTGGATGAATATAACTCTTAGGATTTCAGTGAAATGCTTTTGCATGTGATTTCTTTGAGTGTATGCCAACATATGATTAAAATGCTCTTGTTTACAACATCCCTACTTACAACCTTATTTGCTAGAACAGTAACACAGAGCAAAGACAAAAAGAACCATGTGGACTCAGTATGAAGAAAATTATTTTAAAATGTTTCTATTCACAGAAATATTTGTTTTGAAGTAGCTCTATTTCAGCCTCACTTCTTCTATTTTCTGTACATGATAATGTGTGCGTTTATTTTCCAATAAGGCTCCGCCACGTGCTGCTCCATCTCACTGTCTCTCCTTCTATGTCTGTGATTCACTAATAAACTATTTTTGGTTCTTTTCTTTTGCCCGAATCTCAACTCTTGCTAAGTTGTTGCAGCTTTGCCCTCTCCGTGCAGTGTGTGTTAGTGAACAGTGATTTCTGGCTTGATTTTTAAATTTTTCCTTTTTAATAGTTCACATTATTTTGAGTGGCAGAGTGGCTCTGAAGCTTGCTTCGAGGCCATCCCTGTTCCGACAGACAACGCTCCAAATTAGGGACTCTGGCATCCAATTGTGACAATTTCTAGGCGTGATGTTGAAGGATAAATTAGGAGCATCTGTTACTCCAGGAATGGGCTGCCCATATATATTATCTGAACTGATTAGTCAAAGGGAGTTTAAGAATTTGTGGAATTGCTTGGGAATTGAAAGGAAAGGCAGGCAGCAGTGTCTGTGTGTGTGTGTGCGCATTTGCAAACACACATGCCTTTGCAAATATGTGAATTTAATCAGTAAGGTATTTAAATTTTTTTTTTGCCTATCGTGCGTATAAAGGGAGAAGTGAACCACAGAAACATAACTGTTGGCTTTTGTACTATTTTAGTAATTATCTCCTGTTTAAAAAATAATAGGTTTCTGTATGATAGTATTAAGGACTTTACAGCAAGCATGGAATTGAGTCTCAGAGCAGTGCTGCCTGTTGCACACGCTGAGGTGCGGTCAGGTTGAATGGGCTGCTCCAGACCAGGCATTTGTTTGGCAGCAGAGCTCAAGAGTGCAACCCAAGCACCATCCCAAAGCCCTGGCACTTGCTGTCCAGTTTGCTCTGTATGTGACCTTGGCCTCTGAAAACTTGCGCTTCTGCTTGAGGTGCTGCTGTTTTATTTGAAGTTGTCCTTCAGGAAAAGGGGAGCTTGCATGTTCTTTGCAGAGATTTCTGATGCGAATGAGAGCTCACACAAGCTGCAGAAAGCTCAGCGCTGCTCACTGCAGTTGTTAAGTGTGTTAGAAACCGTGCAGAGATAGGAGAATTTGTTGTCACTCTGTAGAAGCTTCTTTGGCACTTCTAGAAAGATCTTTCTAATCTTTTTCTCTTCCTAAGCATCATCTCAAGTTCATTCTCCCAGAGCAGAAGTGCAAAGATGGAAATTCTTGTTTAAATCTCACACATTTCTTATGAGTACCTTGTCCCTGATATGTGCGATTTCATGCCCTTATGTGGAATCTGCTTGTCACTGATGCTGACAGATGCAGGATAAAGTGCACTTTCCTTTGGCTGTGCCAAGTGGATATGCAGCAATGTGCTCAGCTAGAAAGCAAACCACAGATTCCGTGCAGAGCCAGGATTGTCTGGGGGAGAGCTTTTCTTTCTTAAAAGTACCTGTTTAAAGGGTGTGCATCCAGCTGCCTTGATGGGATAGTGGCCAGCAATACGGAGTGAGGTGGACATGCTGAGCCTGTTTGTCCTGTCTACTTGGAGTTTGCAAATCCAGAGTGGTTGTTTAAATTATCTCTATGGTAAATTGAAGTACAATTTTTTAGTTTCCCAACTCGGTGGCTCTGTACTTAGGTCTGATGTAAGGGCCCGGAAGTTTTAGCTGTAGCAGCTAATTCTTGCTACTGAATAATAGGTGACTTTACATAGCAAGTATGTTACAAAGATCTGAGGTCAGTGGTTGGAAGTGAAGAGCCAGAAAGGTTTGTCACATCTCAATACTTGCCATGACAAGCCAAGCACCAAGAGCCAAATTTGAGCACCCGTCAGAGATCATGTACCTTAGCACACAGTTTGTTGTGAGAATTACTGGTGTCAAAGTTTGCAGTAAAGTATTTCCAGGGACTATATAGACATGGAAATTAGGCCAGTAGATGTTGCCTTTCTCTTTCTGGATTTAAATAATTAGTTCATTTACTTCTGCAGTCTTCTAGTACTGGATGAAAACACAGGCACGGTGCAGCAAATTGTCACACTTGGGCTATTTCTTCCCTTTAAATAATAATTTTCCTGTTTGCCAGCAGCACTGCTGATTACAGCCTGAAGATTGCAGACAGATGGCTTCATCCAGTGTAAATTTCCAGGCAGTATTCAACCTTTACCTTATTTTGAAGTGCCATGGGAAAAAATAATCCCCGTTCTGTGTGCTGGTTTTCATGTATGCAATTGCAAATGCTGGGTGCCAAGAACGTGAAGGATCCAAACCTAGGTTGCTTTTGAAATGTTGTCATGTGTTTGGGCTTTGCCTTTTTTTCTTTGGTGAGGATGGAGAAAGTAAGGGCCGAGCAAGAGGCAGCAAAACAAAAGTTCATCTGTACATTCTTTCTACAGCTCTTCTTCATTCTCAGTAGTGTCTAGAAAATGGTAGACCCCAAAGTGGGACTTGTCAAGGACAAGCTAACAAGAAGCTTCCAGTTGTGAACTAGTCCTTTTCAATGAGCAGGTAATTGAAATGGGAAGCAGTAAGAAAGGAAAGATTCTAAATCCTAGTAGACATTGATACTGTCTACATGAGGACTAGTCAGATGCTTTCAGCTTGCATCTTGTAGTTAAGAGTCTTTAGGTTATAGCTGCTAATGCTTCAACAATCTTATGCAAAATTGCTAAAGTTTATGTTAGAGATACCTGCTTCAATGGTTTCTTGGCTGTAAGCTCTGACTGTCCTTGGGAACATGTTATGAGTATCTGCCTGCCTGCTTCCTTATTCAGTCTCTCTAGTTGTACAGAACACTTGTGTGCTTCCATGGGCTGGCAGCTGCAGTGAGTTAATGGATGGAGGAATCACTTGTGCAGGGCTCTGACAGATATACCCGCTGCAGGGTATCACTCTCATAACGCTGTTGGGGAAACTAAGGCACATCCAGGCCCTGCTTTAGAGCCATCGTCTCATTGTAAATGCCTCTCTGCGGATGATTTAGGCTAAAAAGTTCTGAAGGATGTGTGGGAGGAGTTTAAAATGCAGTAACTGAACCTTATTGTCACAGAGTTGAGATCGGTGATTGAGAGAGATTGGAGGTGGTATAGCAGGGAATGTCTGTACCGCTTACCCATCATGTTCTGAAACTACCACAGTTTTATTCCATTGTGGAAGGCAAAGAGATTCCAGGAGCCAAGTTGTGAGTATCTCAGGTGACCTTGTCTTGGCAACATCAAGTCAGTCAGTGGTGAGAGGCACTGTTGTCATCACTGCAAGATGCTCTGCAACTGCATCTTCAGAGTTCATGTCAGCAGTCATGACCTGCTGTTAAACAGGCAGGTCCTCCTGTGGCTCTCTGAGCACAACCACCTGGAAATTCTGCAATGGATGAAAAGATTGTGTGCTGGGGACTTGGTCACTGCTCTTAACTATTGCTTTGGAGACAACCCAGATTTTTGAAATGGATTTCAGCTTGGTCCATTCCAACCTCAATCAATCACATTTAATTATCTGCCCAGGGCACAGAGTATCTGTCAAACTCTGATAAATTCAATGAACATGCAGATTGTATCATCATTTGTCATCAGTACCGTCTGTTCTTGGCAGTCATGCTATGGGCTGGACTGTAGATATGTTGATTAGCAGATACGCTGATCAGTCATGAAAATTCATTTCCAAAATTAATTTGGATTTGAAACGAATATGGTTTTTTTCCACCTCAGGCAAAGGGAGCCTGAATTCTTGATTACACATAATTATTTATACTCATATTTAGGCCACTTTATATACCCCTAAGGTGGTGTAAACTCGTATGAGTTTAAATATGAGGTTAGATCTGAAATGTATAAGCATTTCACTCACTTGTTGGGTATTTGGAGGAAGAGGTAGAATGGGAATTGTCTGTCTTTTTAATTGTCTTTCTCGATAAGCTGATTTAGATGTTCTCTGCTATTTTATTTTATCTTTGGAGGTCTGACTGCATCTTAATCAGAAATAGCCCAACTGGTTCTCTCAAGTTTTTCCTAGAAAGTGCAGTTTTCAGTAGCTGTGCTTAAGGAATATATTCTGAGGAGTGCCTGCTCTTCCCTTTTTGAGGGAGGACCTCAAAAAGTGCGAACCCTGCCTGTTATTTCCCAAAAGACAGATGTTGTCCTACACTTGAAATCCGGTACATGAGACTGCCTTGTGTCCCAGCTTGTGTTGCTGGGAATATCCCCCTTCCATCTTTACTTCAGTATGTCATGGGGAGGCACCTCTCTGTTCTCCAGTTGTACTGTTATGTTGAAGGTAATAAGGGTCCTTCTGCTATGGGCTTTCGAAAATACTTGCAACACCAGTCACTTAGCATTCAAAGGAAATTTTTGCAATGTTTAGGAATGTTGGACTGTAGCATGTGCCAACATGCTCAGCCAAAATTGTCGCCTGGTATTTCCACAACAAAATGGTCTGCCCAGAGTTCAGTGTCTGCCATCATAATACCTTGGGACTACTGATGGCTCAGTGTTCCTTCAAGTCTCAGTTTTTCCATGTAAACCCAGACAGGCCTTGTTTTCACTGTGCTAAAACCAGGTTGGTACTGTGACTTTCTCTCCATTAGTGAAATTTAAGCAAGAGAACAGTGTTTTAAAGTGTATCTTGGGAAAAAAAACATACAAAAATCCTCAAGCAGTTGGCTTTCTACCTAGTCCAAATTTGCAAGATTTTACATACCATGTAAGAGATATTTTTTTTCCTAATACTTGTCTGGGAACCTCTCTTCCAGAAAATCTTGTTGGGGATTTCTTAAATCTGCCTCCAGCTGTCACTCATACTGAGCGACAGCAGGGTCTAGACTTTCCCTTCAGTCTGTAAGTCCATTTATTGTAGAGACCAGTAAGTATCTAAGGATGTGCTGGCAACCTCAAAACATGCTGCGGTGCTGGACTTGATGGTTAAGCCCACTACAAGTTGACCAAGCTGCTATCTCTGTCTTTTACTATTTGCTTAGGGTCACCCTACCTTATAGTCAGCCAGTGCCTGTTTGCGTACGTGATTCTCAGAGCACTCGAGCTCCAGTCCTGCGTTTATGGGGCAGCAGTGAGACTTGTTTGGGCGCAGCGGAGGCAGGAGGATCTGGCTGTGTGGTGCATGCTGGTGATAACGACCTATTCTCCAATATTCTGTATTCTTCTTTCCTTTCTAACAGATTAGTGTTTATTTGATCTTCCCTTGGGTGTGTGTTGTCCTCTTTTAATTGCAGTTTTTTGAGTATTCATACCCCTTTGCTTAGCTACTAAGTTTTGCTAATAAGTTCCTGATGTATGCCAAGATAATGAAGATGATTAATGAAATTGTTACACTCCCAAATTCTTGTTTTAACTTGCTGTCTTTAACTGGTTTCAAACTTGGATTCATCTGCACTGTTACCTGCAACACAGCCCTTATGTTTTAGCCACAGAAGCAGGAAAATGGGAACATGCTCCACTGTCTTCAGAGATTGTCATGCAAGAACCCCACTGGAAAGTTAAACGTAGTGAGCAGGCTGGCGGGAAGTGGCTGGTGATGCAGTCATGAGTTTTACTCAATACCACAGGGAGGTGGCACAGGTACTAGTAGCTCACTTTCGCATTTGGCAAAAGGCATGTTCCTTCTATGCCAGACTGCAATTATCCCACATGCCATAAAACAGGACTGGCAAAGATGGTGAAAGAATACATACTAGTACAAAGTGGTTCAAGGGGAATTAGTAGATCCCATAATCTGTGTTACACTGCTTGCTTTTCTGAGTACTTTTACTCTTCTTCCAAGACTAAAATACAGCAGTTAAGCTCATTAAAAACACTTCAAGTTATAAACATTCACCTTTTTTAATTTCCTTTACCAGCACCAGCAGCATTGATTTGATTGGTTTCTTTTCCCAGAGACATGAATATTTTTGTAGGAGAAAGTTTGCTCTGATAAAAGCAGGTTTAGTAAAGTGTGTGAGATTCTTTCCCCTCTTACAAATATTGTACTTCTCACTGATGTTTTCTTTTCCAAAGATCTGCCCTGTACGGGGAATTTCAGATGTGGAAAGAAAAGAGCTCCTCACAGTGCCTTATGGCAGCATTTGATATAATATCCACTATGTGCCTTGAAAAGCAATAAATAGTGCTGGGACATTGGTCAGATAATACCTACTAGGAAACACATCCAGTTTGCTTTAACTAGCTTTAATAAAAAGGGATGTCAGCGTAAAGCAGATTTATCTTTTTTCTGGAAAATTGCATGTATTACAGTGAGATTTTAAAATACTGCCTGTGTTAGAGATGGCTGTGTTTTCTTCTTGGGATCCGTATTCAGGAATGGTCTGAAACAGACTGTGATGGTAAAGCTGGGAATCACCAGGGTTCCACTCCTGTGTTTCCTTTCTGAGCACTTAACTTGCATTCTTTCATGCTTGTGTGGATCCTTCTTTGGGAAGAACAGAAGACATAGCCGGGAAGAAGGGGCACACAGCAGCTACACCAGCCATGGGACTGGTAGTGCCCAACTGCTGACAGCTCTGGGAGATTGTTAGTGGATGGAGCTGTAGCACAGAATAATGTGTGTGCCTCTGCCCACCCGGCCTGTGGCTTTGTGCAGCATGGAGGCAGTTGCTGAATCTTTTCCTTGCGGTCTTTGTGCTTTGGTTGATTCTTCTAGAAGAGTCCAAGTGCACTGGAAGTACAAATCTTAAAGCTTATGTCTCACTGTTAAAGCTTGACATATTCCAGCCCATACAAACTTTTCTTCTGTACTATTCAGTGACCCCACTTGTTATCTGCTTTGTAACAGGCCTGGAGAAGAGTCCAGGCACTCACACTGAAGATTTATGTTTCATTTAAGCCTGTAGCTCCTAAATGTGCAGAGATTCATTTGCCGGTGGGGATGTGTTGCACTGCTGCCTGATCCAGAGCTGTTCTGGGGCCAAACACACCCTTAGAAACACCTTGTATATGAATGATAAAAACAAAAACATGATTAGTTTCTTAAAACAAAAGCAGAACTAACCTTTTCTGGAACAAACTCATGCACTGTAGAGCTAAATGTTACTTTTATTTTTAACTTGGGAATGTTTGGAGTTTGTGATTTAAAATGAAATAACCTCATCATGGTTCATGGGCACATCTTACACACACGCATCTTTCCACAAACAAGTCAGTTGTTATGATAAGGAGAGAATTTAACAGCTATGGCCAAGACATCTTTCACAAGGTAGCTCTGAAGAGAAGTACAAACCCACGACATTGATCTGAAGTATGAAAAACCTGCATTCAGTTCCCTCCTATTCCACAGGTTTCTTCTGTGACTTTTGGCAAGTCAGTTAATCTCTTGATGCCTCCCTTTAATATCTATAAAATTGCTATGAAAGTATTTTCCACCTTACGGCAATATTGTGGGGATCAGTGCATCTAGAGTGTATTGCACTGCAAAATAGTGATTAGATGCTGTGGTAATCGGGGACAGGCAAATACCTAAGACTGCAGAAACACAGAGGAGCTCCCCATGTGCGTGGTCTGAATTTTGCTTTTTTGTCTTAAGAGGGAGCACAAGTGTGGGCTCTCTCCCATCTGTATGCAGTAGACTGAACCTCTGTTTCTAGGACGTATTATTTCTCAATCACTGAGTCTGCACACTATGTCTGCATGTAACTGGGCATCCTTTTGCCTACTTGGAAAATTCTGCTTAAAACATAGTCAAGACAGAAGGCTGATAAATTAATCCTGAAGATTTTCTTGCAACATCCTTTTCTTCCCTGTTTCATCTGGAAACTCACTGACACTCAAATCTAAGAATTAAATGCCACTGATTTGTGAACCATTTAGTTGTGTAAAGATTATCCATGTCTGTAAAACCAGCCTGCAATTCATTAGCTGTGATGAATATATTTAATGATGCTTCATATAACTGATGACATCGCATGCTAGTTTAATTAGGTGGATTTTTTTAATTTTGATTTTTTTTTTTTCCTAGCTAACATTGCTCTTTGTCCAAAATATGTTGTTATTAGCTCGCGGTGTTACTGATTCTGAAAACCTCCCATGTAGCTAGGGAGGACAAAAGGAGAAAGTTGTTTTTTGAAAGAAGTGGGAGGTGACTGTTCCGTGGCTCTCCATACAGCTCGCGTTTATGTTTACTGTGGGCAGAAAGTGATTCTGCTGAACGTTTGTAAGGGCAGGCATTCAGAGGTGTTCAGGTGCCTTATCACCCCTTGAGGATTTAACCACAGACCGCAGATGGTCTCCCTAAGTGCAAACACCCATAGGTTACATTTCAGCATGAACAGCAGGGATTTCAGCACATGAAGAAATGTTCAGTATCTATGGATTTTACTTAAGAAATGAAAAAGCTTTTCTGCATCTTGAAGAAATGTAAAGCTTGTTGCTTCAGTAGCTGGGAAAAGGGGTCCTTGATTTTGAGCTGACAGAGAGGTGTAAATGAAACTGAATCCAGAAGATTTCCAATAAAATCTATTGGCTAATCCTGTCCTTTAGGGCTGGAGAGGGTGGGTCCATCTGGTGAGGTTTGTGACTTCCCAAGTACAGCCTCTGACTGTATTAACAGAAATGTGTCTCTAGTTCTCCTAGGTCTCAGTTAGGAAAGAGGATTGGTTTAAAAGGAACCTTGTCCTGGGTCCAACGTCACCGTTCTGGGTGCAACATCGTCCTGATTTAGGTGCAGCGTCACCCTCTTGTGGGTCCAACGTCATCCTGTTTTGGGGTCAGCGTCACCCTGTTCTGGGTGCAGCGTCACCCTGTTCTGGGTGCAGCGTCACCCTGTCTGGGTGTAGTGTCACCCTGTTTTTGGTCCAACATCATACTGTTTTAGGTGAAACGTCATCCTGTTCTGGGGTCAATGTCACCCTGTTGTGGGTGCAGCATTTTCCTGTTTTAGGTGAAACGTCACATTGTTCTGGGTGCAGTGTCATACTGTTCTGGGTGCAACGTCACTCTCTTTTGGGTGCACTGTCACCCTTTTTTGGGTGCCTTATACATAGGAATCGCTAGGCATCAATTTTTAAAAAGTAAAATTTAGACTGTCTGGGCCTTAGGAACATAATTTTAATCAAGTTTCACTGAGATGTGTGCTTCTAAGAGCTTAGGCTACTTTCAAAAATGGGAAACCAAAGTGAGTTATTTTCAGTCATGTGCCAGCATTACGACTGTATGGTTCACCTATTTGAGCGCTTTCAAAATGCTCGGGTTGACTGTGACCCTGGTTGATTGGCTGTGGGCAAATCCTAAATGTATTTTTGTTGCTTTTAAGCATGAGTAGTCTCCGGCAAGTGATCTGCCTCATTGAGTTAGACACTGAATATGCAACCAAATGAAGAAACATGCTGTCCTGGTGCAAAGGACAAGGAGGGGCATGCAGAGGTGAAGGGGGAGGTTGAAGTTAATGTCAGGACTGTTACAGTTATGAGACTATCATGGCTAGGACTGATACGTAATGGTGATACTGTTTATATCCATATTTGCTGGGTTTTTTTGTAGTAGGGAGGACTTCCTGCCATCCTTCCATGGTAATTTTCTGAATCTCTAATAAAATGCTAAAAGGACTGAATTTGTAGCTGTTGCCAGTTATACCAGGAAATAATTGGTTCTAATAAATAATAAATAATTTTGCATTTGGGAATTTGGTTGCCAGCCATGTAGACACATGCTTCCTCTTGCCTTACAGCCAATCCCGCACTTGCCTTGTTCCTGAAAGCGTTTGGATCGTGGATGCACTGCAGCGTGCTCTCAGGAATAGCCTCCCCTTTCAGGCTGTGGCAGGGTCTCCCAGCCAGAGTGCTCTGGCCGGCCCCTTTCTTTGCATCTAACATCATGTAAGTGCAAAGAGCTGATCCCAAACATCTTGAAACCAGCCTTTCCCCTGCTCTTTCAAATGCTTAAATTGTTCTGTTTGAATGCTGAAAATATTATCATAGTGTTTCAAGGGTGCCTAGGCTTTGCTTTCTGTCCCGTGGCAGCCAGCTCCAGCGGAGACTTTAGAAGTTTCCTTACTCCAGGGCAAGATTCAACAGTCTTAGAGATTTGTGACCGTATGTCCAAAGCCAGGAAACTGTAGCTGAGCCAAAACCATTGGCATCACTGCTGAGAGTTAATAAATACATTCATTCCTGTAGTACATTTTTATTGGCATGAGCAAGGCTTAATACATACCACCTTGTTTTCTCTGTGCCTGAACAAGGAAAGTTGTGCAAGTTGGACTTACCAATGATTAAAAGACCTAAGCAAGTTGGACTGATAAGATCTTATGACCACTATGTGTCATTGTATCATCTGAGCTCCTGAGTAGCACAGGCTGTAGAGCTTCATCCTTTATCCTTCTTAAGCCAATACATTTTGTTAGTGAGACTTTTCTCTAGACACTACCAGTTATTACTCTCTGGATTTGAGTTCTTGTGGGCATGCTGCAGAATCACAAGCAGCTGGCCTGTATCAGAGCTTCTAGACAACTATTCCTAGTTCCAGATGTGTTGTTTCTGAGACTTCTGCAAAAGGCATGCAGAAGTAAAAAAGTTTAAAATACCTATGAGTCGTCCTGAAGTCAGTCCCTCAGGGCACACTCCTTGCACATGGAGTGTCTCCTCCTGAGAGCACATCTCCAGCCTCACATCTCCTCAGCCATCTCCCCCTCCATGTGTCTCCACTGCTTGCAGCTGCTGTTCCTTCTCAGATAGGGCTGAGCTGGGGTACCAGGCGCTCTTCTGATGGGCTGATGCTTTGGGGCATTTTGGGTGTTTCCACCAGTTTCACAGCTGGCTGGGCGCTGGCTGTGGCAGCACCTGGCAGAGGCACCACTGCAGCAGCCTCAGCTACCAAAACCTGCATCCATGTCCAATGCCACACTTGGGATGAGTTAATGGGGTGCTCATGCATAAACTGACTGGAGCTCATGCGTGCAATATTTGGGTCCTCAAGCATAAATTCCCAGGGCATTCATGCATGGACTATTGGGCACTCATGCATAAAATACATCCCTCAAGCGTAAATTACTTGGGTGCTCATGCATGAAGCATTTGAGTGCTCAAGCATGACCTAATAGGGCATTCAAGCATATACCAATTAGGCACTTGGGTACAAACTAATTGGGTGCTCATGCATGTACCAGTTGGGCACCCATGCATAAACTAATCATACGCTCATGCATGAATTAATTGTGTACTTATGAATAAATTAATTGGCTGCTCATGCACAGACTGATTAGGCACTCGTGGGTATACTAATTGGGCACTCATGCATTAATTTATTGAATGCTCATGCGTGAACTACTGGAGCATTCCTGCATAAACTAATTGGGTGCGCATGGGTGAAGTAATCTGGCACTCATGTGTGACCTGATAGGGTGCTCGTGTGTATTATTTTGGCACTCATGCATGAACTAATTGGGTGCTCTTGTGTAAATACCATAAACCCTGCAATTTATGCCCGATACTCCCATTTCTGCGCCTTCCAAAACCTCTAGCACTTTGGGTGGTTTGGAATTGAGTTTGAATTGCGCAATTTAGGCCTAGAGCTGAGTGGGGCAGTAATTAGAAACAGATGGCCCAAAAGAAGAGCTCCTTCTCTTGCAGAGATTAATGACCATCAATTATATATTCTGTGCCATCCTAGAACATCCTCCCAGTTCATGTAGTTACTGTTCCTGTTCTTGCCCTTTGTAAACACCAAATTCCCTTTGTCTGTTCCAGATAGCTCTGCTGTTTTCCCTAAGCCTCTTTGTTTCCCTCATAGCCTGTAGTTTTACAGCTCCTGTTCATTTCTTGCTTTACAGAGAGCAACTTTAGTAAGTAAACGAAGCTGTACCTGTTTCCTCTTGTGTCCTTGGGTCTTTCTCAGGTAGTGGATGTGTCTCTGTGCTGGCTGAAAATGGCTTCTTTTAATCATGAGGCTGATGTTCAGCCAGTGAGGCCTCATCCCCCAAAGGAATATTGATTTATAAAGGGAATCAGCACCTCTGAGACAAGACAATCCAGCACTTTTTTTTTTTTTAGCATGAAGCATCTGACAACAACAAAAAGCTGGTGGTAGAATTAGATGATGTCCTTACCAATGGCTTTACCTTAAGACCACTGCCACAGCTAGGAAGAAATTAAAATACTGGTTGCAATACAAGCTGTCACGGTAAATGTGTACTGAATATGTCATTTAAGTATACATATGCAAAGCACATGACTATGGCTCAGGCTGCCATCACCAGGTGGCACTGTTACATACACACCCATTCTTCCATCCTTTCTGGTGTTGCTGTAGGGTGGGATGCTCTTTTGGGAGAGCTGGTGAACAGCAGAGGAGTTGCTGTTCCCTTAATTTCTTTAATTAGATTCAGTTCATGTGATAGAGAGCTCCCTGGGGAACAGGCTTGAGGTTTTTTGTGGGCTCTTTGTGATCGTTTCTCTTCAAAGGCTACGAGTTGTAATGTAACCAAAATCAAGTTATACTAAAAACCCAACCAACCAAACCCCCTCCCCAGACGTGATGGCACCACTTTCTTTTCTAAAGAGAAACCGATCTGTGGATCAGTGGGTGTGAGAGGGAGCTGGTTTGTCCACTTGTTCATACAGGCGTGTGTACGTGCGGTTTGGTTACCTGCACAACCACAAAGCTGTATTTCTGATGCTGAATGCAAGTTTTTATTTCTGATTTCCAGGAACTCATTTCAGTTCAGATTTTGCAAGCATACATGTATACAATTCCCGCTGCAGTCAGTAGATGGGTTTTGGTGTAGAAAATGTTGAAGAAATCAGCTGTGGGTGGCATACATCCAACTTCATGTTTTATTGGTCTTAAACAAGCAGCACTGCCCTGTTGGTCGCTATCGCGAATTTCCAAGTGGCTGATATTGTGGTTTTGAGGTTTCAGGCAGGAGCCTGATTGGAAATAAGACACAAATAAGATACAATAGCTGTCTGCAGCCTCTTGTCCTGAGCTCATGTGGTGCAATGTCAGCAGCCCAGACCTATAGAGCTGTTACAGAAACATAAATAAGGAAATAATAGAGCAGCTCCACCCAGGACCTTCCACTCCAGAAACACGGGGGTTGAATGTTTCGAACAGGCTCATTGCTGCATTTTGCAAGTAGATGAGGAGACAGCGACTACAGTATCTCTGTGCGGCGACTGGGAGAGCCCTGGCATTGGCCCTGAAGCCCAGTTTGGGTTCCTGGGGCTAGTGGGGGGATTGATGCACTGCTGGTTGTGAGGGGCAAACTGCAAGGAGAACCTGGCTGCCTAGGCTGGCACAAGGACGGGGCCTCTGCTGCCTCGTGTCCAAGATCTTCCCCTCACTTTGATTGCTCATTCTTGCCAGCTACTTTAGGGAAGCCAGCATCCGTGTGTGCCTGACCTCTTTTAGCAGCAGCAGCATGTTCTTCTGCCAGATTCGAGTGACATGTAATCATGGCCTCTTAGTCTGTGGGATTCTCCTTGTAAAAATAAAAAGCCTTGATTGTGTCCAAAGCAGAGCCTCCTTACGGTTCATCTTTTGGATGGATGCTGCGCTGCAACTGTCAGTACGTGACTTGTGTGTACAATGAAGCACGCAGAGTAAAAATGTGTTAGGGCAAAGCTTTCCTTTCCTTTTTTTTTTTTTTTTTTTTTTTTTTTTTTAAAGGGTATTCTTGGGGTGCTTTCCAGGCTTTTGCAGTGACTCAGTGTGAAACTTCAGGCAAGTGTGTTGTCTCCCTTAGTTTATGTGCGTATAAAACAAACATGTAAACACGTATTTATCAGATGAAGAAATTCCCAGCTTCTGTTTCTGACTCTGCTATTGATCACTGCAACATCTTAACACATTGAACCTTAGTTTATATATTGTTAAAAGGGGGATAAAAATATTAACTCCCTAGCAGGTGCATTTAGAATTAATAAGTAGTTGTAAAGCACTTGTAGACTCATCAGTATGAGGGAGGTTATCCTGGAAAGTGCTGTGATTCATTCCGGTCCTCTGATGCATTTCCCTAAAATCTGGCCTGGATTCTGCACTGGGGAAGGGACGGAGCGACAGCATGGAGGTGAGTAGATGGCTTTGCTTTGCCTCCCACGTTAGAGTGTGCTACCTGCTTCTCCTGCAGCTGCCTCACCCGCTGTGTCGGACCAGACCCTTCAGTCACTTATGGCATTGTACAGTGGGGCAAAATCCAGATCGGCCAGCTCTGAGCTCAACTGCGATCCCAGTTGCTACCCCAGTTCAAATGCTAAAATGATCCCTTGTCCTACATCAGGGGGCATCTGTGTGCTCTGCAGGGTTGGAGCCTCCGTGTCTCCCAGATTGCTGCCAGCTAACTGGAGAGGTAGTTGAGTAAGAAAATCAAGTGTTATTTTCATTTGGTAAACGGAAAACATGGCACAGCCCTTCCCACGTTTGTTGCTCCCTGTTCAGATTATTCATTTCCACACCATTAAAATGCGAATGTAATTCCTGCCCTTTAAACTAATTCATGTAAAAACTTTTTCTCCAACCACTGTGTAGTCTCTTAATGAAAGCTGGGACTGAGTAAGCCAAGGATGGAAATTAAAGCATTACCAAGCGCTCCACTCAGTGCTGCATTCCTGAGGTGTCTTATCTGATCCTGTACAATTGCCGCAGGCCTTAGGGGGCAGGATTCTGCTCTGCTCTTCGCTGAGCTGAGGCAGCAGCTGCCTGAGCAGAGGTGGCAGCTTTCACCAGCGTAAGGCTGGTGCAAGTGAGGAGGGAGTTAGACCCGCTGCCTCCTTCCTGGCAGGAATGAACTCCACCACTTGAAGAACAACCTTAATTGCTGCTGAATCAGTTAGGCCATCTTTAATCAAATCCTCCTCTCCCCAGCTTTGACATGTGATTTTTATCTTTTTCCCTGTCAACAGTATTTAGTTATATTAATGGCTTTCCTGGCATGAGCCAACATGGTTTTTCATCTATTTGATTTTGGTAATTCTTTCTCTTACACTAGGAATAACCCCATCATATTTGCAAACCAAAACTGCCCCAAGTTTGCACAGTGAAAAGACTGAGTTATCCCCATGGGCACATGTCTGTTGTGTCTTTGCTGCTGCCCTGCCATCAGGGACTGCTGCTGAGTCTCAGTGTGAGCTCTGAAAGCTTTGTCCCGGGGTCCTGTCCCTGAGATGATTTCTCGTGGCCAGAGGGAAAATCAAAAGGGAAGGAACTAGTGGGAGGCACCAATTCCTTCTTCACTACTATGCAGTGGGACAGTGATCATCCCTGTTCAGAGGAAAGTGTAAATTTATAAGCTAGCCCAGAGTAGGTTATTACTCAGCGCAAATAAACCAGTAATAATGTGTCCGTCTGCATTTATAGATAGGAATTTAACATGAAGCTAAACCAAGTAAAATAACTGGAGCTGCCCTTGGCTGCTTGAGGAATGACGGCGATGCTGTGTGGGGGCAGGCACTCCCAAGACACTTGGGCACGAGTGAGAGGAGACAACAGACTCCAGGAGTGAAAAAAGACACTTTTATGCAGCTGATCCTTCTGCTGATGCAGGGTTGTTTTGTGCCATGTACTTTCTCATGCTTTATTGAGTTTAATTTTAAACATCTCAGTTGATGGGGCTTCTATGGTTTCCCTCGGGAACTCATTCCTTAGCCTACCCTAAATTTCCCTTCATCTTTATCTTAGATCTTCCCTTTTTAAAGCACAGTAATGAAGTGAAATACTCCTTTCCCTTTTCTCTGTATTTCTCATGATATTAAAATATATTCTTCCACACCTGGATTGGCAAAGAGGGATTTAAATTCATTCTGTAGCCATGCTAGAGCACTGAAGAAATGTGTAACTCTATGGGAAAGGGTTTGTCATAAACCCCCTGCATCTGCCAACTGTAGTCTCAGATACAGGCTTGCCTTTATAGGCCTCATCTTTGCTGTTTCGTCTCATCTTTCCACATTTCAGTGTATCCTGTGCTATCATAGAAGTCCAGTAGGAAAATAAGTATTCTCCATAATTTTTAGCTATCACAAGAGCATTCAGAGCAGAGGAGTTTTCTGCCAGGACTGTGTGCTGTTAGAGCAGAAGCAGATAGGATTTCATAACTGATCAGTGTAGGGAACCTCCAGAAATGGGGCTTAGAAAACAACATGCCAGTGGGTATTAATCTTTGCTAATTGACATCTGCTTCGCTGTTAGATGTTAAGTTTATTTTATGATAACTGCACAGAAAAAGGGAAAGTTTTTTCTGATCTTCTAGGCCATGCTAAAAAAAATTGAAAAACAAATCACTGCAGTTCATTGAAAACAAAGTCGTTTTTTTCTGTGACAACTTAATAAATAGACAAAATGTTTACAACCTTTTTGATCTTTTAATATTTTTTTTAAATAAAAATGAACTAAATATTTACCCTGGATATTTTGAACTGAAAAATTTGAATGGTTTAATTTTTCTAGATTTTCTTCTCCTATACTTTCTCCCACTCTCAAAATGTTTTATACAAGCATTTATTGAAACGTTACACATAATATTCCAGAATGGCCTGACCAGATTTCAAAAAGAAAGCCACATTTTTTTGTCAGTCTCCAATTTTAATAAAAATTAAAATTGGGGTTCTTATTTGCATAGAGATAAAAGACCTAAGGGAATGTTGGTTTTAATGTTGCATTTATGCATTTTTCCTTCAAAACATCTTGGAGTGGAAAGGAAACAATGCAGGGAATAAAAGAGAACAAAGACTCGATGCAGAAATGAGCATGATGACAGTGCAGTGAGGCAGTTTATGACCAGAATTGTTCAAACAGCTGGAGATTGTATTACACTGTTTATCATGTTTAAATCCGTGTCAAAATGACGTATACTGTGGAAGTTTTTGTGTGAGATTGTGAACTAGGTATTATGTGAAAAAGTCAACCATATGTTATAATATTCTTCTGGGGACAAGAAATCTAGCTGAGACTAAAGGGAAGGGTGAGTTCAGTAAAGAAGTCATCTTGTCTTGAGACAGAAGTGATGGTGTGGGCTGCATACAAATACTTGTGTGGTTTGCAGAGCTCCATGAATCATACAATTTATTTGACCTTTTTCCCCCACTTTCTATCTTTTTGTATAACATCGTTGGATTTTAAGTCTTCTTTTCCCCTAATTTGTTTTTTGCAATTTTTTTCTAATTTGGGGAAAAAAATATATCCAATCCTTCCTTTTTACATTTTCTTAGAAAAATCCAGAATGAGCGTACCTGTGACTGGCTGCCTGGGAGTCACGTGTGTTGTTTCTGTTTTCCCTAACTCAGAGAGACTTACTCTTGTCATCACATTTTGCTTGTGAACACTTCTAAAATTTGCAAGTCAGCAGAAGACTGGGGCACGGCAGAGAGCTCCCCTGGCCTACTGGACAGATTAAATTTCACCCACTAAATATGTTTCAAACTGCAAGAATTCAAGCAGCTCACAATTTCTATGGTCATTTGTGTTAATAAAGTTTGACAGGCTGGATGTTAATGGAAAGTAAACAGGAGAGGGGGTGCTAACAAGGTCATAATGAAGCTCACATTTAAATTGAATTGAAACGAATATATGAACACTCATGAGAAACAGTTTGTCTTTCTCCTCTAGGCTGTAGTGCAGCATGTGGTAGCAATGGGCAGTTTGTGAGTGGCAGATAAAAAGGAAGCTATAGCTATTCTTCAAGGACAAATTCTAGCTAGTTTAATAAATGACGCTGAAGCTAGAAAGGAGGGGAGGATGCTCTTTTTCAGGAGCCCACCAGTCACGGCAGCTCACTCTTGCCCTCTCATTGCTGTGACTCCCAGCTAACCACACTTATGTCTCTAGTGTAATTCCTATTGATTTCAATGGCACAAGCCTGCAGGGAAGCACTGATCTGGGGTCAAATTTTACCAGATGTGAACACTCTCAAATCCTCTTAAATCCGATTTTGAGCTCAGGACTGCTTCACTTCTTGCAGGAGGGGGGTCAGCCCAGATCAGGCTGGCTAGCAGATCCTTTAAAGAAGTCTTCTGCTACTGCCATAGTGAATCTTTTCACTTACTCTATTTTAAAGAATGGCTGAATACAGACAGATGAGTTACTTGCGTTCTCTCTTGCGTGTGCATACAATGAATATGTCATAGCCGAGGAATTGGGCTGACTTATCCAAAGCTGTTGGCTCTTTCTTTCCAGGCGTGCTTTCCTAATTCCAGATGGATAAGAAAACAGTGGTGTGCAAGGAACCATCCCCCTCCTTCCCCTCCTCCCAACTTTGGCATAGTTGTGTTTATTGCCTGTGACTGAGGGAGTTTCAATATCCTTGCAAAGTTCTGTCTGAGGAAACCCGGCGAACAGAGCATTATTGGTGCAAAACCCTCTGTAACCATCAGATGCTTTTCCGTGACTCAAAAACATTTCAGGCTCTTTTGTAATAAATGTAAATGGCAAACCAGAGGTCAGGGATGGTCTCAAGGGCAAAGGCTTGTGTCTAATCTTTATTTTCTCTTTATGAGCTGCTGTAACAACTTTGAAGGTATGAAAGAAATCAGCAGAAATGTGAGACAAGGCAATCTTATTAGGAAACTGGTACATAGCTTCTCAGACTTGTTCTTTGACCTCCTTTGAAACAACTATGGGGCCAGGATCCTCAGATGGTGCAAAAGCATAAATGCAGCTGCGGATTTACTTTAGCAGGGATTTAAGAGTTTCTGCTCAATGATAGCTTCCCTCCCCCCACCAGAAGATGATTACAGCAGAAGTTTTCAGCCATTTTAATCTTGACTTTAATATAATGGTTCTCTTTACATATTTTTCAAATGACTGTAGAGATGACAAATTGCTTGAGCTTAGCATTTCTGGATGTCTTCAGGAAATGTGGCCGGTTTATAAGATAAAGATTTTTGGTCTTGCAGTGATCTTTAAAGCCGATCCTCCTAAGTCTCCTTCGCAATCTGAGTAGATGAGGGCAATTTTGGGTTGGACTCTTGGTTGGCATTACTTTCTCACCTTTACAAAAACAGGGTTTTCACCATTTAAAGATCTCTTGATACTGTTTGCAAGGGGGGAAATAATAGTGCCAGTTCATTAGTCTTGACTGCTTAAGGGTTTTTTTAATATTGCATATGTCACTAATGTTCTGTATACACGCATGACTTCTTGGCTTGACGACCAAAAAGTGCAAGGAGAAAAACCAACCCTGGATTCCTTCTGTGTCCAACAAAATGTTCTATTTGCCACTCCACCCCACATAAGATATTTCATTTTGGGGCTGTTGCATTTGGGGCAGGGAAAGCAAGATTTGCAGACCTGCTTGAGGTGGAGGAAATGCTGGAATTTGCTCCGCACTGTGACTAAAAGGGTAGGAGGCTCAGATCCAATTTGGGAGCTCCAGGTTTGATCTCCTCCTGTTTACAAGATGTCCTAATATCCTCCTACCAGACTGGAAACTCTTTCAAGGTGGGGGACTTGCTTAGGCTCTCCCCAGTGCTCTGCTTTGCGTAATATGCTGGGACACGAAAAGACTCTGCGGTTTCGTGTAATGGCCAGCCAAGGATGAATGCTGTCCTCAGTCCCCTCCACCGGCCAAAACTGGGCAGCAGATTCATCCTGCGGGCAAATATTATTTCCCAGTAAACAGAACGTTTCCCAGCAAGTTCGCTGTGTACCAGAAAGAGATTTCATCCATTTCTCACTGAGGCACTGCATGCCTGCTGCAGCTGATGCTAAGTTTCCCAAACCATCCCATGCTGTTCAACCACATTAAGTATTGTGCTAATTAAGCTGACAGTTTGGGAATGTTTTTATTAACTTTGCTTGCTGAATTTCCTTCCCCCCTGGACCCTGGCTCTTGTAAGTAACTTTCAAAAACTGATTCAGAGCGTTGTTCCTTTATCATGTTTACATTAGTGACAGCCTGTAGGTTGACACTAGACTTATTGCCTGTATTAGTATAAAGAAAGAGTGGACATCTAAATGCTTAATCTGGTTTGATCTGGAGGGATGTGACTGACAGGCCTTTAGAACACTTCTGTAAGGATGTGAAAATTGAGTATCTGACACTTTTAATTCTCCTGTAGCTGAATATCCATGCAGCAGGCATTTCTGACAGTGAATGCTCCAGGCATCCCTCCCTGCTGCCAGGTGTCAGGAGGGCTGGGGCAGATCCTGCGCTCCTTGGCTCGGGCCAGTCCCTATAAAACACCAAAGCAGAAGAGCCCCGAAGCATGGGGTAGCACACAGTGCAAACCTGCAGCCAGGGCCAGGTTTCAGATATGAGGGTTTCTGACTTGGAATTTTCATCTTTAGGGTTCTTCATATTTTATGTATAAAGATTCATTTGAGGAAAAATGCACTCCTGTCAGGCTTTCGGCTGCAGGTCTAAGAATTGAATGCTCAGAAAAAAAGTCTGCTCCATAAATACATCTCAGGGACCTTCACCTCCCTCAGGCTGGTTCCTACACCAGAAAGAAAAATCACTACAGGCCTCAAATCTGATGAAATTCAACATAGTTGCTTCCGTGTGAGGAAGTGGTTGAAGTTGCAGAATCTGGTCAGTCTGTAAAAGCTGTTTCAGTCGTTGATGAGGGGCCAATCCTCATGAAATCATTGAGGAACTTTTTCCTCTGGGATGATAAATGGTCGAGTCCTTGAAAAAATATCACATACTTTAAAAATGCCCTCTGAGCATCAGAGCGAATACAGGCAAGGGCACAGTGCTGCGTGCGCTACAAGTCCCCTGTGAGAGCAAAAAGGAGACAAACACATGGGGGACTGGTGAGGGACAGGAAGGGGATCTAAATATGGCATAGTAAGTCCATTTATTTTCTTGTCACTCCAGACATATTAAGCACTGGCACCTATAGCTGACAGATAAACAAACTGTGCTCTCTTTAGAAAATATGTGAACAGGGTTGCTCATTGTCAGTCTTGCAAGCAAAAAAATAATAAACACAGATGTATATTGGAGAGGGATGGAAATGCTTTCAGTTCTCCCAGCTGAAATCCAGGCTTTGAGAAGAGCCAGAGGAGGGACTCTCCCTGGATGTCACTGGTAGTGGCAGCGTGTGGGCTGTGCTCCTCTTGTTTAAGGGCTTGAGAAAGTTAGGAGGAGGACCTGGCGTGCTCCTTCATTCGTAGGCTTTTCTGTCCACTAAATGGTACCTATTTCTTTTCCTCCCTACTCTGATCCCTCTTGGGCTTGATCCCTCTTGGGCTGTGGTAGCAGACAGATTGTTGATGGTGTGAGCTGCCAGCTCTATTTTCCTACCTTTTATACTGATACTTAAGTTTGACTTTGAGCAGGGAGCTGGTCTATGAACTTCACTGCTTTGAGACTATGTGGCTGTTAAAAGAAAAATATTGAGTATAAATTTAGGTTTTGTTAACAGTGTATATGAAATGATGATTTTCTAAATGACAAGAGTATACTAATTATTAATTACTTCATTAGACAGCAGTTTTAAGAGAACTCAAAATACCACTCAAATATGTCTAGTAAAGAATGACCTAATTAGCAAACCTTGCTGTCTGCGTTGTACCCATCACTGGGAAATGTTGGGATGATTTTTCAAGCTAAACTGTTAACTTGAGCTGTTGGCTGTGTGTGCTCCATAGACAGTTCATGGTGCCACATCATAGTAACGGTGAAGGATCAGTTCTGCCCAGCCAAATAGCAAGGGGAGAGAAGCTGGATTTGTCCTGTTGTTTCTGTCTCGCTGTGAGGGGTGTCCAGGAGGGCCAACACGTGCCTTGGGTGCTCTTCTGGGCGCAGCCTCCACCTCCAGCATCTGCTGCTGTGGCCATGCTGGACTCTGCGCCTCCTCCCAGGCCTTGCGGCTCCTCCTGCGGCTCAAATCTACTTACCCGTTCCTCCTCTACTGACATAATTAGCTTTCCACCCACTGCACTATGCCAGCAAAGCTCAGTTATCTCATTATTGGTTTTAATTGATGTTGTGCTAATATTTAGAGGTCTTTGTCACAAGTTAGATCCTATTTATTAACTTTTTTGCCTGAAATGGGGGGCAGCTGTGCAAGAAGAGCCATAAACACCTAGAAAATGATTTTGCTTCAAGCACATTTGTCTAGCTTGTTGTCTGCAAAATCCCCAAATGGCAGAGATTTGTTTTGTTTGTTTGCAGTGAAGTCTTGGCTGTGTTCTGATAAATCCAAAACCTCCAGAAAAAGAAAGTTTCTCTAATAAAAAAAATCAAATGTGCACCATAACTCCATGATAGTTCTCACCAGGGAATTTCCACTCGTATTTTGAGATCCAAAATAAAATTCCCTGCACACTGATATTTTTCATTTTATGACAATGTCCAGAAGTTCCCAACAGGTTCACTTTCACCATGTGCCAGATGCTGTACAAACAGCAGGGAAAGATTCAGCCCAAGCAATTTTACAATCTAAATAGAAAACAAACTGGGATTAAGCAAAACTTGTGAGAAGTTAAAGATACCCATTTGTGATTTTTTTTTTGTGAGTATCCAAAGCTCTGCATCTAGTTATAATTATAGTAATGATTAATTTTATTATTGTTTATCCTACAAAAATTATAGGATCTTATCATGAGTGCTGTGTTAATTAGCGTTATTTGGAAAGTCCCAGCACTTAGAGTTAAGGTGTTGCTTAAGACTCACCTTTCATATAAAAAAATCCAGCAAGTTTCTTGTCTCTGTGGTTTTCAAAGGAGCTTGAAAACACAACTGTTGAAAAAACTCCCAATTTGTGATTTTAAGAAGTCTGACTCGTGACTTTTTAAATGTCTAGTGTTAGAAATACGGGTAAAATGCTCATGAGATAAATCCAGCCTAACAGGAGGCTCATGAATCCTTGTTGCATAATAGGATTTTCATTGTTCCCCCTTAGAATTTATTTTGTACAGTCATGCAGAAATGGGAGTCTCCCGTTTCAAACCTGTACAGAAGTGGAATGCCAGCAAACAAAGCAGTATTTCAGGTGCTTTCGTTTCTTGAAGCCCTGCTGCCTTGCTCATAGAGGAGGTGGGACTTCTGGGAGGCAGTTTTGGAATCCGCCGAGCACTGAGATGTGGGGAGCTCCCGGACATGGGGAGCCGATAGCGGAGCTCAGATTGTGCCGGTCCCGCTGCTCCCACACGGCTCATCCCGCGCTCGGAGCCGGGTACGTCCCTGCGGGAGGCTGTGACCCCTGCTCCGGACGGGCAGCTGGCAGACGGCTTGCTGCAAGGTGTTGAGGGGAAAATAGATTAGTCTGAGACGGAACGAGTCTCAGAGCTGTCATGGTGCTTTAAAAAATAAAGCTTGAGGTAAACAAAGCAACATGCCTGTTTCCATGCAGTCTGTGGGACTGCTGCCGCCAGCCTTCCCGACGGGCTCAGGAATTCCACCTATTTCCTACCCCAGCTCCTCTCGGCTTCCCAGGCTTGACCCAGACTCCCCACATGGCCAGGCGCAGGACGAGTGTTAGCCCCTGCCGAGGAAACTGAGGCACCAGAGGAGAAAGGGCTTGGCCTGGCAAAGCTCAGAGAAACACCCGTCTGGGCTCTGTCCCACGGCGCGGCGGTGCCCGCTCGGGGACAGCTCGCAGTTTCTTGCCTTAATGCTTCTCATCATCCCTCAGTTTATGCACTCTTAATACCGTACGTGTTGTATTTCAAATCTTTATAGTTCAAATTTGTTAAAACGGTAGATCATCTAATATTAGATCATCTAATATTTCTCCTGAGATAACTGGACGGGGTTTGTCTTTCTTTTTTTTTGGTTGCTGCTGCTGCTAAGACAGTGCCCTAGGCAGGACTCTGCTGGCTGAGGAATTGGAAACAGCCCCAGCTGCAAAACACTGAGAAAGTTTAGCAAATGTATGACAAAGAAAAGGAAAATGCCAGAGCTACAGGGGAGCACAGGTGTGATCACATCACTGCTTAGTCAGAGACTTCCAAGCATGATCATTTCCAGCAGAAACCTTTTTTACTTTACTGTTTGAATGAATAAATAATTGGCACCCCTGACGTGGAGTACCAGTGACGGGCAGCAGGACTGCCGGGCTGCTGCCCTGCCTGCCCCTCCCAGAGTTATTGCCAGGAAATGAGGATTTTCTGCCCACTGCTCTGATTTAGCAATTCTTTTATTAATTGGATTTGACTCAAGTCAGATGAAATTGAATCTGGCCTGCCACTCATCTCCCCTCTAAGCTCTCCAAACAAGGCATACATGATACGCATCTAATTTTTTTTCTCGTTTCTTATTAAAAAGATGGATTTCACCCTGTGTGGCACACCATGGTTAATAAAAAACAACCCCCAAACATAAGCCCTCCAAGCTTTCTGGTTTTGTCCCCTGTAGCCAGGCTTTACCTGTTGCAGGAGAGCCTGCCAGCCACAGCTTACTTCCTCAGATGGAGGAGAAGCAATTTCTGCCAGAAGAGCTATAAAAATAGCATCCTCCTTAATCCCTGGCTCTGATTTCCACCATGAGTGACTGTTAGCCATGAAAATACCAGTAAACTTTATTGGCAGAAAAAAAAAAGGATGTATATTATTTGAAAACAAAAAAAAAAGGCAAGAAAAAAACGTTATGGGACCATTAACAGGTCCATGAGGAACCCTAATTTCATGTTTGCTTTGGGAGTTTCAGCTGCTCTGATATAAATACTGTCTCACTGAATGCTGTGCACGACTTTTTATAGAAGGTGAAGCAATTGCTTCTGGAAGAGTTACTCCTAGAGACACTTAAAATTGTCATTTGACAACAGCAATTCAGTAATCATTTTTGCCTTGAAATGGTCATATTAATTTGGTACTCCTATTAAAACAATAGGACTTTCTCGCAGGATTTAAGCACTTAATTATTAATTGCAAGTGCTCCATAGTTAGCTAAGGTTATGTTAAAGATAAATCTTGTGTCTTTAAGACCACCACTATGAATGAGATTGGATTGAGAACTTGAGATAAATTGATAGAGTTTTAGGGGAGAGGGTCCATTTTCTGTCTGAACCTCTTCTTCATTCCTTCCCCTCTTGTTTCTTAAGCGGTTTTTAGAATTTTGAAATAGACTTTTTCTTTGGGAAAAATTTAAAGGGAGAAATGGTCTTTTACCTTAAAAAAAAATTCACTAAAATGCATTTTTCTTCAAAACTTGATTTATATTTTTTTTTACAGTAGTTTAATTTTTCATTTAAAATGTTATCAACATCTATAGATATTTTCCCTTATAGAGAAATATAATTCATATTTTTGCATAACATACATTAAAAAAGCATTAAAGAAAACCTGAAAAATCCATCTATTTCATACACTGGACAACTTTGACATTTTTTGATTAAATAGCCTTAGGTTTTTGCCCATCTTGATTGTAATACATGCCGAGTCAGAAAAGGAAAAAACAGAACATAAAATATGTATCAGAGCTTTTCTTGTTTTGTTAGTGTCTCTCAAAAAATATCTAAAGTACTTCTAAATTCTTCTTTTTAATTAGTTCATATAGAGGCATGGTTACTGTGAAAATCAATGAATTAAGCTCAGGCCTGCTTTATTTACATAGGCAGATTCTTCCTTTGGTCTTGACACTTTGCTGCAATCATGTGTCACCTGTCCATGTAACCAGAGAGGTAACTTAATACTTTGTATTATGCTATGGTGAATCACAAGATGATTCAAAGATCTATTTTGTTAGTAGATGCTATGTTTAAAACAGGGAAGGAGCAAGAAGCTCAATTTAGTGTTTGTTTTCCACTCAGTTGCAACCAATAGATGGGAATTACACTTCAGTTTGGTTCTTAGTACAGACCCGAGATCTGTGTGGGTGATTTTGATCTCCAGTGTCCCACCCACTGATGTGGCCGTGCTACATGGGCACCTCTCATTGGTTTCAGTGGAGCTCAGATGAGAACTGAACGATTCCTTTCACTTTCTTCATCCTGGAGCAGAGCTGGGTGGGAGGTGGTTAGAGTTTGCAGGTGGGCCACCCACCCCACCTTGGGAGCCTTGGCAGAGAACAGAGTTGCCATCCTCATCCTGAATACCTCTATTTTGTAGCAGCCCACATCAATTTTCCTCTGAATTTCCTGTGTGATCATTTCATCTGATGTGAAGACAACTGTCTAGACATCTATTTAAAAAAATAAAAAGTCTTTCTATCCTGCAGTCTGAGAGAGGCCAGAGCACAAGTACAGATGGGTAAATATAGGGCATATGAGATTGATTTGAAACCAATAAATGGGAAGGTAAGTACTTGCACTCAACTCTGAAAGAGCTGCAGCTCTGTTGCAGAGTCCTACATAGCTTTTAGATCTCACTCCTACTTACCTGTTCACTATTGACGGGACCAGAGAATTCCATTTCTCCAAGAGCCTTAATGGATTTGTTTTTTTATAAACAGGCAGCAGTTCCTGGGAGGGGTGCAATTTTTTGTTAGTTTTACATTGTCTTGTTCTCATGAAAGTACCATCTTAGCATCCTACTATTCATTGCAATCATTTTAAGGAAGAAAGTAGAGCATGTACTGAGCTGGCTGTTTGTCTGATTGTTTACAACATGGCTGTAATAGGTGCACTGCTTAGTGTTTTCCCCAAAAACTTTATTCTGTTTTCTTCTATCTTCACATTTCTTCTGCTGTTCTAGAAGGCAGTAATACTAACTTCCATATCCATTTGTGCAAGAGCGTGTTTTGCCCCTCGAACTAGTTAGCTGAATTTCCCGTGTTTCTCTCATGCAACCCTTCAGTGATTAAAGTTCATCCTTCTGGGTCTCCATCTTCTCTGAAATGTTCTCTAGCTCAGCAACAGCAAATAACTTACAAGCAGCTTTGCCGTCTTGTTTCAAACTGAATCAAAAAATCCCCAACCTATTGCTCTGACAGAATATTAAGAGAACAGTAAAAAGTGCAACGCATGGCAGCAAAGATAGACTCGTCCCCTTGGCTTCCACACCTCTCCTGTAGCTTCATCAACCTTGATATTGGGACCTACCAATTTTATAAGCTTTTCATAGCACAGAAGGCCTTAAATCAGTGCAAATGAAGAACTCCACAGATCGGAGACTCAGACATCTCAACTGAATGCAGTGCACATGTGGCTGTTCAAGGCCCATCACCCATGTGCTACCTGCTGAGCTCACACAAGAGATGATGTTTTCTTACCTTGGTCCCAGTCCCTTGGGGAGCATCTGCCGTGCTCTGCTGTGGTGCCAGTCTGGCGTGCGGCTGGTTGGCCCAGCAGAACTGGGGCTGCCTCACTCCTGTTAAAATTGCTATGTGACCACAATATGAATCAGCGGGCCTTGCTAAAACTGTCTAGGGGATATCAGAAAAAAGAAAAAAAATCAGTTGAATTCCTTTGGGCAGAGCCATTGCTGTTCAGGGCTTCACTGTTTTCTGGCTTTGTTGTACCACTCACACCAGGGCGATGATTTGCACTGCGTTTAGCAGCTGTTGTTTGAACTACAGTGGCAGCCAGCTTCCCCCTCCAAAATGAAGCTTTTTTGTGCTAAAAAGCTCCGTACTGGTACGTTTTGAGGGTAGCTCTGAAGAAGTGGAAGTCTAAAGAGGGCAGGGGAGAGGTGGGCGTATGGCCGTGTTAAGGGTGGGTACTGCACAGGGAGGAAGCAGCTTGCCCAAGTTCACGTGGGATGGCTGCAGCACCATTGGGAAATTAACCCAGATCTCACCTGCTGGCGCGGTCCCAAACCACCCTTCCTCTTTGTTAGAATTTGGATTCCCTGCTTTCCTGCAGTTCTCCTAAATGAGTTTCAACAGGAGACCTTGCCCCTCAAGGAGGGGATGAGGCATTGTATAGGTATTTAATCACATAAATATTTTGTTCTTCATTATTTCACTGAAAACTCACTATTTTCTTTATATGGGTGCTTTTTTAAAAAAATGAACTTTGAATAAACGTTATTGAGTATTTAAGGTAACCGCTAAGAGAAAGCCTGTTGACCTTTCTGACTATGATAATTGTTTAGAATTGAGTAACTCCTCATGAAAATATCTGCTGTTGACTTATTAACCCTTTTGAGGAGCAGTTTTTGGAATTTTTCCATTTGGCTTCAATAGGTCTTGGATTGAGACCATGATAGTATGCTTTCCAAGTGAAGTGGTTTCAGCCTTTTTAAAATCAGCCTACATTAGCAAAAGGATTTTTCACATCAAACGCATAGTCAGAGGAGTAAAATCAGTGTTTATCTATTGCTTTGCCTGGTTCCTCAAGGCAGAGGCTTTGCAAAAAATGAGTAAGATGGAATCAGAGTTTAGATTAACGTAAAACATTTTGCTGGAATTGAAGGTATTTTTAAGATACTACAGGAAAAATAATATATTTTAAAAAGGTTAGAATGAATAATTGTTTCCATTAAAGGGACTTTAGTGCTTCTATTAGGTAATTCTAAGCTCCTTTTCCATTAATGGTAATTTGCCAGAAAAGAAAGGTACATTACGTAAATATTTCAAAGTAACCTGGGCAGCAATTTGAAGATACTAAGCTTTCAACTTGACAGCCCCAAGCACCTTGATTCATCTTAACATCCAGTAAGATCTTAAATGCAAACAAACACTTCACCTGAACAGAACTGACTTCAGAATCAAAATGAGCTTCATTCTACAGGACTGAACAAATATTAGGGACCAATCAATGTTTCCTCAAGAACGTTAATTTTCTCTCAACTGAAAGAAGAGCGTATAGGGATGGACATGTGAAGTAAACCAGAGTCATTTTTCTAAACTAATCCTGGATCTGCAGTCTGCACACAGGCATTCATATACACATGTATTTCATCTGTGCTAATCTCAGAACAGCAGTGTTTGGATTTGATTCTGCTTCCCCAGGAGCTGGTGCAGCAGCAGGACTGCGCTGTGCGGGAGGAAGCGTAATGCCATGGATGTACAAGAAGCAGCTGAAATAGGTGTCATAAGTTATTTGGGCAAAGAGCTGCTACTCTGTGGCCTAAGGCAAAGCCTGCAAAAATGGTATGAAAGCCTTTTTGGTGATTCTGTATGCCTTTGGATGAGCTGCGGTGGGCTGGATGTGCTGAAGGACTTGACACCTGTAACCAGGGGATAGTTACTGAGATCAGCTAGTGGCAGCAAGGAACCAAACTTCCTTTAAAAACAGGGCTTGCAGTGTTCATGATGCCACTTCTCCTGGAGAACATACAGGATGGAAACTTCTCTGAGCCAGGGTTTTGTTGGTTAGAAAAAAACCTTGTAACTGTGGAATTCAGTTATTAATACATTTTAGCTCTAGGACTATGCTAAAGTAATCTGTAGCAGATGAGTGAAGTTGGAGGAGCTGTGGTCAGCCATTGGAGAAAAGCGAGCAGTCCCAGAGAGAAAAATCTGGCAATAAGGCTTATTTTGGGGTCTGGGTTTGCCTGGGCTGAGGAACTGTTCACTGCTCGTTTCCTCTCCTCCCCATCCCTCGGCACTTCCTCTTGATGCTGCTGCTCAGAAGTGAAAAGCAAATTCGAGATGCAGCTCTGGGTTTAACAGATGCCAATCAGCGAGTCCCTCCCATTCCTGGCACCTTTCTTCTTTTACTCCTGCCTTTCCTCTTGTTTGTTCCCCAGGTATACATTTAAAGTCAGCAGCCCTGCCTTGACTTCCTTTTATTTTAAAGCTCCCCGTTTCAAGAGGGTTCTGTCTGCCTTAGTGCTTCTGATGTGTTGTTGAATTTCTCTCTGTCTCTAGTTGTGAGGGTTTTTTGGTTTAGTTTTGGGGGTTTGTTCTGTTTTTTTATTTGGTTGTTGTTGTTTTATTTTTAATAGGGTAAGAAGAGAAGTGACTTCTCTTAATTCTCTGTCAAGTGTGAGTTTGCTGGAGGAAGGGCACAGAGTTCCCAGCCACGTTAAGGCTCATTTGCCTCTCCTCTAGAAAGTAGGTTACAGTCAAGAATACAGGGATTTGATTCCTAGCTGGATGTACTGGCAAGAAGCTAGCATGGAGAAATACTGTACTGTGTATCTTATACCTTGTAATTACTTCAGAGCCTCTTTCTGAACACCTATTTGACATGCATGTCCTCAGAAGATTCATAAAACAGGGGTCACAGTGATTTGTGGTCATTAAAGATTATTCTAATCATTGCAGTAATCCCTGGGACTAATATATAAACTCTGTGTAAACAAATACCAAGAGACTGTCTCTGTCTTTAAGATCTTACAATCTAAATAGAGAAAAAAGGCAAACAAAGGATTATTATCACTGGGGTTGGGTGGAGCTAAGAACAAAACCCAAATCTCCTACATTGACTTTGCAACGTGTCCCTTCTTGTTCACTCAGATCATCTTGAATTTTTTTTTTTTTTTTTCCAAGTAAAAGGGATTTCATGCCAGAGGTCTGGCATGATTCCAGGTTGGATAAGTCTGGGTATGTTTACACTGTGCATTGGAGTAGGGTTTCCTGAGTGATCAGAGGTTAGAGCCAGCAAGTCCAGAGGGCACAAACCATCATTGCTCAGGCCTCCTGACTTATGCCCAGGAGTTGTCTGGCTGCCCTTGCTTTGTGACCATGCTGCTACAAGGGCAGCATAGCTGCTTCCAGGCTCAGATTGACTCACCTCTGGCCAGCACGATGCAGCGATTGCAGCATACCGTGTAGGTGCTTTTACATCATACTTCCCGCTTAACAGGCTACGTGGGAGGACTGTGCTTTAGGCTGTAGGTAGCCACCAGTGTAAGACATGCCCTGTATTTCCTGGAGTGGCCTCGTATCCTCTATTTCCTAGGCTAAACTATAAGCAGATACTGCTCTTTGCTGTTATGTGCCGTTCTGAGCTTCAGCTCAGAAGTGACTGCAGTCACTGGTGGCCATAGTGAGCCTTTGCAGAGCCTGGGTGTTACTTTCAGTGTGGATAAATTAAAGGGTTGGGGGAGGTTATAAAATACTAAGTGTAAGATGTTCCGTTATGCTGTGGTTACTCCTGAAACACGCAAACCTTCTCTAGTTATGGGGAAAAAAGGCTGTAGCAAGCTGTCCCTTTTCTGAGGCATACCACTGCCACGGGACTGACGCTGGTGTGTCTCACACCAAGCAAAGGCTTGAGCATCCCTTGCTGAGTCAGTCAGTCATGTCGGCTCAGCTCCAGCACGGCTGTTCTGAGGGAGTGCGTGTAGCAAAGCCCCAGCAGAGAGAATGGGAGGAGGGTGGAGAGGGGAGTTTGCCTTGTCAGCAAAAGCAAACAGGACGCAGGAGAAAGGTCTGTATTTCTTGCGTTCCTTAGTGCTGTGGTAGAGCTAGACCTACCCTAGTCGTCAATCAGTCTTTTAAATCTCTCTTGTAGGACAGGTGCAGGAGTTGATAACTACCTAATTTGGTGATGTTGAGCTCACTGGTTAGTGTTTGTAAAGTGTTGTCGGAAGGCTAGGTGGTACTCTTGAGCTGGGTTTTGCCAATGCTTACCCAAGAGGAAAAGTGCTGTGGAAATCAGTGGAGGCACTTGCTCTTCAGAGCCAGGTACCCTCCTGCACGCTGGGAGGTGACAGAAGGTGCTCTGTTGGTCCTCAGGCTGCGGTCCAGATTAAATCAGGAAAACACTTAAGCACATGGTTAATTTGAGGCATGAGCTTATCGCTCTTCTTGCCGTTCAGTATTTGTGCGTTTGCATCGCTGAGCAGGGACAAACTGAACTGCCTGATCTGCTCACCCCAGAGCTGGGCGAGCAGGTCCTTAATTCATGATGTCTTCTCTGGATGAGAGACATAAGTGCATTTGTTGAAGGGAGTTTCTGTCTCGGGCTGAGCATCTTGTGCCACCAGTACAACCAGCACTTTTACACTGTCACACAAGGGAGCCGCAGGAGAAGCGAGTGTCCATGTGCACAGCCACACCTGCATTGTCCGATACCAGTTTCTGCAAAGGACAAACCCCCTCAAACCCTTGTACAGCAGAGCCCCATACGCAGTGTTTCCCCTCTGGGACCTTCCACACCACTGAAACTAGTAGTGTTCACAGTCCTCTCAGTCATTCCTTTTAAAAGTAAGCTTCGTTGGTAAACACTCAGAAACCGTTTAGTTTAGTGAATTTTATTGATCAATAAGTGGTTGGAGAGCAACTGACCGCTTACAGCTGGGACATTGGGGCTGGAGAGCATTTACTGATGATGAGATTCTGCAACACACAACTCACACCTGTAAATGTTCATAACAGCAGATAAACATGTATAAACGCTCTATTAGCTGTTTATTAGGTATTTTTTATTAAAGATATGACCCTCAACTGTACTAAGGAGAGAAGGAGGGTGACAGGTGTGGGGTGAGATTCTGACAGCCCATTTCAGAAGGACTTGTGGCCAGTGAAGCACAGCACCAGCAAACTCAACTCTGGAAAGCAGAGTTGTGGCACTGAGCCGTCGTCCTGTGGCTTGCAGAGCATGTTTTGTCCTTCAGCATGTGAATGGATTGGACTGTGTAGCTATTTCTGAGATCTCTGTGCCCTCCTCTCTCAGTGTAAACAGAGTTTTTGGTTTGTAGCAGACAGATTTTTGAAGGGTATATAGCCATTTAGGATAAAAATAGGAACTGCTCTAAATCTTTAGATGCCAACGCAGCCTGACAATCTGGCCCTAGATTACTGTTGAAAATGGGATTTAAGCTTCTATCTCCTTAAAGTGCCCTTAAAAGGTTTACTCCTGGACAAGTTTATGCTCAAATTTAGAAAGTTTGCCATTCATCGTTCATTTGACCATACTAGGTATTTCACCATTAAGGAATTAATGTAGAGAACAATGGGAGATGATTTTGAGGAGAAACAGCAAATAACATTGTTCAGAGGACAAACTTATATGAAGTTGAACTGTGAATTTCTAGGAAGATGCTGTTTGTCACTGAGAAACAGAATGTTATAAAAATGAAAAGATACAGCTGAGCCGTAGATTTTGCTTTTAATTCTCTTGGCTCAGGAAGTTTGGGAGCTTTCTTTCCAGATACTGAAGCTATGTATATTATGCATGTGGCACAGTGTGCTGTGAGCTCATCTGGTCCCTGTTGTAGCTGTTCCCAGACACCACTGTACTTCTGTGCCATGGTGTGTACAGTCCCACAGACATGTCAGTCTAATGTCCTGTGAAAAGCATCACAGATTATTGATAATAGGATTAAGGTATCTGAGCATATAATTCTGCATTCATGTGTTTTTAAGTTGTTCTTAAATAGAAGAAAATTTCAGTGTAAGAAAGTTATACTTGAAAGACTGAACTTCTCAACCCAGCATCAGGAGGGATAAACTGTATTTAAACAATATGTTTAAATAAAGTCTGAATTGATACTGATTCATTCCAGATGAGACTTCGGGATCTGTAAGATGTGTGGGCTTGCTGTATATACTCTAATTTTTTTATCAGAAATAGTCACCCTCTGTACTAAAACAGGTATCTGCAAGACTTTGACACATGATCACGATCACGGCAAACAGTGGTGGCCCTGGCCCTGGCTCCTTATCGGCTTCAACGACCTGGGGTGTTGGCTTGGAAACAATTCCTTTTGCTGGTGTGTTGGTGCAGAGATCAATGAGTCAGCCTTGCAGGGCTCCTTCCCAGATCTGATACGGCATTTTGCAAGTCATATAACTGTTTTTTGCCTCAGTTTCTCTCTCTGGGAGATGAGAATACCAGTTTCTCACTGAATATTAAGGTGAGAAATGCCTTACAGATGCAGTGTTACATTCCTTTGTACTCATTAGACTATCCAGTATCCTTCTTGTCCCTCATTTTGGCATATAGTTTTGTAAATCTCCATGCTCCACAGACTTCTACTGGTGCGCTTTTTTTTTTTTTTTTTTTTTTTTTTTTTTTTTTTAATGTTCACAGCATGATATTACTATTTAATGATGTCTGGGGATTTTTTTGGTCTTCCTTAAAAGACCTGGCAGGGGGACAAGCATATTCCTTTTCTCCTTGGCTCCCGGTATACTTCCAAATACCCAGCATAAGAAAGCTCTTAAGTATATGCTCAAGACCTTTGTTATTCAGGATGGCATGTAAACACAGTGTAATTTTAAGCATTTTTCTGACTGCTTTTGGGGATAGAGATGTTTTCCCGAATTGGAACAATACTTCTGTACAGACTGCTGAGCAAAGCTTCATCTTTTCGGTCACTGGGAGTAAGGACATGTTCTGTTTGAACTGCTGGCTCAACTAATCCAGTTAGTAGTTACTTACCAGTAACAGCCTGGTAGAAGGGATGCAGAAGCTCCCTGACTCCTGGATGTCAGTTTACTTGAACGGTAGTTTCTCTCGTAATTGTTACTTGGTTGTGAAGCTGAAGGTCTGACTTGAGCATCGCCACAGAGCATGGCATTGGCAGCTCACTGCACTGTGGGACACATCATCTGAGCAGCTGCAAATGCTCCGTGCTCCATTCTCTGTCTTCCTCTTTGTGATCCCTTTTCTCTTGTTTTGCTCTGTGTGTCACACAAAAGGGCCATATATATATGTGTGTGTGTATATATATACACACACACACACATGCATCAGACTCTGTTCTGTCTTCGTGCTGTGTCCGTTGCCGAACACAACTTCACAGTAAGAGGTGACCAGCTGCACGCTGAGGCTTTCAGCAAAGGAAACCAAAGTCATCTCCAGTTGTGAGTGTTTAATTGCTCTCTGCACAGTTCACTGATTTCAAGGCCCATAGGGACCCTGTGATTCTTTTGCCTGAACACCTGCACGTTACAGCCTGTGGCATTTCATCCAGTGTTTTCTGCATTTACAGCCATTAACATGTGGCTGAACCGGAACATATCTCTGAGAACAGCATCCAGTTGTCTCAATTTAAGCTGCTTTTATCAAAAAGAACCTCATAGAGTTAGAAGAAAATGAATTTCTAATATTCTGGATATACACAGGACTCTTGGAGTGCTTCAGCTTGAAAGACTTCAGGTGAGGGATCAGCTACCATGTCCCACAGCATGCATATACAGTTGTTAATTAGTGTGAAGGGCTTGGGCGTTATTTCATGTCTCAATAATTTTTTATTCACTTTGTAGTCACTAAGCTTTTTAATACCCATTTCTATTTGGCTGAGGTAGCAGATTAAGACACCGTGTATCTTGTTCCATTTTGGACCCCTCGATGGCAAAGCCTTCCAGGATCATTCCAGCCAGGATATGACCAGTTCAGGTCATGGGATACAGAGCTACCTATGGCTTATTGTGCGTGCACAGGGTGGAGAGTGTTACTTTTTAGTCCTGTTGTCAAACTTGCAGGTGGTATCCATGTAAACTTATTTCCCGGTTCTTTCAGATCTGGTTTCATCGTCCTTCCTCTTGCATTTGGCATCATTCCCAAAAAGCTTATTTGCTGTCTGCATCAGCTGAGAAACGTTTTTATAAAATCTTGGCTGTCCTTGCTGTTGACTGAAGTCCAGGTTTGCTCTTGTCTGCTCACAAGTGTTGTTTTTGTAATGAGGATCTCAGGTAATGCCGGCATTAATGTGAGCGTTCATTTTACTACTTTTCCAAGGTTTTGCAAGCAAGACATTTTTTGCTTGCTGGGTTTTTTTTCATGCAAGGCTTCATATTCTTGCAGTACTCATGTAAAAGTTTGTCATTTCCACCATCTCGGGTTCTCTCCATTGGTTTCCACAGTTTGGTCATATGTCCTCTTTTCCAAAGAACCAAAACCAACCTTTCCTGGCAGATGTGTTTTGGAAGCTTTATGTCATTGTATTTTCTGCACCTTTTACAAATTTTTCTGTGAGTGTGTCAGCCCTAAATCAGGAGCCTAGGTAAATTATATAAAAAACCTCACTGTCCTGATTTTTACTTCCATTTTGTCCCAGTTGCTTGCATTGGCAAGTCAAGGTGTTGAGCCAGCCGAGCACTGAATGCTTCAGCTGATGTCTGCGTGACCTGTGCATGTGCAGAACTGTGAGACATCCGAGGTCAGATCCTGGGAAACTTACTGAAGTCAATGGAAAGACTTTCATTGATTTTTGTTGAGCCCCAGATCAACATTTAAGCTTTGGCAAACACTTTACCGCCAAACATTTTAAGATATGATACTCAAAATAAAAAACCAGAGAGGTGTGGCAGCTGGAGCCCCTCAGACATACATCTGTGGATGTATGTGTGTGTGTCTGTGGGAATGACAGTGCTGTCTTTTGTATTTGTTGTATTGCATGTGTGGTGGGTAGGAAGAATTAACAAGCAGGAGATTGGTTTTAGAGAGATAGGTGTGTGTACTATGAGCATTTGTGATTCATGAGTTAGGAAATGTGAAAATCCCAAAACAGCAAAACCCTCATTTAACTGAGAGGCAGGAGCTTGGGGGACAGCGGACTCAAGGAGCCCTAGGGAGGACAGAGCCCACTTGCTGTGGGTATACTGGCAGCGGCATGAGTTTCTGCAGGCAGAAGGGGGAGCAAAACAGAGTCCGTTTGCTACCAGAGGTCCCCCGTCAAGTTGTCTAACTGAAGTGACCTTTCATGGTAGCTGGAACGAGAGATCTGTATCATATATTTCTGTCTGTATGTGTTTACAAAAACACTGATTCCCATTTGTAATTGTGATCTCATCCCTGTGCTTTCCTGGAATACATTTATTTTCTTCTGTGTTCGTGTCTGCTGTAAGAAAGACCTTGGCTTACTGTGACAAGCAAAGGAGTTGTTATTTCTCCAGAAATATGAGACCTGTCAGGGTACCACAACCTGTGGCAGTGTTCCAAATGCCAGGATATATATTGTGTTTCCCAACGAACTGAAGGGCTGCAGGGAGAGAGAAGTTTGTAAGGGGCAAATGGTTGAGAGACAACTCAAAAACTTAAGCAAAATCTGTTTTCATAAACTGAAGAACCAACTCAGTATCTTTCCTTCTAGGGTACTGTTAGGGCAAATCTTGAAACTTTGGTACCTCTGAGGTAATGCTTTTTGGGAGGTAACAGCCTTGCATGGCAATCTCACAGAGGACCAGTTCAAGCCCAAGTAATTTCAGTATAAGGCCTTGTGAAATCTGTTTTCCTGCTTTCCTTTGTAAGCTAAGCAACCTGCCACACCTCCAGACATTGAAAATAGTGCATGGACCTGTACTGAATATGTAATATTATTCTGATCCTTTGATCTTGCAGCACACTGCAAACCTCCAAGCCTCAACAAGCCCTGCTGAAGCAGGGGAAATGCTCATATTCCTACCTTTGCAGGTTTGGAAACTGAGGCACAGAGGTTTGCCTGCCCTGTAGCCACACAACAATCAATGGCAAGTTGAGGAATTCCAATGACCTCACACACAGGGCCAAGATTTTAGAGTTGATTATTTGACTCTCAGTAATGAAACTTTTTCACTTTGCTTCCTCTGTCTCTGTCACTGGAATTTAATTATGTTCTTCCTACCTCTCTCACCCCTTCCCTTTCTTCCATTTTAGAGCAACAGGTGTTGCAAAGCAGATTTGTTAAAGCTTCTGATCTACTCGCAGCTGTGGCGTGTGGGGTAGGATGCTGCACACCGTAGCTGCCCTCCTTGGCAGGTACTTGGTCTTTGATTCGTTTTTGTGAAGGAAAGAGAGAATTCCTCACAACCAAGCAGAGCATGCATGCAACAAGAAGATACACTTTTGATCTCTCCCTCCTTTGCAGTTTCTGGAGGGCCATCCTCCCCGCAAGCTTGTGTTGTGGCTGTGTGGCTGTGCCCATGGGCTGGCTGGAGGCAGCACTGCAGTACTGTGCTTCGGGCTGGGCCGGGGATGAAGCACTTGTTGGGTTTTTGAAGGAGAATTTGCCTCCTATCTGTTCTGGTGTGATACTGTATTTCGGGATGTTGTGACTGGGTGCGTAACATGACCCAGCAGGGTAACCTGAAAGCAGAGCTGTGCTAAAAGAGACAGCTTCTCCTGCATGTGTGTTTGTAGTGGTTGCTATCATGAAGCAGATTTACGTGTGTGCCATTGGCAGTGGGTGCAGAAAGCTTTGACAGGATTAGCACATGATTTTAACAGCTCTCAGGAAATAGGAGCAAAGGCTGGTTGGGATTTTGCCCTCCTTGTGCAGAGGGTCTTTTGCACCAAGGGTCTTCTGACGAAGCTCGTCACATTTGCGTCTTTGTGAAGGTGTAAGGGAAGCCTGGTAATGGCGTTTGCTTCTGGGTTTATGTTGTTGTTTCAGAGACTGCTGCAGATGCCCCCACTCATCATCTGTGCTTGTGTGGCACCTTTTGGTGAGCACCGCATTGTCCTCCAGAAGAGAAGAAAGATTGCTCTTCCAAAACTTGAGCAAGGGCCCTTCCACAGGCTGGGTTGTTTTTTTAATTTTTTATTTCTTTAGTTTCTTCCTTTGGGATATGCTGGTCGTGGGACAGAACTGCAGCATGTCATCCAGTTCCCATAACTAGGTAGCAATGTTGGTGGGTTAGCAGGAGTCAGAACCCTCTCTGTGAAATGAAGGTATTCACCAGATGCTTTTCACAGGGCTGGATGCAAAGGTTGTACTGAATCTATATTGTATAATACTGACCAAGTCATTTTTTAGTGTAACGACAATGGCAGCTTTGATCTGCAAATTAATGTATATTCACTGCACAGCTTGGAAATCCTGCTTCAGAAGATGCTACGGAAGAACTTTGGTATTATTAGATATGAATCTACAAAGAATGTAACTGCAGGAACTATAGATGCTGAAGGCATTTAAAGGAGGAAACAAAGGACTCAGTAGTTAACTACTGCTTTTCATAGGAGAGGAGGGACAGAGGATAGCATGCAATAGAAAGTATCTCCGTTTGAGTGAAACCTCAACTATACAGCTTAGTATAGGGAAGAGTATGTAGAAAATATATTTTAAGATACTCCCTTTCTTTCTCACCCTCCTGCTCTCAAATCAGCCAACTGCATTCTGTTTAGCAGAAACAGAGTTTGGTTTAGATTGGGAAAGAGCTTCAGTTTTTGGAGATGGTCTCATAGTTTGGTTCTGTGCTTTTATTATGATAGATTTAAGAAACCACTCAAAGTTCCATATAGACACTTATGATAAAATGGCCTGTCTCATTGCGTGATCTACTCAAAAATGCACTTTCATCCTAAGATCATAATTGTACAGATTTCCAAGCAAAGGGTAAAAGAGATAGGTTCTGTAAATATACCGTACATTTTTAGAGACCTGACCAAGCAATTCCCTTTTGAATGTAACAAACAGAAATTATTTGTCTTTTATAAAGGCACCACGAGGTAGTAGAAAGCTTTTGCCTGCAGAGGAGCCCATTGAATGTGGAATGCAGGAGCAAGAGGAGGTGGGATGGCAGACGGTGTTCCAGTGGCTGGTGGGAAAGGTGCATAAGGGCAGAGAAACAATAGATAAATGGAAATTTTCTGAAGTCTCTTGTAATGGTTTCTTCTTCAAAGCACACAACCACAAAACAACTTTAAATAGGTATAGTCTGATTTGCTGAAATCAAATTAAAATAGGATTTTGAAGAAATGGAGACATTGAAGCTGGCTAATGGCTTTTAAACCAGGAAGCTGAGCACGTGGAGAAGGTCCGTGCAGCAGATTCATAGACTGGGTATGTCTAGAGAACTGTTTTGGGACCAAGAAATTACAATCTACCTTTATGAATTGTGATGGAAGCAGTTGAGTGTGCATAGACCTTGTAAGTGAGGGGTGTTCTATGAGGTGGTGCAGATGCCAAGGAGAAGGGCTTACTGGTGAGGTTCCCCAGAGCAGCTTGGCATGGCACACACTGTGTGTGGCAGGATTTTAACACTGCATGTCTGGGAGAGCTCCTTACATTGCTGGCACCTGCAGTGGCTCATCCTCACTTACATCTTCAGACTTCCATAGAGCTTGAGGGTTGGCTCTGTATCTCGGTGACACTCAAGCTAATGCTTGGGCAGTGTCTCAATACAGGAGGACTACTCAGTTAGTGACAGAGCTGAGTATGGGAGAGGTCTGTTCCACTGATGTCTGAAACTGGGGATAGCAGAAGAGGCCTGCAGAGAAACGGAGGGAGTTAGGAATAAACCTTGTCAACCTTGGACCTTACTTTCAAACAATTTTGCTTAAGAGCTGGCAACGTGGAGAGAAAAATATCTCTAGGATGAAAAGTCTTGAGTTTTGTTCCCACTGCCTGAGATATGGAGCATCTTTGGGCAAGTTGTTCAGTTTTTGGGGGGTTTTTGTTTTATTATTTCACCACCTGGGTATTAAATACTGTTCCCAACTGTGCAACCAATGTGCTTTTGTAAGAGTTGCTCTACCTCTTTCTGTCTCTGCCTCCTGCCACACCTCGTATGAGGGTTTTGGTTGTAAATTCTTCAGGACAGGGATTATGTCTTACTAGGGTGATTATTTGCAGCATGCAGCATGGAGTTAACTCTTCTCCAGTGAGTTGTACAGGGAATTGACAAGAGGGGTGGTTCTGTGAGCCATGTGATGAGGCCTCGTTGCTCCTATGTAGGATAGCTAGTCACCATTAAAAACACCCTCCAAACTCAAAGCTTTTCTGTATGAGTGGTACTTTGAGTGAGGACAAGACTCACATTATTAGCTGAGTTAACTCAGTGGTGGAACCAAGTCCTAAGTAACTATGCAGCCCCTAACACATTGCATCTCTGATCTTATCTGAGGCCCCTAGACATTTTTGAAGTGAAAGTAGTGTTAATTTGAATCTGTCCCCAGTGTTCAGGTCCCTGAACTGTTCATCCTCAAGTGATGTTCTAATCTGAACAAACTGTTCAACTCTTGCAGTCTCTTACAGCAGGATGTAAAGGACTTTCCCACCTTCTCTGAATTGAACTGAAATCGTATTTGTACGTTCTGGTGTGGGTTTTGGGGTAGGAGCAGGATAAATCCCTCTAATTGTGCCATTCAGTAGACACAGCTTTGTTTATTTTTTAAGCTGGCACAGAAATGCAGGATAAGCTTAGCTGACCACAAGCCATTAAGTGTTACGACTTGAATTGAATACTGAACAGTATTGTTAAAGCATAAAGGGAAACTCTGGAATAAATTAACAGGTCATATAATATCTCACATTTCCCAGAAATGCAACAGCAGCCACTCATCTCTTTTCAACTACTTCCCCAGCTAAGGGTGAGATATTTCTGATCTAACTCAAGGCATCCAGAAGTCAGACATTTACCTTTGAGCTGGTCATGGCTGGAGCTGTGCTCCCTTTGCAGTTGTCAAGGAGAAATGGGAACCTCCAGAGGGTGATTCAGCTTATCCTAAGACAGGCGTCTAAAATGGATCAGATGAATTGCTCTCAGAAAGTGCCTGTTTCTCTCCACTGAAGGAGTTCCTGTAACCACCTTCTCCTCCCAGGTATGGGTGATTATAGCTTCACTGACTTAAATGCAGGTGCTGGTGTACAACTCCGTGCTGCTGTGACTGGAGCAGGATGGTGCTGATCACCATTTTCTTGCACCATCGGGGTATTTGGGAGGAAGAGCATATTTGGTGCTTGACTTCCGTTTGCCATTGGTAGATGGCAAGGCTCATGCTGCACACGGCGGATCTGATTCATCCATAATCCATTTTGTTAGTTTTCCTTGCATGAGGAATTCTGCACTTTGAGAGAATTCGTATTATACACTGACAGGAGTGGACACAGGTACATTACTGTGAGAGGGCGCGCTTGTGCATCTTTTCTCTCAGGCTTCAGCAGATCTGAGAACAAAATAGCTGCTGTCTTGCCCTCAAGGGTGATTGTGGGACCTGGCTCCACATTGACTAAAGATGTGCAAAAGCTTGGGGACTGCCAGAGCTGGCACTGGGGCTGAGCTCAGCTCAGGATACAAATCCAGCTGAAAAGTGTCAGGTGTGCATGCAGACTGCTAGGCAGTCCTGCCTCCTCTGTGTAATACACATTCTTCAAAATAGGTAACGTCACTGCACTGGGATATCAAAGCTGCCTTCTATAGCTGGACTTGATGCAACGGACCTATCTTCTTGTAGTTGCTACATTTCTTTGAGCTGGTTTAGGGAAGGGTTTTACACTTGTGCTCTGTAGGAATTGCTTCACATTTGTATTTTGACTGACGATTTCTAGGAGGCGGGAGGCAAACTGCATTGAGACTGAAACCTTTTTTTGTCTGGACACTGTCTGCTACAAATTCACATTCATATGTGTAATACCAGAAACTTTGATTGGAAGACTGGAGCTTATTGGAGTAGGAACTTCCAGGATTAGACCCTAAAAATATATGTTGTTAAACCAAATAATACATATTACTGCTCAAAATAGCATAGTTATAAAGCAGTGGCTGGCATCCAAAGCTTGACATCCATATTTCTGTTGCCAGGATATTTTCCCACTAAAAGTGAATTAAAAACATAAAAATCAATGTCTATTTAGACTGTTCATTATTATTGCTTGGTTAAGTATAAACAATTTGTCAACACATAACAGACACTTGGAGAGGATATTTCCTTGCAACAACACAAATCTGAAATTCTCCTGGCTGTTCCCTAACCTGGCACTTACAGTCTTGGATTCAAGTGCACAACTTAGAAGATTTGAAACTAGCCTTCTGAGCTGGGCTTTGGGTAAAGTTTCTCAGCAGTATATAATTATTCCCATTATACCTGTCGTCAATGATTCATTGACCGCTGAGGCATACATACGAGCTATTTTTCTCTTTATGACTTTTTGGGGGATGATTCACCGGTTATAAGTGTACATTATCATATGACTAAAGAAGAAAAAAAAGACAAATGGAGTGAAGTGCCACTGAGATTTTCCATATTAAAACAAAAAAGAGTTTGGTCAATAAAATAGTGATGCTTCTCTCACGTAAGGCCAGCAAACATCTGCAAAGCTTCAAAACAGCCAGAATCCGTACAGCTTTACTTTGGTTTTACACTTCTACAATTCAATACGCTGAAATCACTGGAGTAAAACAAAGTAAATACAGCTGGGAAAACCAGGAGTATATTAGCTTTTCTTCCAAATGCTTGACTGTTCTCTGCTCAGATGTTGGCCTTTCCTTGTTAGTCACTAACCCAGGATGACGGGTGCTAGGGGAGCGCTCTCTCCTAGCTGTGCAATAGGGAGAGCAGGATGGGTCGTTCAGTGTAGCTGTGGTGGCAGGGATGCTCACAGCACATCTGTTCTGCTGGGTTTGGCTGTAGGAGAGGGGAGAGATCTTGGTCATTGACTCCAGTTGAATGACATCACTCCTGGGAAACAGTGGGGCAGCTCTTGGAAATAAAATAATTGGTGTCAGTGGCTGGTGAAAACTCCAAGCAGTCACAGGACTACCTTGACTTCAGTAGCTCTGAGTGAGTTTTGTAACCCACAGGTCAACATGAAGATGGGTAGCAAGTACTATTTAAGGTGCTGACTGAAGGATAGAAAGAAAAAACCTCTTCCATTGCAAAATCTGGTCCGCAGAGTGAGATGGTCTGTTGAGCAACAGGAAAAATAGATTTATGTGTCACTGTTAGCTTTTGTGAACAAGCCAAATTGCTCTGGCACAAAACACATGATATTTATTCACAAAAATGTGGAATTAATTGCTATCATCCACATTTTTTAGTGGGAACATATTTAATTTTTTGGTTACAATAGTCCTGAGCCTCAGTCATTGTCAGGAGCAGGATTGCCCTGCCGTGTGAAGGGCCTGGCAGGAAATGGTGGTGGGTCCGGTGGGGCAGGGAGGGAGCACCATGAAAACGTCCATCCTTACCGAAGCCTTTGGATGAAGGGAGTTCATGGACATCTTTGTGGACGTCACAATCATGTCCTAATACAAAAGTCTACTTACATTAGCTTGTTACCAATAAAATAGCCTCACAGACATTTTATTTATTTCACTGGCTGCTACATATAGTTGATTTTCCTCTTCTCTGACTTTTCTTTTAAAAGTAAAGGAAGTGAATTCTCACCTCTTTTCCTCTCTGTCTATATCTCTCTTAATGGCTGACCTGACCCATCTTGAAACTGAACCATGGGATTTCCTTTGTATTAGATCCAAAATTTTCTACCTAGATCACCTAGGCTCTTGCCAAATATTGTCGTGTAGCCATCTGAGGCTTTGTAGTCTTCTCCTTCCCCCTCCCACACTGTGGCCCAAACTGCAGTTTGCACCAGGGCACTCTTCTCCCATCAGAGCCACCAAAACTTCCCACTGCTTGTACTTGACCTTCCCCTTTGCTTGGACCACAGGAAAGCCTGCTCTGCTGTGGGCTGCTTTGAGACGGAACAGCACTCATTTAGCATAGAAATTCCGAGTACCGGTTTCTTCAGCCTGTGGTGGAAGAGCCAGAAGGAGAAGGGGGGCATGAGAAAGAGTGAATGCTGACTGAATTTGGAAAGGAGAAGCTGAGTTGAGGCAGGAGAGAGCTCTTGGTTACTCAGTTTAGAAGGCACTCCTCTGGGTTAGCAGGAGACATTTCTGCTCTCACCTGAACTGGGTCTTGGGTTTTTTACGGTGTTTGTCCACACTGTTTGTACACCACCAGTGTGAACTAAGGTTATCCCTAGTCAGACTGTCCCCGTGGTAATTAGCTATTGGAGATGTCAGGCTGGGCTCAGTGTGCCGCATCCACATGTGCTGTGCTGCCTGGTGTAGACCTGGCAGTGTATCTTGGTACATGGTCTGTAGTCAGCAGCAGCACTAAACTATTCCCTATTTCCATATTCTTGCTGTACATTTTAGGATATAATTTACCTGTGTTTTGCATTCTTCACAGTTTTGCTGTGTCTGGGTTATCTGGACCCTCCATTTCCCTGGTTAATGAAGAATTGATTCTCTCCTCACAGTGCTTTCATACATGTGCAGAAGAAAATTTTATCTACAGAGATCGCAAATACATTAATTTTGTGAGGGGTTAGCAGGTCATTCTGATGCAGTTCCATGGAAGCAAACAATTATGTTTATAGGCATGGTTGAGAAAGGTGATTTGGAGCACAGCTGGCCAGTAGCAGGGATTTTCTACTCTCTAATCATTGCTGTGGACCCACAGGCTGGAGGAAAGCCCAAGTAGAAAGGGTCACTTGCAGGCCAATAAAAGAATATCTGTTGGCTGGGAACACCAGACTCAACAGTTTCAAAAACATGTTTTTCTTCATGTTGTTGAAACACAAGATTACACTTAGTCATCACTTATATGGTTGGACTCTTATGATCTCACAACTACAAACCTTTTCCTTTCTTCCTCCTCCCCCTCCTTTTTTTTTTTTTTTTTTTTTTTATACGTTTTATTCCTGATTGGGGACTTCCACTCAAGTTTTCTGTGGTTGATATCCCAACGCCTAGAGAGTTCTCAGAATAGGGCTGGGGAGATCTTAGTCAATGCAGCAGGAAAGAAGTCATGACTATTCCCTTGCATTAAATAGGTGGGTCAGATTTCCAGCTGGTGTAAATTATCCTGGCCCATAGATCATATGGTGTTTGCAGCTTCTTTTGGAGATGTGGAGGAGTAAAATTTTGCTAACAGAGATGCTGAGGGATGTGTTCAGTACTTGTGAGGACGTGTTCACGTTGCCAGAGCAATCTCTTGATCTTGTCTCTGGGTCGGCTCTGTTGTAAAGGATGGTGCTACAGTGCCGTGTCCATTCAAGTGAGTGCTGCATGAAACTTTGTAAGAAATCTGGATTTGTCTGTTTGTGCTTTCCAAATCTAATTTACCATCTCTTAGAGCTTTGACTCTTGCCTACAGTACCACTAAGCTTTCTTGGTACTGCAGCAATTCACTGAGTGTGGGCAAAGCTGTCCTACATATCTAAATGGCCACCTTTGTTTCTGGAGGATTTCCATTAGTTTATAGCCATGATCCACTTTTTCTCATCCCTTTCCAGGCAGAAACTCTGTCAGCTTCTCTCTACTTCCCCAGTGAAATACTGCTACACAAGTCACTGCTTCACCCTCTCACCCCAAACTCATTATTTCAACCCATCTTCATTATACAATGTTATTATTACATTTACTGTTGTGTCTGGAAGGCTTAAAATGCAGACACACAAAACAGAGTAAAACAATTTGTTCTGCCCCAGTGATCTCGGTTGCTAGAGACTTTTTTAGCAACCTCCAGCTCCGTTTGCTCACCAATTAAACAAAATCATTGTCATTTAATAGCACTATATAAATACTTGTTTGGAATAAGCTTTGCTATCTGATGTCATACTGTGTTGTACAACTTTAATTGATACAGCTAAAATGCAGCCAAGCTTTGAATGATTTTTCTTGTGACGTGCTGTGCTAGGATATTCAAATTGCTATTGTATAATGATGACTGATTCCTTAAGTGAAGTCCATCAGTAAAATCTCTTTTTTGTATCTTACTCTTTTGAAGTATAAAATATTATTATTTCGTCTCCATGATATTGTTTAGTTTTTGTCTCTGCCCAATTATTTACCATCATCCGTAGTATCATTTTCTGTGTATATTTATCAAGAACTGAGTCTTAAGTATTGCAGGTGAATTTGAGCTGTCAGTCTATCTGGTGTGTATGTCCTCAGCACAGTGCTAGTATAACCTCGAGGAAGAAGCTTTTCTTGATTTCTGGTGGGGAACAGTTCTGTCTTTTAGGATCTCCCTTCTCTCTAGTCTGTGAACTTGATTTCTGTTTGGTCTCAGGTGCTGCTCCCTCTTGAAGAAATTGTAATCTGAAGGGATCTATTTTGGATAAGAACAGAGGCCTGCAGGTAGTTCATGGGGCACTCATGGAATTGCTCAAGAGAGGCACCTGAAGGTGCAGGGCTCTAATCTCAGCACCATCATTGCTTTGTTGCTCTAGTCCTTGGTGTGTATGCTTGGTTGTGCCCTTGTTGAGGCACAGCAGCCTAGAGGTTGGACGTTCCTGGACAGGGGAGAGGCTGTGCCTTCATCACCCTGGACAAGGTCTACGTCACTTCCCTTGTTCAGCCAGAGTCATGGCCTGAGATTTTAGCTAGAACAATCCCTGTGCAGGGGTTATTCCTGTGGTGACCTGGTGGGGAAGGACAGAGCTTGGTTCTGCCCTCTTTCAGCCATTGACCAGGGAAGGGTAGGAGGGGGAGAAGGTGGCCAGTAGCTGGCTCAGAGGTGCAGTGGTTGTCTGCCTGCTGTGATTTACACTGATTTACACTCAGTGAAGAGCCTAAGTAATTATTTAAAGTATTTATCATGGTCATTGTTTCATGAAGCTACTCTGACTGCACCTGTGACGGTCCTCTGGTAGCCTTTATAAGTGTCCTGTTTTAAAAGGTACCAGAGTGACAGCCTCTGCGTCACAGAAGTGGAAAGGACCACAGAGGGTGTATTAACCAGCACTTCTCCCCAAAAGTGGAACCATGTGCACATCAAATGAGACCACTGCAGCAGGGAATGTGTCCCCTCTTGGCGTGGTTACTCCATGACTTGGGGCGAGGAAAACTATTGCACTTGCAAGAATATCACTGTATTCCTGAGGCATTTTCTAGGTTTGGTTTCTCTTCCACCATTCTGCCCTAGGTGGGAGTTTAGCCTTTTGTTTCAGGTCAGCTCAGAAGCAAACTGGATTCTCTATTTTCAGCTTGTACTTTGCTTGGAGTAAGCCTTGTATTTGATTTTGGCTTTTCTCGAGACAGACTGTCTTTACGTTTGCCTTTCTCATTCATAACTCAGCATACTGCAGCATTGCTTCACTTCTATCTAGTGTTGTAGAAGCCTTTTGTTGTCAACATCTCTCTGGCCTGTCCTGTGCTCTGTGATGTTCATGTACAAGATGCTCATTAAAGAGGTACAGTAGAAAAGCCAAACTTCACCTCTGAAGTTGTATATTCAGTCAGCCTTTTTGCACATTGCACCACAACAGGTGAATCCTTTAGGCTGCTTTGTTTCATTTCACTGGGATTAATTATAGAGTGAGAAGGTATGTTTTATGGCGGTTAAGTGGAAGAACAAAATCTTCCCTTTTCAACTCCCCAGTCTCACAATCTGCAGGGAGAGACAGCACCCCATCTAATTTTTTGTGTGTGTATATCAATTCAAGCTTTTAAACCGTGGTCTGAAACTTCGAGGGTTATTCAGTAAACAGAACCTGTGCTGAGTGAAAAGCCTAGGCTGGAACAGACCCTGCTTGACAAGGCTGGTACCCCAGATTCCTCCTGGAAAGGGTAACTCATCTCATTAAAGCCATAGCTTGTACAGTGTCAGAAAGTATACAGCCTGGGCAGGAAAGTCAGTAAAAGTAAGGTATGTTTAATAAGTTATTAGTAATATCTAATGTATAGAAAAGAGCTAAACCATTGTAGCTGTTTCACCAAAGCAGATCATGCCTGAATGATGTGGAAATAGCAGATGCCCTTGGTTTCCAGTGTCACCACTGACTACCAGACAGTGTAATACAGACTGTGTGATTGTTACCGGTAAGAAACAATAGGGTTCAGATCTGAGAAGATGAGGGTAATAGGGATAGGATAACAATATCCAAGAGTGTAATTTAGGAAATAAAACAGAGAAACTGATAAAGCAGGCTTCAGAAGCGTACAGCAATGGTTACAGTGCCTGCAGAAACCATTATGAAGTCCGGTTGCCGTGATGTATGAGCTTGTGAGCAGAACCTTGTTCAGTGCTGCCTTACTCATCCGTGTCCCTCAATCCCTTAACCTCTTAATGCCTCTATTCTTCCTCTGCAAAGTAAGGATCCAGTATCACCTTTAGGAGGATGTACATTGTCTTAAATTATGAATGTCTGTGAAGCACTTTGAAATCTTTAGATGGCTCTTGTTTCAGCAGTGCAAGGTATTATCTACACTATCATTGCTGTGTTTGTTTGGGAAGTGGACAGTGGTTTTTTTATTTGCAGCTGTGGTCCCAGCTGAACACTGCAGCTGGATGCTGGGGGATAGGTGTTCCATTAAAGCTGCATGTGGAGAGCTTGGCTGCCTCTAAATATGAGAGCTGCAGGAGTACTGAGAAAGAAAGGCTGCAGAATAGAGATAGATAAATGCTAGCTGCAGCTTTTGCTTTATTTTTCCCTTTTTCTTTGTCATGAATCTGGCCAACTAGAAATAAGAATTTATGCCTGTATCTATTAGAGAAGCATGGCTGGAATGTAAGATTTATTGGCACCAGTATGAAGGAGCAATTTCAGAAAGAGCTCTGGAAATAAATTCATGAGTTGGGGTTTAACTTACTCTGAACTTTTCCTTACAAGAACTAATGAGCAGAACTGTGCCAGTAATCGTTAACCTTTGCTCTTCTGTGCCACCTTTAGCAAAGATTCTTAAACCCTCTTTAAGGTTGGCACTTGGTGCCAATACAGCTGTGGAGTGAGAATTCTAATACTCTGTTTACAGCCGGACTGGAGAAATGGAGTGATTAATTCCAAGCCTTGTAAAGTCAATGAGAGCTTTGGCAAGACCCAGGCATGAGTGACTGCTCTGCTCTACCTGCATGGCTAGGGCTGAGTTTCCTCAAACGCAGTGCTGGGGAAAGGAGGAGTTAAGGGAGTCAGGAGAACTCAGACCGATGCCCATGAGCGAAGCAGGGAGTATCAGCGTGTTTCACTACCAGAACCAGATGTCGCTCCCCGTGCAGTGGGAGCCCACGAGCAGGGCACTGGTGAGCCTGCAGGCGTTTCCGTGTTACACAGGGCAGAGGGTATGCTGGCCCCCATGACAGCTGCCAGTACTGGATGAAGACCAGAGCTCAGGTGATCTGCTGGTGGTCCAGCAGTACCACATAGACAGTGCCTTTGCAGCAGCGTCTGCATTGTGGAATCATCCCATGGGATCAGATGCGGAACTGTGCTGTGTATGGGAAGGGGCCAAGCAGTCTCATCCCATGTCTGTATTTCACCCAGCTGGAATGATCCTTGAGCCTGGATAGTGAAGGCAGGGTCTGCAAACACCCTTCTTCTTCTCATGCTTTACTCCCACCAATTCTGTGAATACCCTTAGGGACTGGGTTGTCAGGACAGGATGGTGGAGGCAAAATCATCCAAAATGAGGGGAGGAGTAGCAAGAATTAGAATGGCTTTCACAGACAACTGCACATGTGTTCTGCTGTAAATTCTCATTCCAATGTGTGGATTGAACTTTCTGATCACGCTATTGAAATCTGTAGTGATGAGTAATGATTTAACAGGGTTGTGAATGGAGGTGATTTTTCACCTCCTTTGCTTTTCTTGATCCTCTGGATTTAGCAAAAAGCCTGGCAAATGATGTCCAAAGTTTCTTGTGCCCCACAGAGCTGAGCTGCAGTCAGCAGGGCTCAATTCTTTGTGTGTGAGGAGCCTTTGAGGCTGTATACCTTCTTTCCTTAAACCTCCAGGATGCCCAGGAAGTCACAACTTGGAAGTCATTACGAATGGATCATTAGATAAACCATGTTTATGTGTGAGATAGTCAACTTGGCACTGGCTTCTAATTCATGCACAGCTGAGGCTTAACACAGCTCCAAGAGATCAGTGTGTAATGATGCTTTTCCACTTCGTTCCAAGGAATGTTTCTTCTGCCCCTCCTGTTCCCCTGCCTCTTTTAGCTCTGGTTAACTGCAATGGAGAAAGTTCACTCACGGAGCTTATTCTGCTTTCTTGCAGTTTTGTGATTGGCTGCCTAAGGAAAGGCCACTCAGTCTGGTTTTCAAAGCATTTTTGTAGGGCTGAACTGAGTATAAAGCTTAATGGGATACGTACAGTGTTACACAGAATGAAGCTCTCGTGCTGTGCACTGAAGATTTACAATTATTTTAATTTAACCCAAATGAAAATATTATGAGCCAAGTTATTTTGCAGACATCTTTTCTGGATGGTTATTTGATTCCTTACACTTCATATGGAAGATTTAAGTTGAGGTTTGGCCGCTATATTCATGTGTCTAAATGTATTTTGGGGTTTGTTTTTTCAAAGCAGGCCTCCTCAGCTTTTGCAGGTGCAGTTTTTTGTCCTTGCAATTAACTTTGCCTTCGAAGTGACGTTTGGAGAGGGTAAAGCAGGACTCACTGCAGCATGTGGAATGGCACAACACCCAGCAAGTGAGCACCCAGAAATGTGGGGTGGGTTTGAAACGCTCCTGCAAGTCTGTTTTCAAGGATGGGAAGAATTAGGCCAGCTGTGTTCTCTGGCTGAAGTCTTCAGTATCAGGCACTGTGGATGCTTCTCTTGCTTTATTCTGAAGTGAGGGGTGGGCTGCCATGGGCCTGGCCTGTAAAATGGAAACCTGTGTCTGCAATGCCTTGGCTTTGGCAGCTGGAGACCCCGAGACTGGCAGTGTGAAAGGCTGCCTTGATATTGCAGGGTACTCTGGGCAAGAAAGCTCTCTTTTGTCATTCGTGGAGAGAAGTAGTTGGTGCTTGCCCCCCCCCCCCCCC
>NW_020799123.1:9154407-9169373 GCF_003259725.1 Athene cunicularia | reverse complement strand
CTCATTGTCCATCCTGCTCACAAGTGCTCTGTATTAACACTGGAGTCTAAAAGATCTAGAGAGGAGGTCACCCCAGCATGCTGAGGCTTGGAGCTAGACTGGCCAGGGTCTAAATCCTACGTACCTGAAGAGGAGCCTGAAGTAGCAGCCTTGGCACAACTGTGACAGAGCTGTGGCTGGCCTGGTACTGGTCAAAGCTGTATGGCTGCTATGTCAGAGCAGTGAGAGAGGAGAGAGCCCCGTCTGGACAGAGAAATGATGTCTATTAGGTAACTTCCAGAACTGTTATTGCTTCTAGCTGCTCCCGCCTTGTTCTTCGCCATCGCAGGTCTCCAGAGACCCAGAGATGCCGACAGCCTGACCCACGTCATCGCTGCTCCTGCTGCCCTCGACAGAGGGGTCCAGTGCTTCCAATAGGAGCAGGAACTGGGGAGCAGTGTGTGGCCATCGGCTCCCAGGAGCCGCCCTTAAGCCTTTTTAAATGCCTCACCTTAATGGAGGAGTCTTATTGTTGACTGCAACAGTGTTTAAATTCTGTTTAACACACTCAGCTGCTAAAGCCCCTCCCGGAAATGTTTTCTCTTCATATTTTAAATTCCAGCATCCTTCTGTGGAAATAAAGAACGATGTGGAGATGGTCTAATTGCATAGAGCTTTGATTGAGCTAGAATCAACATTTCCTTATCCTCCTATCAAGCCTATCATAAAGGTATATATATATATATATTGAGATCATATTGTTAGCATGATGTGCTTGGCTTCATGTCCTACCAAAGTGCTCAAAAGATACTAACATATGCTGAATTGAAGGAAAGAATGAAGATGCTGATATGAAGACCAAGAATTTTCAGTCTGTTAAAAGTTTAACTATAAAACCTTGGTTGCTGAACCATCTGCTTTTAATCTTCCTATTGCTATGTAGTCTTCTGGGGACTCGGGCTTGGCAACAGATTTCCAAATCGCTAAATTAATCTTGTCAGCTTCAGGAAGCACCAGAAAACCCTTGGGAGGTAAATCCTGCACTCAGTTACACCTGTGTGAACTCACCGCCCTCAGTTAGCACAATGACACTATGTTTTTTCTGTAGAACCGCTCAATCAAATATCTAGACACATTGATCTGCAAACTGAAATCTAGCTGGATTACTTGTCCAAAGCCTCTTACGGATAAATGGCCCTGGAATGTTCGAAACAATCTGCATTATCATCAGGCAGTCTCAAATATCCGTGTGGATATTGAATAAAAATCCTTAGCAACACTGCAACAGCAAGTCTTTTACAGCAATATTTTTTTTGGTTGCTCTATTGGTTTATGTGTGGATGAAACATCCTCACTGCAGCCCTACTCTGTCAATATGTACATGGCCTGATCAAAATAGTCATAGCAAAGATCTTGAGCACAGTGTCTCTAAAAAAAAACCCCAAAAGTTAAACCTGCTTCAAGTTCCTTATATTTGGATGGCAAGCAGAGCTGGAAGCTGGCTTTAGACACCTGTTAGCTTCAGGAAATAACCATGTAGAAACTGTAATTTCTTAATGTGCATGTCCAACAGCATGACAAGTGCTCAACAAATAATGCAATGGAGACGGCTGTTGCTGCCAGAGGCTTTGCTGGTTTTTCAGTGTAACAAAAGGTGCCACCTCTGCATTTCTGGCCTTCTTCTCTAAAGGCTACAGCTCAGTGGATACCACCAAGCAGTGTGAAGAAGCGGTGGTGCAGGTCCCGGGAGCCCTTGGGCCTGAGCTGGGTTGGGGGTGGCAGCAGGAGCTCACGGCACTGTGGGTCTGCAGCTGCCCCTGCCCCTGAGGAGCTGCCTGGCAGCTCTGGCAACAGCTGAAGGATTTTATTAGAAAGCTGTGTTTTCTGAAGCCCCGCTCTGCGTCTGTGCTCTGGTTTGCTGCAGAGCGTCTCCCCAGAATGTTTCAGGCTCCATGTGTCTCATTAGATATAAAAGACCTGCACATCTCCCTCATGCTGGGAATTTCCTGACACTTGCTGAAAAACCTGCTCCTGGGGCTGGGTCCCTTTGGAGCTTTGCCCTGGAGTAGCTACAGTGAAGCCCCGGCAGCACGAAGAGGGAAGCAGAATTTCCACACTGTTTTTCTTTCTTAATTCTCAGGGAAGAGCCTTTAGAAAAATCCTGTCAGTCTCAGTTGTGAAATCTGACGTACAGCCTAAAAATAGCATTTCGGTGAGAGCCCAGAGCATCTACAGTGAATTGACTGGAGGAACATAAGTTGGCAAATCCACACTGCTCAACATTTCCAAAACTAATTTTCCACATCAAGTCTCCTCTTCCTTTTCCCTGTGCTGTTTAAACAGGAATGTAAAAAGAAACTGTTAAGGAAACCCACATATGTAATTGTTAGGGGAGTAAGAAAGTTTTGTGGCTAAGAAACAGGAGAAGAGCCAGATGATCCTGTTACTTCTCCTGCCACAGGCTTACGTGACCTTGGCAAGCCGACATTTCCCAGATCGTTGACTAATATTGGCTGTTCGTTCCTTGGACACTCAGCGTGGGACAGTTCGGATGGGTGTTTTCAGAAGTGTTGAGCAGCCAGATTTCCACTAGGTTGCTCAAAATAAGAAGATACATTTTTCAGTTCTGCTCCTGAACTTTCCATTCCTCTATCTAAAGCGATGAAAGTCACCTCCTCTGAGAAGGGAGTGATGGTAGCTGGGACTGCCGTCAGGCACTGGCCGTGGAGCTCTGATCTTTCGGACCAGCCAAAGATCTGTCCTTGTTGTCCCACATTTCCTCATCTGCAGGATATTCAATCCTGAAGAGTCAACAGTGAGTTCCTGTATTAAAAAAAAACCCTGTGCCCAGAGGAGTGGGGGAATAATAAGGCTCCTGGACTGTACAGTCCCCCCATTATACTCTTATTTCTCAAGAGAGTTATATTTCTCAAGTGCAATTTGCTGTCTGGTGTTTCTACACAAGCAGAGGGAGTCTGGTGTGGGACAGTGAGGGATCTCTGCTAGGTAAAGACAAGCAACAAAGCCACTGCTCCCTGGAAGGGAAAAGAAGAGGGTGTTTGTATCCTGCACCTTCCCAAATTATGAGGGAAGACTTTGAAGTACAAAAATAGTTGCTGTATTATACACATATTGTAGGATGTTTACCACTGGAGACTAATGCCTAAACAATGAATTTCCAAGCCACTCCAAATGTGATCCAGCCTTATTCTAAACAGTCATGAAAAAAATCCTGATTGCAACAAATGAAACTCTGCTATTTGTTTTGTTTTCACAGTTGGAGTTTCTGTACACACAGAGAAGTTGCTTGGGGTCTGAAAGTGTTTATCCTGCCAAAAATAAATGTTCTAAAAATGATCACTTAGCATTCTCTGCATCTCTGCATATTTATTTACCATGAAGAATCTGCTTACAGAGCTTATATTGTATTTTTTTTACATTTCAACTTTAGGGGAAAAAAAAATCTAGTGTGCTTCTTTACCAACACCCATTTCTGCTCGGTCATAAAACTATTTTGTAACTATTTTTGTGTGGGTTGTGGTTAATCTCCAGACAAGTTTATTTAGCAACCAAAGGTGATACTAAGAGCCAAATTTTCAAAGCAGCCTTCTAAATACAGCGGGGTGTTTGGAATGGCTTCTGTTTGTATGTGCGAGAGCTTGTAAATTTGCACGTTTTCATGAATACAGATGATTTTGTATCCAGTATTAGTAAATTTAGAAATAATAATATTAGCCTGTTGAACAAAATTCACAGTACAAGAGCAGTGTGTGTACCAGAACAGCCTTTTTCCAGGAAACTGCAGGAGGAGGAGATTGCTGGGGGAGGAGATTGCTGGGGGAGACTTCAAATTTGGGATGTTCTCAGCTCCACCTATGATATCTCCTCCCCTGTGAATACTGGTGTATTTGTGGATTTGTATATTTACAGCGAATCTTTGCTGTTTATTTGAATGTTTTCAGAATTAATGAATTGAGCCTCCTGTGAAGTTTTATCACCACTTTACAGAGAGGGAAACTGGGGAAGAGAAGTGACTTACCTGAGGTCACATAAGATGTCTGGGGAGCTTTAGAAGTTGCATACCTCTTCTTCCTTGGGAGATGCCAGCTTTTTTCCTGTGACCATCTTAGCTCCCTCTGACTCTGCCATCTTTAGGAGAGTGCAACGGGCTATTGACCCTATTTCTCTGAGCTTGATGATTGTTCTCTTTTTCTGCAATTCTTCCCCTCCATCTCTCTATACGTTAAAAGTTTTTCTATCTGTTCCTTTTCAGACCTGTAGAAACCACTCCATGAATTGCTAATGTGCAGTGGGAGGAAAAAGTCTCTAGAAGCCTTGCAAGTGCAAGATCAGAGAGCACTTAGAAAAGCAGAAGCACTGTCTCCCGGTCTCCCCTTCGGCAAGAAGCTTGGAAACCTGGCTGTTTGCCTAAGGCTTATTTGGCGTTGGGAATCCTTTCCCATCTAACTCAGCTGAGCAGGAAGAGCTGAGGCCAGGAGCTTCCTAATGGGGGGGCAGAGGAGCACCTTGTGGGTGCTGAGCCCTGGAAGCGAGAGGTGCGAGCACCCGGCCGCTCCCTTCTGCTGTGCGGGCAGATTACGGTCTCAGCGTGGGCTAGCCTGGTGCACGCCTGCTGGGGCCAGCGTCTGCGCTCAGTTGGCTAGTTTGCACACCGGAGTGCTCCGTTCAGTCAGTGGGAGATGGTTTTGCCATAAAGCGTAATACTTTTGCTTAATCTTTGGAAAGAACTGCCCCGAGTCCTGTGTGGAAGTAGATTACAGACACATGAATCAGCTCTTGCAGGGTTACACGTTACTGCAGTACCAGGCACTCCTCACTGTTTCCCTGTGTGCAGGCTCTTACCCCTCTATCTCTGAGGTCCAGGCTACCCTGAACCACATTACAGGTACCGTGGGGTCACGCCAGGCATTTAGCATTTGTTTTGGTGCTGGTAACCTGCTCGCGGAGCTGTGCAGCAGTCACGCTGCCCACGTGCGAGATGGGGCTGTCCGCCGAGGATCCTGCAGCTGGGCAGCACATGCTCTTCCCCTAGGCAGCGGGAGCTTTCTGCCAGGGATGACTTCTTCAGAGGCTCATCACTGGAGCTGCTACTGTGAGTTTTTCTTAAAGTATTTTTTAAACAGCTTTCCATAAAGCTCTAAGAACTCTTCTTTCATCTGTTTGCTGATTGCAGAAGAATATAGATTGCATCCCTTAGTAAGAGAGAGTGATGGGGATATTTCTTTTCTTGCCAAATCCGTACTAGGCCATGGCATTTCAGAAACGGTCCAGACTGCTGCTGCCAGGGCCAGGATACACAGAAAAGAACCTGATTTCCCCTCTCTCCAGTCTGTACAGATGCTGCCATTCAGAGAGATGTGGATCAGAGTGCTTTGTGCTGCTGGCTGTACAGCCTGTTGTTACTTACCATATTTATTTATGATGCCCAAGGCTGCTATGGCATTACCTTGTTGTGTTACAGTAGAGGGCACAAGGACAATGAGAGGCAACTGGGGGACAGGCAGGGGAAGGAATATTGTTTTTGCAGTAGGGCTTATATGAGCAGGTTTGCTGAAGACAAACTGAGAGCTTGGTACCAGTGGTTGAGAAGAGCAGATTGTCTCAAGCAGCATTGCAGAGACTGTGCTGCTTAAAATGTGCACAAAAAGTGAGTGCCAACGATGTTAGAATAAAAAAAATAGGTAGCAGCACTCCCAAAAATCATAGCTGTACTGTCCTGTTGTGGTTTGTCTGCCTCGCAGCAGGACAGAGCCTCTTCACCCCTTTTCAGGCAAGAGCACTGTTAGTGTCAGTCAGTGATGAGCTGTCAGGAGGGTGGAGGCACTGTGGCCCTGAGCAGGACTTAGCACAGGCCTAACTTTGCAGGGCCAGGGTTGTCCCACAGTTTGTGGTGACAGTACCCGTAGTTATTACTACCAATGTGTGTCCAAGTGCGTTGTGGACACGGGTGCTCAGCAGTGTGGCATTTTGCCTGAGTGCTCCATCACATTCATACACCACTGAGGACACCATAACTCATGCCACAGCAAGCTTTAAGGTCACTTTGACTTTGAATTACTTAGAAAGGGCTTGGCATCTTCCCAGCTGAGCAGGTTCATGTCTATTGCTGTGACTCTATAGACGAAGACAAGGGTCTCCTTTTACAGACAGAACACATGCAGGGCATGCTGGTTAGTGGCAGATAAATACATAATTTTATTTTTCTAGCTTGTCCATCTCAGTAGGTGTACGTTATTAAGCCAGTGTCATTCCACCCACTGTTCAATATAGAGGACATGATGAGCAACCGTAACCGTGAGGAAAAGCTCTCTGTGCTTGCAGTGAATAGCAATCTAGCTGCTAAACTCTTTACTGTGCTGTTGTCAGATGTCCCTGTCTCCATGGAAGGATGTAGTGCAGTAAAGTGCTTTTGTTATCATGGCACTGACTGAGTGGAGCACATCTAAATAGAAGTCACTTGTCACTTAACATGATTGACAGTTGCTATGTCATAGCTCGCACAGATACCTGATATTGGGGTGTTCAACAATTCTTCTGACCCAATTGTTTTCCAGGCTCTCTGGAGGCCACTGGTCCATGTGTTACACACTGCTTGGCATGAGCTGTGACTCCCTTAATGGTGCCCTCGTCTGTTGTCACTGTAACTTGTCTTCTGACAGCTTGTGTTTGAATCTGGTGACTCGGTGGAGATGGTCTTGTATGCAACAGCCATTTCACCTCCTAAAGCAGGGATGTTTGTTGCAGTTTGGATGCCATTACAGTTCCATGACCTCAGGAGACAGCTCTGCATTCACACTGCCAGGCTGGGAATAGTTGGCATTGGGCAAAAATTGCTATTGTGTCAAGGATTTGGCCTGGCTCCCTACATGATGGGAAATAGGCGCAGAGCCCAGGCAGCATAATGCAGTTGGTTTCTTGCTGATTTTTACCTGCCAAATCTGGAGCAGAATAAGCAGTTATGGCTGATGTCATTCTTTTTTAGGTTCTTATTTATTTTTATAGGCATCTGACTAGCTAGGTTAGTGAGATCTAAACTCATCCTGCATAACTCTATGCAAATACCTAACATGACTGTTTTAACATTTCAGGTTCAGGGAGTAAAGTACATCCTGACCTGCTTGCCTTATAAAATGCCTGTGGTCTAATTGAAGAGCTCATAACTTTTTAAAATAACTAGTTGAGATTTTTCTGTTTCCACTGCAAAGCAGCTTTTTCCAGCTTTTTTCACCATTCAGCTAAAATGAACAACACAAGTGTATCCAAAACTTGCTTTTAATGTGGTCCTGGCACTGCCAAGTACTAGGTTCAGTAATGAAGGCAAGGCAAACTAATCCACATCCCATTTTGTAATAAAAGAAGGATTTCCCAATGCTGGAAATACAATAAATTGCCCACATATCAATATACTTCTGACCTCATGTGCATCCTGTGCGACATCTTGCCATTTTTTAGGATAAGAAATATTCTGTGCTTCAGCCACAAAAGTCAAATTCAACAGCAGTTGGTCCCTTCCTCAGCCTGCAGCCCTCGCAGTGGAACGCAGCTTTTTTCCCTTCATCCTTAGGAGCAGAGCTCAGCTGTGCCCTCTTCAAGCACAGCTGAATTGTGCTTAAACTCTGACAAGCAAAAAGGCTGGTTACTTTGGCCTGGAAAGCTCTGTTTCAAGGGAAGGCTGCCTGTATGGGCACCATTTCTCTGCTGGCCCTCTGCCTTCCAACGAAAACAGCAGCGCCGGGCTTGCGTGTTCCTTTGGGTTGCAATGGCACCGGGGTGGCAGGCAGAGCCGAACGAGATCCGATCGGTCCCTTTGGTGCTTGGTTTTGTAGCCCTAGAGCCCAGGTCCTGAAAGGAGATCCTTGAAGAGAGACCTCTGAGCTCACGCAGATCAGTTTGCAGGACCGAGCCTCGAGAACCACAGTAATTAATAACAACTTGGCAAGACCATCCTGGATTTCAATAGGAGTTTTACACTAGAGCAGGATGAGAATACAGCATTAAAATAAGGCAGACAGTTCACAGCAGGCTGAGGAGAGAGGCCAAGATCAACAGGATAAAACTCTCCTTTTACAAAAACTGCCCTAAACCTTTATGTCCACACACAGGGCCTTAATTCAAGGCTCATTGAAGTCAATGGGGAAAAAAACCCTCATTAATTTCATTGGGTTTGAATCAGTTTGAACCCCAGTTCTGGCCAGAGGACAAGTATTTATAAGCTGGCCATGGATGAATTTAAGCTGGAAACTAGAGGACGGTCTCCAAGTACAGAACAGAGAGGTTCTGGAGCCACCTTCAGCAAAAGGAGAGGTGGAAGAAATGCCTTAATAATTATTACGATGGAGCTTGATTGAGCTAAAAGGAGAGCACGTGATGCAGTGTGTGTGTGATAGCAGAGAAGAGGCCTTTGGTCCTTTCCCACCCAGAGGCCCCGTGCTAGCCAGGCAGCAGGGCACTGGCCTGTCACATTCCTTCTTTTCCTGTAACTGCTGTGCGGAAAACCCTATTTTAAGCAACTGCTATGTTATGCTTCCAGCATAGCTTCATTTCAAGGAGATGATATATGTCCAAAATCTTGAATATTGGGGGATATTTTGTGACAAATGCTACTGACGGGTTTCACACAAACACCACGCTGTCTGGTATTTCATGGCTTTCTTGTTATCGTACTGACGACATATGATTTCCAGTCATGCTACTCTTTTTATTACAGAACACATGCTTAAAATATCTTTTTCTTAAGCCCCTTGTGTTTTAGCTGAGCTCTCATTCCCTCCCCAGTGTGTGCTCTTATGAGTTCCTGAAAGCCACAGTGACATGAATTTCTAACGGTTGAACTTCGATGTTTGGTGTTTCTCAGATTTTGTGACTGTGCCTTGTAAACAGCTTTCAAGTGGTTGGGCCGGCATCCTCACTGCTTTCCCAGATTGTCATCTTCTTCCTCTAAGTTTCTGCTTCTTTGCTGTCTGTTGCTTTGCTTTTTAAAGTAGGCGTATGTCAATGTACTGCCGTGAAGCTGGATGAGGATTCGCTGTGGGCTCCGCGGAGCGTTGTGGCGCACTGGATTGGCAAACCCTTAGTCTCTGTCCCTGCAAAGAAGGATGCTCAGTTCTGGCAACTGAAGTAGGCACAGTTTACAGCCAGTGCATTATTTGTAAGCATCTAAAGTATAGAATATCCATATCCTAAATGTTAGTGCAGTAAGTAGGAAACACATAATTAGATATTTTAAGGAGGTGTGTATAGTTGGATGTTTTTGTGAGGCTGTAACTGTTCTCTGCTCAGTTTCCTGACACTGTCCAGTGCTGTCACTGGCTGTCTAGTGTACAAAGTGTATTATTAAGCCTTTAATTAACATTATATTAAATAAAATATATGTGATTCAAATAGCATCCAGTCCTCACTACTGAAATTAATCAGACTGTAAATGAAATTAAAGCTATTTATTGGCTATTGAAGTTAGCCTCCTTTAATGGAAGAATGATAAATTGCTCGCTGTAAACATGCTGTAGAACTGAACATAGCTTTGATCCAGTTTTGATTTTTCTTAAAATCCCTTACAAAACAGAATTACTTTGTACTCTGTCAGATATTTAACTTAGTTTCTTTTATCTGACATTGTAAAATATAACTAGTGAATTTCCAGTATCTTTCTTACAAAAAATAACCCAAATTTAAGACAGTGATAGCTTTTCACAGATGGTTAGTAATATTTTTTGAAAAAAAACCAAATCACAAGTCAAAAGATAACACTTGTCCTAGGTGGATGTAAATTAGAAAATTATTCCAAAGTTAAAACCAAATTATGTTCTTTCTTGCTTGTCTTTTATTACTCTAGAGTGAAGCGTTGCCAGCAGTTAATGAACTTTTTAAACAAGATTGTTAAAATAAAAGTTCTGACACAGAATTTAGCAAATCAGTAACCCTGCTAAAAATGCCGTTAATTTGTGTGAATAAGATTTTGATGCTAATGACATGGTAAAAAAACCTTCTCTTGCCTAATTTAATCATCCCTTATGTCAGATTGAGAGCCACGTTGTGATTAAATACAGACCAGTATAAACCTGGAAGAACCAAAGCCAGTAGAGTTATCTGGGTTTGCACCAAAGTAAATCAACAGAATTTGGCCTTTTTTTTTTTTTTTTTTTTTTTTTCCCCAAAACCAAAACAGAAACGTGAGTGCTCTGAAGCACGTTCATGATACAGATTTGTTTTTCTTAACAACTGTGAAACGAACTGGCTTAGAGCTTGTGCCAAATTTGGCTGAACTCCTGCCAAGTCTAGTGTGCTGATTTGTATGGCAACATTGGCAACCAAAGCGAAGGTTTACGTTGACTGCTATGTTACACATTTATACAAGACCGGGGAAGTGGTTCCAATTACCTCCTGTTCTGCTGTGTGACCACAGCCAGTCTGAGGGAACAGTCATCTTTTAATGAGCTCATAATGAAACGCTTGAGCTGAGATTTAAAAGCCGTTTACAGGGCATACGGTGTATTACGGCCTTTTATCAATGCTACTGTGAGCACGACATGTCAGAGACCATTTTGGTGGTAGGAATTAAGCTATTTGTTTTATGGATAAGTATAGTCACAGCTATTTCCTGTGCATTCCAGGGACGGAGAAGTTGCCTTGCCAATTCGCTCTTGACATATTTACAGATGGAGAAGCCACCTTTGGACTAGTTTTAGCAAACATCATGTTCCATTATGAAAACGTTCCCAAGGCTGAGGGTGAAGAGTCTGGCTCAGAATATCTCCAGCCCCAGACAGTGTGGGCCAGTGTCTGATCTCAGCCATACTGGGGAACGTCTGAAGTTATTCCATTCACTTTTCAGCATGTGTTCTGGACAAGCAGTGGAGTAGCTGAGGTTAGAGTCTGACCTTCAGTTGTCAATAGGTCCAAAGTGGACTATATTGCTAAATTTTTATTTTGTCTGTTCTCTAACCAGGAAATAGCCCCACTGAGTCCTTTTACGGGCTCTGCTTTCTCAACGGTGAGAGTCTGGAAACTGCAAGGACATCCACTAGTATCCAAATTCCACAATTAATGATGCATTTCCAGAGTGGAGGGGGATTGCTGTGGTTGCCAACAAGGGCATGTCAAAAGCAGTATTGTGGAGCAGGCAGTTTCTGAAGGCAGCTCCAGCACCGTTGGGGCCATGAATAATGAACGAAATGGAATCTCAGTTCTGGTTTCAGACAAGCTTTTAAGTCCATTCTTAAATCCTGGGACTAAAACTCATGCTCCTGTGCTGTATGAGAAGAGCTTAGGCTTGATTTAGGTAAAATCATACTTAGCAAGAAGTAAACAAATGAAGATTAGGCAGTGAATTACGTTTGGTAGGTGGAAGGTGATGGGGAAATTCCCACTACCCTTTGGTGAGCCTTAAAATGAGGCTATCATTACTGCGTGGGCCTGCGTCTAGTAGAACAGATGAGAAGGCAAATTATCTCTCTGGGAAAATGGTTATGCTGGTATCACAGTCCAGCCACTTCAGTGCTTGAATGGAGGTTTTTTCAGTTTGCTGCCAAAAGGTGTCTCTGTTAAATGCCACTCTGGACTAAAATTTTTATGACCAAATTCTAATGTCTTGGAAAAAGACAGTGTACAAGAGGTGCTAAACTCCTCACATGGGCATAAATACAGACCGCACTGCTTTACTGAAAAAGGAGATGGCTAGTTTTTATTAACCATAGTCATGAGTAGGCAGTGCAGATGTTACAAGGATGGGGTGTTTAGCTTTCATTTTGTAACAGGTAGATTTCCTGGCACTGGAGCCTGACAGCCTGGTTTGCAAAATTACTAAAGTGTATTCTGCTTGCTATTACATGTCCGCTGCCATTGCTGAAAAATAAGTATCACCGCAGCAGCAGCTGGCCCGTGGTCTTTGTTTTCCGTATGAGTATCATCTGGTGTAAGTGCCTGTTCTCTAGTGGCAAGTCTTAATGATAAACCTTGTTAGTAGCAAATAAGACACAGTAAAATGGTGAAACTCTCTAATAATAGAAAATATGGCTGAAAGAGAGCCAGGCAGGTCATCTAGTCTGTGTGTGTGCCCAGTGTGCTGGGCACAGTGGTGCCTGCAGCAGGCTGGGCAGGCAGGAGGGACTGCTGCTGAACTCCTGAGAGTCTGCTGCCAACTGACCAGCCGCAGAAGGCACCAGCCAGAGGGTTATTTTTTTGTGTTTGACAGATAGGTGATGTCTGTAGTCTTCCAATTAACCCTTTTTGTATTAAGCTTTGCTGAAACACATCTACTACTAAAATCACTGGATGTTTGCCACTGGCTTTGCGACAAGCCAAAATGGGTCCAGAATGAGGTTGTCCTGGAAAAGGAAGGGTTTTAAAACAGACCTCAGCTGAAGGCTATGGAAATTGTGCACTTTGCTGTGGTTTGGATGCAGCTGTCCCACAGGGTAACACTGGCAGGTATGTCCTCGATGCGCGAGGGCTAGATGCCTTCTGTGGGTTTTGTTGTCTTCCATCAGTTGTAGTCAGGGGTGGCATTCTGGAGTGTCTTTTCTCCTTTTTGGAAACACACAAACAATACGGGTACTGCTGGGAGGAAGAGGAGCTGTTTGCTGGGGCCTCGTGCCGGGACAGAGCCCGTCTGGCTCCCCAGGAGGAGGAATGGGCAGCAGCGCCAGTGAGCGCAGCCCAACCTGCCCCGTCAAACGGCGTCTCGCCTGCAGCCCTCAGCCACTCCTTTGAAGCCAAAAAGAAATGGGACATTGCCAGCCATGGGAATGGCTTGTGGTGTAGGTGGTCAGAACTGGCTTCCTTCTAATGCTGAGTGTCAGACAGGAGCGTTGCGTTCCTGTGGGCCAGAGACAGAGGAACAAATCAACTTTATTTTTTAATAGTTGAATGTGTCAGCCCACTGTGAGGAGATTTTTAGTAATAGACATCTGGATCCCAGTGGGGCTGTGCTGTCACCTGATGGAGCAAAATATCTGAAATGCAGCAACATACATAATTATTGGATAGGAAACATGGGAGTAGATTCATGGCATCTTGTAATTTCAATAAATGGCAATCTGTGTATCATTATCACATAAGCATATTGCACAGGGATTCCTCAGAGATCTTGAGTCTCTTGTTGCTACAGCTTACAGATTACTTTCTCAGACACTGTAGTATCATCTTGCTGGCTTCTTGAAGTTGATAAGTATTGACTGTAGTTCTGTGCATGTGTGTTAAATATATAAAAAGCAGCAGTGCTGGAGATGTGACTCAGGTCATGAGTCAAAGAAACAGTGGGATTTTAAATTAAGTCTGCTCGTTTTCTTTAAGGCTGACAATACATCTGAGAATTTGACATTTATTTATGAATGCATTCCAGATTTGCACACTGCATATCAAAACCTAGGACAAGCCTACGGAAGGGTGGGGTAGTGTGCTTAGATACTGTATCTGACTTGCCCTTCTGCCCGCAAGTGAAATTCTTTCCATCTGAGTCCTCCTGAGGTGGTGCTGGGTGAATCGGAGCCCTTGGCAGAAGATTGTCTTGTCCCTACTCCTGTCCCTGAGAAGGTTCGCTTTGTTTTCCACTTCTGACTCCCCCTGGCATCCCGTTTGCATCTGAGGGTGGTGCCTCCCATCTCCTGTTCTCACCAGGGTAGGGAACTTGTCATCTTGCTTGCCTGCTTTTTCTTTCCACTTGCACTGTTGGAATGGGCTCCCGGGATTTAAATCTCCTTTCCAGGTGGCTGTCTTCACTGCCTAGACCCACAGTGTGTCCTGACAACTCCTTTACTTCCCAAACATATCTGTGAGATGTTCTCTGGGAACAGAAGGGTGGGGAGGCAGTCCCTGCTCACAGCCCCCCCCCCCAGGGCTTCTGCTCCCCAGGCTTGGTGTAGTACATCGTGTAGGTACAACAGTTGCATCTCAGGGCAAAGCTTCTAAGGTGTTGCTGATGTGTAAGCAGAAAGCAGGAATGGTTCTCTTCTCCTCAGGGCTGCGCTGAGTCCACAAGCTAACAGGAGTGGCAAGCAGTAAACCCATCCACGTGGTTACTGAAGTGAGAGGCTTTGAGTCTGAATTCACATGGTGATCAGGTCTAGTGAGTAAGTACGCAGTGTTTAAAGATGACAATCACTCTCAGGGCCTTATCTGCTCTTTGAAGCCAAGGAGCCACTCCCTGCCCTGTACACACGTGATAAGCTCCATCAGATTCTGCCTATCTTCTCTGCAAAAATAAGGGGCTGAGTTGACTCAGCTGGGACTGGAGCCTGTGACTCTGAGTGTGGGTGTGCTGGGCTTTTCCCACACGCATGCTGCGTGGCTGGCACTGGCATGGAGTGGCAGGGCTGGCATCCATGTGAGGAGCTGCCCAGTGCACACAGGCTGGGCCTTGCTTATTTAAATGCCAGAGGAGGCAGCATCCCTTCCTCCTGGCTGCTGCTCCTTCTCCCTGGCAGTGCTGAAACTGATGCTAGGTCCTCAGTGACCTCCATTCAGACCCAGTGGTGGTCAGTATCTCAGGAGGATGTTTCTTCAGGATGGCTTCAGGTATCATACATGACTTTCGGGAGCCCACTGCTGTGGTAGGACTTCGTTCTCAAACTGGGGGGTCACCAGAACTGGCTCAGGGTAACTCAGCATTGACCCATTGCTTGTGGGGTTCCTGTGGGCCATATGTGGGGAAGAGATAGAGACCTGTGCTGCAGTCAGGCAGCCAGAAACATCAGGAGCAATAAAGCAGAGCAAAATTATTTACAAAGCAACTGAATATTTTTCTTCCCTCCCCCTCACATTTTTTAACAAGCTTCTTTTACCACTAAGAATTTCATCCTAAAGAAAACTGGCAAATGTCTGAGAGGCAGACATACACCTCCACCACATTGTTTAATAACAATGTACTAGAAGTCCTAATAGCAGTAAATAGCTTTTTCTGACACAAAGAATGTACATTCCACCTTGAGGCAAAAAAAAAAAAAAAAAAAAAAAAAAAAAAAAAAAAAAAA
>NW_020799123.1:9080530-9154357 GCF_003259725.1 Athene cunicularia | reverse complement strand
AAACCCATCCACAAAAAAAGAGAGAGAGAGAGATAGAAGAGAGAGAGGAAAAAAAAAAAAAAAGGGGGTTGTGTTTGTAGATGCTTATTTGAAGCCAAAGGATTTCATGTCAAAAGTCTTTTGGATCCCTACAGTAATTGCAAGCAACACATAGAAGATCTGAGCTCCAAGTGTTGAAATTCAACCCAATTCGGGTCAAGAAGCCAGTGGGGAAATGCTGTCTTTGTCAAAAGACCGTTGAAGCTAGTTTAGAGCAGATACAAAAAATGACTTGAAGCTACAAAGCAAAGTTGTCAGAAGTGCGTTTCACTTACCAGGCTAAAATGCAATTAGGGCCTGATTCAGCTCTTATAAAAAGTGCTGGAGGCGCTGCCATCGATTTCCGTGGGTGCTGAGTCACCAGCAGCTGCTGAGTCACCAGCCCCGAGTGCCAGTCAGGACTGTCAGAGCCCTGGTCTGAAGGCAGCTCTGATTCAGCTGGGAATATAAGCTTATTTTTATGTACAATATAATACTGGTTTGCGTTGTTACTTTGCCTGCAGTGGCACTGTGCATAACAGAATTGCCTGACAACTAATGAAGTGAATTTTTTCTTAAAAATACGTCCTGAAATGACAACTGCTTTCTGTCCCTAAAGTATGTAGGAATTTTACAATGTTTCCTTCTTGGCTTCCTCTCCCACCTTCTGTGGCAAAAACGAGAAAAGGAAGTAAAGGAAAAAAAGTGGCTTCTTAAAAACTAGAAGTGAACTTAGTGCCAATTGTTTTTTAACAGCGTACAATCAGGAAATTTCAGGAACCTGAAAATGGTCATCTTTTACACATAATAAAATAAAAATCAAAGAATTGTGCATAGGAAAGACATTCCAACCAGTCCCTAAAGAATATGAGAAAATTGTCAGGGCAGTCCAGAGAGGAAAAAAAGACGATTTTGGTTTGCTATATGGATACTCATTTGATGTGAAACAAGAATTCTTACGAGTGCAGGGTCTGCTGAGGAGGAGACCCAGTCTCAGCAGTGCAGGAGCACACTAAACCAGGATGCGAATTTCTACTCTCTGCTGGTGCGATTCAAAACAACGTCGGGATGTGTTAGGCACTTGTTTCGGAGTAGCTGGATGCCCTGGAAGGGCTGTTTATGAGTCCATCAAGAGCCTCTGGAGAAGCTAATGCAGGTGGCATTAAAATAATCAGCGGCCTGAAAGGCCCCAGTGACGTACCTGCAGTGCCCGTTCCTGGGTGACAGAGGTGTGAAACATCAGGAAATCAGAACAGTTTTGGCCAGGGTTAGGTGATAGCACGGGGTGAACAGTCAGTGCAGAGCAATGTCTCCAGTTTTGTTTGTGTTAATGAATTAAAGCTTCTGACTCTTCCATAAGTCAGGGGTTTGCCATGTTTCCTCCTTATCCCTGTCACAGGTTTCAGAGTATCTTTTAGCCAGCCAGCTGCTGGCTGAGGTGCTGCGAGGAGGGTGAACCTGGGTTCCCAGAGGTGGAGTGTGCCGGGAATGCTCTCACAGCCTCCTTCCCTCTTTCCCAAGTTGTACTGCCTCCCCTGTGGCTGCTCCCTGAAGCTCTAGGGGAGCTAGTGAGGCTTCTCTGAGGGTCCTTATCTCCCACTCCTTGCAGGGTACAAGCTGGTGCCCTGTCACTGCCCAGCTCAGATGGTGGCTAAAGCAAGCAGCCTCTGGCCCCAGCTAGGTGCTGGAGGCAGACAGAACATATTTCTCTTCTTCTCTACTCCCAGTATATGCACAATGCTCCCAGCACTTCTAAGGCCTTTCCTTTACCTGTTGATCTGGACAGGAGCCAGAGATCTGGTGGCAGGGCAGGTTAGGGACAGGCTCAGAGTCACTTCCAGTCTCGGTCGGAAGCTCCTAACTGCAGGGCTGCTCTGGAGGACCAGCCTCGGCGTGGTTGGTCACAGAGGAAGTGCCAAGGAAAACAAATAGTACTCGAGGTTAAAAAACTCTCAGTGTGTTAGTATCACAAAACCCAATCTCTGCGTCTGCTGTTCCAAAATCATGACGGAGAGCAGCAAGTATCAGGAGGTCACGGAGATAAGCGGGACCTGGCTGACGCAATGCTGCGTCTGGTGGAGGAGCTGTTACCCAAGCGCCAGCGCTGAGGGGACACGCTTTCCTTTCCCTTGTGTTTGTGCCATTCCAGACAAAGTTGCTCCACAGCCTACTGACAATTTCAGAATTTTAATAGTGAAACCAATGGACCAGGACCTAGAGTAGCCTGTGACACCCTAATATTGGATGTTGATACTAGATGGATGGTAGCACATGCTGTGTCTCACGCAGCCTTGGGGCCCCTGCGGCAGACCTGGGAAGAGAGTCTGCTCAGAGACCTCGCTGCCTACGGTAAGAGATGGTGGGATGTCTGCAGGCAGGAGGAAGCAGAAGGTAATGCTGGCAATTGCAAGATCAAGCAATTACTTGGGCTGACTGTAAGCTCAGTTTGAATTGCAAAAATGTGTCTCATCTTCACTTACAAGGGCATGAACTACACATGGCCGGGCTGGCCAACAAGGGACTGGCTCCCAGATGGCAGTGGACAGGCTGGGGCCAAGATGCAAATTCTGCCTCATTTGAAGAGATAAAAGGGGGCAGAAAAATATGTTTACAGTCTCTGCTCTGGTACTTAAGGGTGCTTGCTGGTATTTTTAGATTCTGTGGTACTTGTAGGTGTAAATGTCAGGTTTTACATGAAATGCATGAAGTTTGGGGCCTTTTCCAAATGACGACATCAGCCCAGGTGCAAACTGTCAGCGCTGTGTACAGCTGGGAATGTGGAGCAGTTGGTAATAGCAGATTTTGATCTATAACTCCTCAATTTGTCCGTTTCCACCTGTAGCACTTCTGCAGCTCATCCTGGCGTGCCCCGGGTTCTGGTGCTCACAAGTACGTACACCGATTTCAGCTGGAAATCGCACCTTAGCATCTGATGTGTTTTATCTCCATTCAGCTGATGCCTATCTTGTAATAAAATTTCCCATGGCTTATCAGCACTTGACAATTAGACGCTTAACATCCCACTTAATGCAAAACAGATTACATCCTGGGAATTAACAAAACAATAAAATGCCTTAAGGCATAATGGAAGATTTTATATAGACGTGTATATGTTTTTTATATATATATATGTTTAGACATACACACACATGCATACATAGTTGTGAAATCTGGAGATGCTGATCGGCTCTCACGGCTTGATTGGTTTTCATGGCTCGTTCCTGTGCCTGTTCTATATTTGTGTGAACTTTTTTAGGTAGAAATTGTGTTGGCTGCTGGAGGTGCTGTACGTTGACCTCCTCGAGGTGTGATGAAGGTCAGGGGCTGGGGAGCCCCCCCAGCCCGGGGGCTGGGCTCTCCCCGCAGTGCCCAGCCGGCAACTTTGCTCCCTCTTGTGGCAAACTGGAGCCCAGTTTGGTCTGTTCCCGAGCCGGGGGTGGCTCATCCCACTCGGCAAGTGTCTGTGGAAGTGGTCAGTGAGGGAGGACGCAGGAGAGGGCCGGCCGCAGGGCTGTGCCTCACTCACTTTTGGGACTCCTTCCCCAGGCCAGGGGTGTGGGTCTGGTCCTGCCTGCTGATCCCGGGCCAGCCGCTGCAGGGCCTCTGCCCGCTGGGTTTAAATATAGCTGGTCGTCTGGAGCTTTATCACAGAGGGAGATGGTTTTAACCCCAGCTCTTGCATGTTGCTGAGGCTGGAGCTGTTGGGAATAGCTGCGTTGCTGGAGAAGGCCAAGGAGTCATCTCCTTCCCAGTGCCAGGATCCCCAGAGCGTTTTCCCTGCGTTTTCCAGCCCTGCAATCAGCACTTCGTCACTCCAGCTTCCAGCTTCATGGGCTTTGCAGAACCTGACCCCTGGGACTTATAAAATTAGAGGAGGGAATGAAAGGACTGAAGGGTCACAGCAGTTAGTGAAGATTTAAAAAATATAAATTACTCAGAAATAAGTTTTTTAAAATATCAAGAGAGAAGAAGTTGCTCGGGTCATTGGTACAATGCCCGTGTGTGGAGGGCTGAACTGCCCAGCGGCTGCCAGCCAGAGGGAGACCTGCTCTGTGCCTTCATCGGCTCACGGATGCCCTGGGCGCCCTCATGGGGAATGGGGCCAGATCCTGCGCTCAGTGATTCAGGTGCAATCTCTGCAACTGTCTGTCTCTGGGTGACCTGTGAGGGCCTGGCCTGGCCTGCCTGCACCCTGCATGGTGCTGTGCCCGCTCCAGTGCACACAGGCTGGAGCAGAGGCTTACACTTAGTGAGGAATGCTTGGGATGCCCTGTCTGTGTGTTGTTTGGTAAATGCTGACCTTTTGGCTGCCTGCCCTCAAAGAAGAAGTTGTTTCTGTTGCAGTCTGGTCATCCTTCCAATAACTGACCAAATGCAGTGGTTCAAATCCTAATACACACAGTGTTTATTCATTTAACTGGTGATTTCTGTTACAGTGGTGCTCTGCGGAGCCCAATGGAGACAGCAGCCACACACACGCAGAGAAAAAGCCATTTGTGGCCTAAAGTGTGTAAATAAATGCCAGGCATGGCACTGTTAGCTGTCTTCTGAAATATGAGAATATCTCTGTCTGCTAAAGCTTTACAAAGGTCAGTAACATTAACCCCATTTTGCAGAGAAGGAAACTGAGGAATTGAGCTTTTATCCATGATCATCCAGTAGGCCAGAAATAAAAAACAGGTCTTCCTGTGAGTCCTGGCCCTGCTTATCAGGTCCCGATACCACATCTCAGATCAGTAACTTGTCCTGTCCTCTGTCCTCCACCATGGATGAACCTCTGTCAAGTCACCGAGTCTTCACCAGTGTTCCCAGGGCTGCCTGAGGATGCAGGCTGGGCAATGACTTGGGAAGAGGTGAGGAGCCCAGACCATGCCTGGCCTTACCTCCACGAGCCACAGGCACTGCTGGCACCAGGGAGCCTCCCATATGCTCCATGCTGATGGAGAACACTCAAGTTCTAGCATGCTCCAGCTTTGTGCTGCGTTCCATTTGCAGTTTTTAATGCAGTAAGTGACTCTTAAAGCCAGCAAATGCCTGGCATTTGGCTGTGCCTGTGTTTTCCTGTGGCCAGGCTGACCTTTATGAACACTAGAGTCACAACTATGACAGGCAGCTCACTTGAGGTCTCCCTTCTGGGAGCTGGGGAGGTTTTGTAATTGCTGAAAGAGCCAAAAAGTCTTTCTTCAGACCCTGATTTTCCCCTAGCAACCAACTTTCCTCCTTGATTTCTCTTCTTTTCACCTTTCCCTTCCATGTAACACACAGCTGATACTTGTGCTTGAAACAATCCTTTTATTGATGTAGATGCAATCAGCAAAAATGCCAGGCGGTTGCAGGGTTCAGCCCAACTCTACGAAATCACTCATAAATGTGCTTAACTTAACTAAAGCTATTCTTGTGCTCAGTGTTAAGCATGTGCTTAAGGCTTTCGCAAGTCTTTGGCCCTCTAACAGTCACAACTGGGTCACGCTGATTATCCAACTAATGGCAGGATGAGGAAGAGGCTCTCATTGGGATCTCTGTGAAAGCATTTTTCTGAGCCTATGGTCAGTGGTCTGTTCTGATGGCAGATGAGTGCAATTTGTGGTTGTCCAATGAAGGAATAGAGCATGAAATCCTCTATTAAGGTCCTCTTAGATATGCTTGCAAAATGCTGAGTATGGGCAAAACGCCTGTGGTATGTCTGCTGTGTGTTGTGCTGTCCTCATCACTCACAGTTACTTGTCTGTTTTCTCTTACTTGTTCTGGGTCTCACCAAGTTTCCATCTTGCTCAAATGTTAAAAAAAAACCCCAAATGACAAAACAAAAGATAGCTTCATAAAGTAATGAGATAGGTTTTTAAATTTAAGTCCTTAATTGGGATTTGTTGTCTCTGCTTCGGGGTGTGCTTGAGACGCTTACACTTTGCCTTGAAACCATGAACACTAGACGTCATGTTCTTCTACACTGGATACAGGATGCTCACCTAATGGCTTGACTTGAGGAACAAACATAGAATTATGTACTCTGTTACGGCTATGTAGTAAAGTCATAGAGAAACTGTGTTTAAGGTCTGGTTTGCTAAATGACTGAGAAGCACATAGGTACCATAAGACATGTTCTAAAACTGTGAATTGACACATACTGTTCCCTTCAGTTGTGTATTCTTTGTGGCATGGCTGTTCTTTGCTGTGTCCTGTACAGCACCTAGCACTCTGTGGTGTGGTTCTCAGCACCTGCTGAAGGCAAATAATGACAATTAGTCCTAATAGCTGCTCAGTTTCACACCTCTTCTAGTTAGCCAAGACAGATCATGAGGAGATGTTACCAAAGCAAATAATTACCATAATGCCAAATGGCTTAGCACAATTTAAGTACTTATCAGGAGGGTTTGCTTGTATGATCCATGACAGAAGTGCTGAGGTTCTGTAGCTTTGCCTGCCCAATATGATATATTTCTGTTTCCAGCTTACAGCCTGCACTGGTTCTTGAGTCTTGCTTGTGCTAAGGGCTCTGACATACAGGCAAATTACCATAGTGTAACAAGCTCCTGCATGTCAAGTGCTTCACCACAATTGCATTGTTCATGCTCTTACCCCAGCAAAGGTAATGCATCTATCCCCTTTTTTGTGGAAGGGGAAAACTACTTTGGCTTACTTTGTATTTGCCAAGGGGAGAGATCAAGCACAAAGTTAAATTATTACAGAGTAGCTGATACCTGTTAACCTGAGTTATTATTCTTGAGCCTAAATTTACTTTATATGTTGGGGTCATGCTCATCATTTAAGATATGAACTTGGTACCAAGCAGGCAAACACTTTCATGGATCTCCTCATTACCTTCAAACCATAAGGAACTGTCTCCATTGGATGAATGTAATAGATGTGCCTGGGGCTGTTCAAGCTAGGGCAAGATATCACAGGCAGAAAAGAATCAACATAGGAATATTAACAATACATTATTTTGCTGGTGCAGTTTTCCCATATGATTACAAGTGATGAGTTCTCCGTGGGAGTGAGGAAAAAAAGATCGGGCCCATACCGATAGGCCGTACTCAGTTGTTCACAGTCATACACCATTCTTTACTGTTAATTCATTTGTTTGCTCTTATGATGCTGTATTCTGTCCTGAAGGCTAACCACATATCATATATATTTAAAAGAACAGTAGCATATAACTGGTATAGATCTTAGGGTTTCTTTCCCAAAACATTATGATATTCCTGCTGAGAATATGAAGATAAAGGCTTTAATCCTTGGGAACAAAAGGGTGTGAGTAATTCCATTTCATTGCATGACCTGGAATCTCCACCCATATAAATACATCAAAGAGTAGCTATGATTTCACTCTTTGACACCCATGGGTTGAGGTTCTCACTCTGGGAAGCAAACAGCTCCTGTGGTTGGGCTGGACAGTGCCCATGAGGCTGGGTAACATGGATGTTTTCAGCGTTCTTTGATCTTCCTACTGGACCAAAATTATTCACATCTCCCCAGTGTTGCTGAAAACTTATCCAAGCACTCAAGGCAATTATATTTAAATGTATGTGTGTTTTGGGCCAAGTCCATGAATCCTGACTCATGACTGACTCAGCCCTTACTTAAGCAAAACTCTACTTGATTTCAGTGGAGGCAGGACTTTGTGATTTAGCCCCCTGCCAATGGGAGCTGGCTGCAAGAGCTCAGCACCAGCTCTCGGAGCCGATGCCCTTCTACAGCTCCCAGCAGACTGAAGTCTTCTGCAGCTCTCTGAATCTCCCGTGACAGTGATGCTGTCTGCTAGGCAGAAAGACCCATCCTGCTTGACTGCACTGCTCAAGCCACCATGTGGGTGATGGAGAACCACGCTGGCCCAGCGCTTTGTTGACTAACAGCTCTCAGAGCTAATCCGACCAACCAGCTGTAGGAAATTCAGTGACCCATGTTAATCAGGAGATCAGACTAGATGGTCATGATAATGTGACCATCTGGCCAAAAACTGTTGCACTGCAGATTGGCTGTAACTCCTCAGAGTATTTAAATTTTGTTATAAATTAATTTCAGACACGGGCAGCTCACCATTACACGTTAGAGGCCAGGATAGTTCAGATAAGGAAAGAAACTAGGTAATAAGAGTACTGGGAAGAGTCTGTATGACAGAAGTCTTGCTGGTGCTGCTAAACTTTGCTGGATCTGAGCTACTCTCCCTGCCCCGTTTCCCAGCACGCCCGGCTGCGGGCGAGGGCAGCGCCTTGGTGCAGCGCTGGACCTGACCCGGCGGCCTGCTCTCATGACTGCGGGAGTCAGCTCGGGTCTCGCCAGCCTTGTTAGCTCGGGCTCAGGGCCAGCAATTCCTATGTAGGCTGGCTCCACGCATGTGCCTGGATGTCTGTGCCGTGCACATCCCGGCATGGGAGTGGTGTCCCGGTGTCAGGAATGTGGGACGGAGACGCTCCGGCTGCCTGCTGAGAGCAGCACGGTCACATTCACACCAAAGAAGAGGCTCTGCTGAGGCAAGCTGTCCTGCCTGGAGGCAGCCCAAGTGTCTCTGTCCTGGCTAATCCAGAAGCCACCCAAGGGAGACTGAGAATAAGAAAATAGTAATAAACTATCCTGAACTGTCCCTGCTGTCCAGTGCTCCCAGGAGAGCCTAATAAAAACCATTTTCTGCTTAGCAAGTGTGACTGCCAATATGTTGGCTAAAGCAACCAAAAAACTTTAATGGAAATGTTATTTATTTACGTGTCATTTAAGATAATGCCATTGTTTTCTGCATGGCTGCACCTTGACAACTGGTCTGATTGGTTTTAATCCTAACTACAGCTAGAAATAACAGAGCTGCTGTGCGTATTCATATCATTTGTGTTATTTAGATTCTTGACCTGGTCAGAAGGGGAAGCATTTGCAGGATTGGGCTCAGTGTATCGGCCTGTCAGATGTTGCTGCACCCTTTGTTGCCCTTAACCATTTCTTTCATCAAAGTAAACAGGTTTGATCTCCAGTTTGAGTAACTTACTGTTCTGTCTTTTGTAATGCTGCATTAATAGGCTTTGAAGAGATACGTTTTCTGCCAACATAAACACTTTCTTGAATGTAACAGAAATGAGTCCTTGCTTGCATTAGTTTGCTGTGAACATTATGAAGGCTATAAAATAATCATAAGTAGATGTCCTCGTCTGAATCTCCTTTAGAACTACTCCAAAGCTTCTGCAGTAATGACTAAATGAGGGTCTTCTCTCAGCAGGAAAGTTTTTTTCTTTTTTTTCTTATTTTTTTCTTTGTCTTTTTTGAAAAAAGGAGACCTGGAAGCTGCCTGGCCCAGTGATGTTCCCTGTCCCTCCATCTACCCGTCCCACCCAAGGCTTCCTGGGAGGACACATGAAAAGTGTCTGTGCACAACTCTGTGTTCAGCACAGCACTTCACCTGTGTGATATTTGCAAAGGAGTTTTGTGTCTCTTAGGTATTTCTGAGGGGTCAGTGGCTTGCACAAAAGGGTTTAGTCCTTTGTCCCTGGCCATCTCTGACTGAAGTCACAACTCTCACTTTTACTGCCACAGCACCTGCTTCATGGTATAGAGATCTAAATAGTCAAAAATAGTCAAAATCCACAGGTGTTTGGTCAGCCCTTTATTTTCTTCAAGGTCATAGACAACTCTGAAGAAATTTTTAAAATATCTTGTCTTCAGCACATTCCCATCAAATACGATTTTGGCTCTGTAGTTGTGAAAAGATACAGAAATTAGTAGTCGCCAAGATCCAAGTCAAGACTAGGGAAAGCTGTTGAGTAAGGAAATTCTTCAACCTTAGTTCTTTTGTTTTCACATTCTTATGACTTGAATTCAAATCTGCCCCACACTGAAGAGCCTGGAAACAAGATCTTCAGGTCTTTCCTAGTTGTAATGAGAAACACACCCAGACAGAGTACATGAGAATTAAAGGAAGGAGATGTGCAAAACCTCTTAAAACAGCAAGCTGCTTAATTTTCCTTTAGAATTCAAAGGAGCCGTCAGCCAAAAATATTTAAGAACTGAAGCAGCTAAGCCCCAGCAGAGTGCATGGCTGGCTTGGTTTGCTGGGACTTATCTGAATTTTGTCCTGTAAAAGTGTGAGTTATTGACTCTCCCCTTTTCTCTGCTTTACAGTCCTCAGGTACCTGGAGGGCATCCCAGAAAAACAGGAGGTTGAGCCAGCGCTCTCAAATGCTGGTGTTTTCTGAGTGCTTTCTGAATGTGACTGGCTAAACCCACATTTGAATATTTAAAGGTCTCCAAAATTCCCATGTAATACCCCCCACCCCAAAAGAAAACCCAGCTAAGCAGCAGCGCTCCCCTTTAAACCTGAACTGTGGCCGGGGAGCAGCAGCCATTGCCTCGGCAGTGCTGGGAGCCAGAAGCTGCTGCAGTGACACACTATTATTCCAGCCTAGTGGTTTCCAGAATCAGGGCTTTTATTGCTGTGGGTGATATTCGTACTGTGCGTGGAGAGAACCAACAAGGCTGACAGTGTAGTGGGACTGAATTATGCAGAGGTCTCTGCTAGTCCTGTTGCATAGGAATGATTCCCACGTCCTTCAGGCAAAGCACAGTGGATCAGTTTTGAAGAAGCCTCTGCAGCAGATTAGAAAAAATATTGTAAAGTATAAAAAATTTGTGTTCAGATGGTTTGGTTTTTTTTTTGGTTGGTCATCTGCCTATTTCCATGCCTGAAATGGTGTCTTTGCTCTTGCAGTTGTTGGAGTTGCAGCACTTTCTGGGGGGAGTACCCTGGGCTTTCGCCTGCTTGGACCTGACACCCTTCTCATCAGCTGCAGCATCTCCACTCGCTCTGGCAGCATCCGGCCAGGCTGTGCTGTGCCCACTAATACTCCCTTCTGCCCATCCCGGGCCCCGGGGGCTGCCACAAAGCTGAGTTTTGCAGTGCTGGACTTGCTGTGCTTCTCATAGGATTCTTTGCTCTCCAGCCCTGCACCATTTGCTTCTTGTGCAGGACAGTGTTTAACACTCTGCCTTGTAAAACCTTGAATTAAAAAGCAGTGTCTTAGAAGGCTTAGATGGGATTAAGGAGCACAAACCTCTTACAGAGCTAATACTAAGTAAGCTTTTCTAAATTACCAATACATGATGTATTGAGATAAGAGCTCTTCTATCACTCTCCATCTCAGCTGGGTTGTTTCAAGGGATATAATGGAAGTTGAGTTTATCGACTTCCACTAGGACTTGGGTGTTTAATGCCTTTTTGGTATTCTGATGTTCCAGCCATAATTTCTAAAACGATTTGCCACTTTCCCAGGCCAAAACTAGAACTGGTGTGAACAGGTGTAGTGTCAGTTGCTTCAGCAAATCTGTGCCAAACTAAAGTGATTGAAAATCTGAAGGCAGCCTTTTGTTGACAGGTAAAAGCAGAGGATCTTGGCTAATTGTAGCCTTGTCACTGACCTACTATGGGACTTTATCTGGGACTCTGCTTTTGCTTCAACCCTATCTTTATATATTTAGAAGACAAGACCTCTGAATAAGGATTCCTTTGTTATTCTTTTATGCAGAAATTAATCTAAGAGGTTACAGTCATTCACCACTTAAATAATTGACCCATAATATCACTTGCATTGCACAATCTCCTGTCCCATAGAGAGGCAACCTGGAGCTGAGGGGAAAGCACCTCTGTCTTCTGTTTCCTTGAGTGCCTTGCCCTCCCCCACATACTCCCATTTGGAAGATATTTATTAGATGGGGAAAAGTACAGGAAAATGTAGATCTTGGGTATCTGGAGCTGCATTGCTCTGCGAATCAGCACCTTCTTTTCCTGCAAATGGAGGTTTCTTGTTAGTTTTTTAAAGAATCACAACAAAGAAAAGGAGCTGACACAATGAATTTTGATCTGGAAAATGAAATCTGACATAACCAGTAGTTACATTTTTCTTATTCCCTGGTAGTTTGCCTAAAGGCAGCTTTTAAATAATTCCTGCTTTTCACCTCCTGAGAAATAATCTATTTGCTTCTGAATTAATTAGGCAGCATCATAAAAACCCTCTAGAGACTTTGAAAGCTGCTGATTTTACTTTTAAAAATATATAGTGGGCCTGATCCTTAGGCCAGCCAGTGGGAATTCTGCTCTTAACTTTGATGAGAATGGGAGCAGGCATTTTATGTGTGATGCTACTGAAAAAATAGGGTTCCTAGTAAATAGTAATAGTTGCTGATTTTTCTCTCTACTTTACTGACATCTGTTTCTGTAATATCTTGAGTCTTGCAGTCTTATTTCATCTTCCTTTGAACAGTCAGCGTTGGTATTTCCGTTGTTTGCTGCCTTGATGAGCAGACATGTGCAGGATAGTTAAGAGCTCTCTCCACTTGTAATGTCCAGTGCGTGATGGATAGGCAGGAGCTGGGTGGTTGGGCAAGGCCAGGGAAATCTGGGGAGCTCTCAGGGACGTAACAGATCATTCCAAGCTTGGCTTTGAGATGCCAGCTACTCTGGCACTCGCTAACTTAAATCAGCATCAACCTAGTGAAATAATTTTTAAACAATAACTTAGTTTTCTGTTAATCTGAAAGATTAAAGCACTCAAATTTTGGTCTCATTGATACTAAATTTTTTGACTGAAAAAAACCCTAACATGTCTTCATTGAGTAAATTGAAAATGTCTGTACTGGTTTGTTTACAGGGTGTGAGGTAGAAACTTTTATTTGACAAGGTAGAAGAAATGGATAGAAGAAACAGATAAATTTCCAGGCTCATGAGTTTTTCATGAAGTTGGGCTTTATGGCCTGGACCATCTCTCTCTGTTCTACGTTTCTTTGTTCTTACATTCCTGAATTTGCCTGTTGCCAGTGGCAATATCACCAATACAAGTCAGGACAAGGATTAGATCAAAAGATGCATGAGGAACCAAAGATGGCTCTGAGTGAGATTTGGAGCTCAGATTAGGAGATCTAAACACCTGTATGTCTTTCAGGTGTAGGTTTTTGTACTGCTGGCGTTATGCTGAGGGGTTTGCTCACATTGCTCAAGGAGTATTCATGGTCAGCATGACATCTGGTAAACTTGTCTCATGAAACCGTACCGCTCTTCTGAGTGACACAGGCCAGAAATGTATGGATTTGCAGTATGGACCAGAGAAGGAGGACTCGTTTCAAGGATTACCATTTCAAACCTCATTATTCTCCAGGGTTTTGTGCTAGCTTTGAGAAATGTTGAAATAATGTCCTTACTAACGTTTCTGTGGCTTTGGGAATAAAACAACTGTCACAAGAAAGCCCAGATTGTGAGTGAGAGCAGGAGGGTAGATCCAACTTTATAATTATCAGTCTGTTTATGCCCAGCTCTCCCTTGCAAAGCAGGAGATTTGGTGCCTTCTCTGTAAAGGTATTGGGCGTTTGGAAGGTTCCTGGAGAGCCCAGCAATTTGGGAGGTGTGGGCTCAGGATCCAACTCCAAAACCAAGTCAGCTCATCTCCAGCAAGATCTGTGTGGAAAGGAATGAAAAGCCCTAGGCCCAGAGAGATGTTACCTGGCATGTTCTTTTTTCAGCTGATGTCAGAGATTTTACTTGGGGTTTTGTTGTTTTTTTTTTCAGCTCTATTCATATACATTTTATACACTGGAGCTTTACAGAGAACAGATAACTTTTTCTAAGATGGAGAGGTCAGTTACTTGTATTCCTGGCATCAGCTGGGTCTTTCATGTCAGTCTGCCCTGGGAGGTTTTAAAAGTCAGTGTGTTCTCCCTGCTCTGTATCAAGCTTGAATTTCTAGTCAGGAAAAAACGTTGTTGTGGGCAAAGTCCAAAGAGCTACAGCTTTATTTACAGTTTAGTTACCACCTACAGTAGTGTAGCTCATCACTAGCAGTGTCTTGGGCATGTTTCTACTTTAAAACTTACTGAGGCTGTTTGCAGTGTTGTCAACAGAAAAAATAAAGGACCAGGGTGAAACTATGGCCCCAGTAAAATCAGGTGGCAAAGCTCCCATGGACTTCAGTGGACCAGCATGTCACTTAGTACTGTACGTGAGGAGCACGTATTTTATTGTCACCTTGATATCTACTTGTTCAGCTGCTCTTCTCAGAGCATATTCAGTCAGTGGGCAGCCTCATGGGCCCTGAAAGTACCTGAGGTACCTTTTCTGTGCTTACAAATCACAGGTTGCTTCTTCTGTCACATCCATCACTTCCTTTTCTGTCTTCAGATCACTGCTCTTTCTCTCTGGCTCTTGGAAATTATTTTGTTTCCTTTTCAGTAGTAGCTCTAGATCTGAATCCATTTAATATAGAGAGAAGAAGCAGAAGGGATATTTATGGACTTTCCTATGGCTACAAAAGAGGATCAGGAGTTGAATTCATGGGTTGGGTCAGCAGGCCAGCACTCATGTTGGGCTAGCATGTCAGTGAGTATTCCCTAGATTAACAAATCATCTAGTTTGTGGAAGAAATGGATGCATCCTTCTGTTCCCTCCCCATAGCCTTCCTTGCCCTCCACCCAGTTAACTTGTGAAATTCTGGGCAGATCTTATGTACATACGCCCACCAAGCGTAAAGATACACACATACGCACGCATACATTAACACCCTACACAGGCATGCACTTCACATGGTATACAGGTTTGGTAATATTATTTCCAGCAATTAAACTCTCCCTGTTTTTGAGTTTATACGGATTCCTGTCTAATCTCCAGAAAGATAATTTCTTTCTGTATCCTGAGTGCCAGTGATATGCAAAGGCCAAGCTGCGCTGCACAGTGCCCTTTGGGAAGAGACTCCTGCGTAAAAGCCTTCCAGATCTTGGCTGTCACAGAAGACTATATTTGGAAGGATGGGAAAGCAACACGAGAGGCACATGGAGCAAAAGCTGTGAGCATCAGCAGTTTACTACAAGTAAACAGTTTCACTTCTCTAGCTGTTGTGTTCATCAGTCTTGTAAACAGGATCTGACTACAGTAAGATAACAAAGCTGTAAGCCTAAACATATAATCTTCCTTTGCAGGTTGAGTTATAAACTGCCAACACTCATCTCAACCATTCTGTTTCATCACTCTGTGATCCACCATTGCAACGTTTAAGTTCACCATTGCAATTTAATTCCACCATTGCAATGGTGAACTTGCCCCTGCAGAGTCCTTTGCTTTGCTGTAAACAAAAAAAATCACCAACCTCACTTCCTGCTCTTGCAGGATTTACAAAAGAAGTCTTAACTGTCTGGGATCAGGCAGCACTCCACATCACTCCAAAACTGTCCTCTGTGTTTTGGAGAATGCGGTATTAATTTCCATTTTTTTTTTATCATGGTCATCAAGAGGCAGAGAGTGCTGGCAGCTGTTTCTGCTGTCCTGTTTAGAAGAGAGCTGTGTGATCTGGAAGCTGATGGTGCAGTCTTGCCTGATAGCATCTGCTTTCCCTGAACAATTATGGACATTCCCACCTCTCCACTCATCCCTCCAAGCACCTTTAAATCGCAATGCTTGTGCAAAGGGAGTCACGCTGAGGGAATGATCTCCCCCATCAAGGTGAATCCTGATACCTGATGTATGACACCAGGCACATGCTAAAAATTCCTTGCTAATTTGGGCTGCTAGTTCATCAAAAACATCCTCACAAACACGCACAGGATGTATTAAGTTATGGTATAGTAAGCGATCAGCTTGTCATACTGACATTTCTGCTCCTTGCCAGAAAGTCCTGGACTTCATTATCTCTCTCAAGAAATCAGATCTGTTAGTGTCACCCTGCAATAAATTTGTGTAACTGGAAACCTCTCCCCAGGCATACAAACAGATGAGGACAACTGAGCATTGCTGTTCTCTGAAGACTGATATATAAATATATACTGGACTGACTAGCAACATCTCTTCTCTGTTACGGGCCCAGTGAAGTCTGAGCCTCTAGATCTTTATTCTGCTGTTTGAGCCTTGGTCCAGTAGCACTTTGGCATAGGCACAGAGCGTGTTTTCAGGTGGGGCTTAGCTTTTGGGGCTGTCAAATGAGGGGATTAAATTGAGTGTGAGTTACTTTATGGTGTTACCTTCCCACTTACTGTTCTGCTTAGAAAAGCTTGGGAATGCCACCCATCCTGCTGCAGCAGGGGAGGTTGGCAGGGGTGGCCCAGGCAGTGTCAGGACACAGCCCTTGTGCACGGTGTCACCTTGGTGACGTACAGACCAGAAGGAAGTAGTACTTACAAATGAAACTTCCTCTGTGTGGTGATCCTGTCGGTAATGTAGTAGATAGCCAGAAAATCTGAAATCTCTAAGCCATTGTCCCTGTACATCAGATCTGACCTCTTCTATTTATTGATCTCTGCCTCAGTTTCCTTATTTGAGAGTTGAGAGCACTTCCCCCCCTCTTTTGGGACCTGTAAAGAAGAGTTCTATGTTAAATATAATTCTGCTTCTTTTCAATTTTTTTTTTTAAAGTCATTATCATGTCTAAGAAGACAACTCAACAGAAAGCTTGTTTTCCTTTAGAAAGTCCTGAAATTAAAGGTTTTACTTTTTATTCTAGTTTTTTAAAAAACTGTCCATTTTACCAACTATTATCAAGGTGGTGATTGAATGGCTTTAATTAATGAAAATCTTGTTTTTCAATAAACAAAATATTTCCATTATATATGAAATAAAAAATGCCCTTTTGTAATAAGGAAATGATGAGACAGCTGTTTAAAAAAGTTGTGGCAGAAGCACAGAGGACTACCTTTTGACCTGTCAGTGTAGCATTTGAACCAAGAGAGAAAAACTGAGTATAGGTTGGAACAGGCTCAGCGATTACAAAAGCACCAGTTTCCCAATGATTATTATTATGTTATTAAGAATCACCAGAGCCAGTAGATGCAGGTGATGGTAAAACCCTTCATGCTCTTTAAATCATCTCCTCAAGTTCTTGAGGGCTGGGAGTGCCTTTTGGCTGTGTGTGGGGAGCCCAGCACAGGAGCTGAGCCCACCACTGTGGCTGCGTGGTGCGGTGTCCGTGGAAACGAGGAGCAGTGTTGCGCCACGCGGCGTGTGGCTGGAAGCCATTTCGGTAGGGCTAGCAAGGAGCAGCCAGGCTGATCTCTGGCTGATATTATCATGCACCAGTGATTTCTTGCAGATGATGAAACTAGTAGTAACGACTTTCATGGTGTAATAGCTTTCCATATTAGCTTTCAAATGCAATGCAGCAGGTAATAGTTTACCAGGTGCTCCTTGACTTCCTTATGAAGCTAATTTTTGGGATACTTTCTCAACTTCAACATTTCTTATTGATATTCTTAAGGAAAATCAGTATAATTAGTCTACTATGTTTTACAGAGATCATGCCAGTCCATATTCTGTTTTATCTGGTTTCATACCAAGGCATTAGCCCACACAATTGTCTCTTATTTGCAATCTTGGCTCATTAAGGTGATAATTTGATAAAGCAGGTTGTTGTCTTTACCTTGGGGGATCTCTTCTGGGTTGATGTATTGATACTGTGAACAGATCTGTCAATATGCTCCTCTTTGTTCTCAGCAAGTGCTGCGGCACGTCCCGCACTATGATTTATGGGCCCCCACCTTGCACAGCCTGCCAACCCCAGCACAGTGCATGCACTTGGCAGAGGCGTCCAGGGTGTGTCTTGGGAAAAAGCTGGGGATGGGGCATGGGGAGAAGGCTGGAGGAGGTTTCTGAAGATACCCTCCATGGCCATGTCTCTCTCTGACTTCTTTTAGGACCTCAGGGAGGAGTTTATTCAGCTCCTCAGAGGGAGAGCACGTTTCTTCAGTAAGTCAGATGCTGCAGTGGTCACAGAGGAGGAGGAGGAGGTCACAGAGGTCCAGCAGGATGTCCTGGATAAGTTTTCCTCAGGGAGAAGTCAAGACAACACACAGAGTGGACAGGAGTTATTTTACCTCAGCAGCAGAGTAGGCTGGCACCAACCTGCTGCTTCGAGGCTCAAATTGTCACTCAGGTGCCTTGAAGGGACCCAAGGGGGGGGAACAGCTTCATCCCAGTAGCTCTACACAGGGCTTGTCCGGTGTCAGAGACATCCCCAAGTGAGTGGATGGCTATGGTAAAGCTGGGTCCTGTGCACGGGACGGTGACATACAGTGGGGCTCTTTTGGGAGCACCTTCAGGGCAGGTATCTGCAGGGCAGCTCCTGTCCCATCATGTTCTCTTGCCTGTTTGAGAAACCTGCATATAATCCTGCTCAGCACTGAGAACAGTTGTTTCCACACAGCGCTATATATGTATGCTATATATTACCAGTAAAAGTATTTTTGGAGAAGTAGTGCTGATAAAGAGCTATTTCTGGGGAGAGGAGCAGACATTTGGCATTATCACAGTACCAGAGCAGGTATGGAGCCAGGCCACCTGTGGGAAAAGGCAGAAATACACCAAAGCAGCCCCTTCCCTTTCCTCGCACAGAAACTTGGTGCCGCAACGTTGCCTGTTCCTCCCTGATAATAAAAGGACAAGTTAAATAATTAATAATAATTTTAGTCTCAATATGACTACTAAATAATTTTCAGTTAGACATTATGTAAATTTGAAGTAATTTTTTTGCTGGTCATGCATATTAAAATAACTATGGTGATTAATTTTTCACCCTCAGAGTTTAATTAAGATCATACAGGAGGTTCGGGCTGATACACCATGCTATAAATCACAGTCCAAGCCACTGAAAAATAACTGCCTAGCTTTCAGATTAGATAACGATATTTTGGGGGTGGAAATCTTGCTGACAGAGAGTCACCCAAGTTGTTCTAATCAGGGGGCCCATTTGGTCTTCTGAGCACTGAAATGATATATGCTGGTTATTAATATATGCAATTCAATGTGTGCTTTTCTGGGTTTAATTTTAGGGATGGACTCATTCCATCATCTATATTCCTGCGTAACTCATTGTAGAATAAATAGAGCGTTGTTCTATGTTAGCCTAATCGGCTTTTAAAGCCAATGCAACTAAACTGTCCAAAGGGATAAAGTGGATAGTATCAAGTCACATTTTATTCCAGAATAAATGTGTCCAAGTGTGGCATTTTGCAGGAACAGCCATTATGCTTTGAATGCACAACCTCAGTTCGAATCACTTCTCAGGCTTAGATAAGCCCATGTTTTCCAGTCTCAGCAGAAGCGCTGCAAGTTGCATAGGGCAATGTTGATTATGATTATTGTAATTGCAGCCTCTGCAGAAACATCAGAGCTCCTCCAAAATGTCCCGAGTCCAACACCAAGTTGCTGCTTTCTAGTACATATGCAGTGTTCATAGTGTGGAGCAAAATGAGGAGCATGCTGATATTTTTGGGGAAAAAAAAAAAGTACTGGGAAACTGTCTTATATGGCAACCTCTGGGCTGCATAAATTTCTCTCTGGTTTCTCTGGGTGTCTTCCATATGACTGGGCTGCGTGCACCTACGGCTTTGCCCCACAAGTTAGTGCAAGTCTGCAGAATGTGTCAGTGCACAGGATGGACCCTGACTCATGGGGAAAGCATGTATGGAAAACGTTGCCATACTCCTACAAATGCTTGTTTTTCTTTTCTGTGTGATTTTTTTTTTTTTTCATTTTAAATAAATCAGGAGTTTAGCAATAAAAGCTAATGCTGAAAGGAAGTGTGCAGGTGAGCCCTGTAGAATTTCAGTGTTTATGAACAGAAACTCTTTTAAGGAGAGTCAACTGAATTTGAAAAAAATAAGGTGGAGGGTAGTTTCTCTGATGCCCAGAAGGTAAAGCTTGAAATGGCCATCTTGCTAAATCTTCACTGCTATACTCATTATTCCAGAGTTGCAAAATAACAGGAAGATACTACTCTGGAGTACCTATTCCTAAATGCTGCTGTTTTACTCTAGAATGAAGGGTATCTCTGCACTAATTCAGTTGTATTCTGAGGAGCAATTCAATAATAACTTGTGCTCTAAATTCACTCTCTGTATTACTCCTAATTAATTGTCAAGGATAGGCAAATTCTAACTTCCCTTTTAGTTTCATTGCTGTAGATCCAGAATAACCCTGTTGAAATAAACCAGTAGTTTTCAGTCATACCTATGAAATCTGTCAATTCAAAGGAATGACTCTGGATTTTACTACACAAATCTGGCCCTCAGCGTGTGAAAAGAGACGGTCTGTGCTAATCACACCAAACCATTCCCGGGATTGAAGCCGTCTTCAGCAGCATCACAGTAACGCAACAGGCAGCAATTCTCACTGCCGTGTCAGGAAGAAGAGAACATCAAGGGGATAATTAACATCTAATGTAGCAGTTAGACCAGGATCTAGGTGGGTTTTCTGCATTAAGTAATCACGTCCAGAGGCGGGCGAGGTTGGGGTTGCTCGCTCTGCTCAGCTCCCCGAGGCCAGGCGCCCATCTCCCTCCAGCTCCTCTGTGGCTGGGCAAAGCAGCTCCATTGGTGGTGCTTTTCAGAGTTGTATCTGTGAATGTCATAAGGAGCCCATCTCTTCTTCTGACGTTAAAGGAAATGCAGGGATATAAGCATACCCTTACACTTGGGCATGTTGTTTAAATGTAGGCAGCGTAAATGGCTTTAGGGGCATCGTAATTTTCCTTGAAGCTGAGAATCTGAGTATAATCCTCAAAAATCCGTCAAAGGCTTGTGGTTTGTGTTGGAGAAAATGGTCAACTTGAAGACAGGTCTTTTCTGAAGAAATGTGATTTGCTTTGCCATCGGTGACTAATTCCTACGTTCTGCAAGTTTGTGTATCAATGCATAACAGAGCGCTGGGTTCTTCCCTGCCAAGTGGCCATCTTCAGGGCTCCCATCACCAGCCACCACCTTGCGGCAACACAAGATCTCTTGAGGGGTTCAGGATTTTACATCCTTACCTTATAGCTGTACGGACTTAAAGATGGTTGAACCGTAGGAAGACTGAAGTCTGCATCTTTCTGTTTGGAAAAGGTCTGTGATGAAACGACATAATCTCTCCCACTCCCAAAGGCAGGGACAGGCAGGGGCTTGAGCTCCCTGCCATACTCATGGCTGCCTTTGTAGCCACCTCTTGTCCCAGGTCCCCCTCACGCTTTTCTTCATGGTTCAGACCCCAACGGCTTGGGCTTGCCCTGGCGTTTGGCTCCGACCCAAGGAGAGTGCATAGCTTCAACACTTCTCTTTTTTTAAACCTGAGATGCAGATTCTGGCTTTGATAATTTATTGCTATTTGAAACACCTTTTTGATTTCTGCAGCCTCTTGCTGCACCTCCTGTTCCCCCAGCATGGCAAGTGAAGGGCCTCGGCTGGCCGGGAGCTCTCGCTGGCGGCACAGCCTCCACTGCCACTTGCAGGCAGCTGCTTCGGAGATTTTAACTTCTGTGGCTGGCTTTCCGGTCCTTTTGTTCAGCCTTTTAAATTTTCCTTTATTGTTTTAGCCTGTCTGCAAATATATTTGTTTTTCTTCCAGAAAAGCCTTCGCTTGCTCAATTAGCAAGAGACCTCTTTGTGGAGAGTGCCGTAGCTCTATTTCTACCATGGTTAAGTGCTTCTGGAGCATTTGGCTCTTCACCAGAGAGGATATACCCCTGCCCTCCTCACACTGGGTATTGGTGGACATCTTACTGCACATATTGCTGTGTGGTGCCTTGCAGAATAAGAGCTTTAGTGACACAGGAGTCTAAAAGTATTGTCGTGGGTCAGCTACGATTTTAGCTGCAATTTTTGCTCCCTGCCCTATTGGGTCAATACTGTGTTTTCCCCACACATGGGCTCTTTCACCATCCAGATTTTTTCGTTTGCTTTTGTCTTAGTTAATGGTTTTGCCGCTCTGTTTAGAGCAGAGGTTATGAGGATACAAGCTGAACCTCTCACATGTTGGGAGAGAAGAGGCGAGTGCTGGCTTGGTGTAATGCTGGAAATACCTTCGGAGGTTTGTGTCTCACCCAGCCCAATCAGATATGAGCCCTGGCCTGAGACACCCACCCTCGGCTGGGACCTGGACACAGCTCATGCAGCACAGGAGGAGTTCGTAGAAACAAGCCTTGATCTGGAGGGCACCTCCCTGCTTGTCCCCAGGGCAGATCTGGAGGCTGTCCCCAGCCAGCTCTGCGACTAGCCCCAGCCCCAGCCACCGCAGGACAGGCTCCCGCAGAGAACTGCCCTCCTGCTGCCGGGGGACCAGGTGGAAGCCTTGCAGAAGAGGCTGCACAAGCCTCTGCCATTCCATCTGCATTCAGTCTTTGCCTGGACACAGGATGAAGAATTTCTCCTCTCAGGGGGTTTGTGGCACTCTATGTTGCTATTTCCCCTGTTTTCACAGTCTGTTTTAATTGTGGGTTTGCCCTTAAGAGCTCTGGGCTAAAGCCTAGTAGAAGACTGTTTACAATGCTGCTTTCAGAGTTCGGGGGCTATTTCAGCAAGATACTCCTGAACAGTTCTTCACTGCGTATTGACCCCAGTCTGTTCCTTTATCCACTCTACATGCTATAGCATGAGATCAGACTATGCCATCAGACCCACAGCCTTCTCAGGCTCTTTGACCACCATGTACAAAGTAATGTCATGACTTCATGAGTGCCCCACGAGCACAGGTAAATATTAGGACAGCTTCTGGAACCTCGCAGCCTTGCCATGGACATGGGAGCTGCTTTGGCCTAAAAGTTGGGCAGAACTTGATTAGTTTTTTTCAGGACAGACATCATTCTTGCATAGGACATTGATTGTTTGGGAACATGGCATTAGGATCACGTTCACAAGACCCATCTCTCACAAGATCCGGTGATTTGTTTCGAAGACCCTGCCCTGTGTGGGTGGGAAGGCTCATGGGCTCGCCCCTGGCACAGGGGTGACGTTTGCCCTTGCTGGAACGGAGTAGTTGTCGGAGCTGGTTATTTGTTTTGTGTGATTGATCACATCTGTATGGCACATCAGCTGCCTTGCGAAATGGCCCTTTTATGTGTCAAACTGACTCACAGTGTGACCTGTAGATGTAAGGGACTATTTAAGGAACAACTGAAATTCACAGAGAACCATGCTACTTTTTTTTTTTCCTCTCCTGGAGCAAAAGGCCTTTGTCAGCTGATGGAACAGGGCACAGTGCCCTGCAGGACCAGTGGGGTCCCTTGTAACGACTGCGGACATGGGACCTGTGCCGAGAGCTGCTGAAATGCTCCACCCCGCTGCCTTCGTCTTGCCAAGGTGAACCTGTCCAGATCACTCCAGTATCATTTGATGAAGAGGGTGAGGGAACAGGCTTGATTTTCCCTGCTTTGCTGCACCCTGCTGTGTGACCTCAGGGAGGTCAGCGTGAGCCACGCCACAACGGCACTGAGGCCCCAAGTTTGCAGGTGAACAGGCATCCTTCAAACCCCAGGTGATTTGTCAGTATGAATTGGGCATCTAAAACAGATCCTGCATTTCTTTGCTCATTTGCTTTTTGCTGGTTAGCTTGTACATAACATTTGCCTTTCACCTTATGAACGGCACCCGGCACAAAGTCTTTGCAATCCCACTGGGGTCTTTAGGTACTTGCTTAGTGTTAATGCTGGGACTGTGGAACAGAGAAAAACCAACCGCCGGGCTGGCTCATGGCCTGCTATGATTGCAGAGATGGAGTTACCAGGAGGGTGGGCTTTATCCCATCAACACCTTCCTATCACTGCTGAAGCGATGCTACCCTTACATGTCAACACTGAAAGCATATCTCAGCTGCACACAGTCCATCTACTGGCAACGAGTGCCGCAGTGAAAGATCCCTTTAATTAATGTACTTATAACAAGTCTGAAAATGGATCTGTGCTCGGAGCCAGGCACTCCTGCCTGTGCCGTAGGGCTGTTTGTGTGAGGAAGGGCTCCTCATATGCATCGTTTGCATGACTGGGTCTTGAGCATTTGACACTGGATGGTAAAATTAGTTTCCAGATGCCCAGTCTTCGACTGCATATTGGTTGCTTTGGTGCAGACACCACTGCCTCACACACCAAGGCTGTTTCTGAGCAGAAATGAGCTGCAGAGTGACACGGGCTGCACTCGGGTGTGATCTGACACACTCTTGTGTGAGGCACCTGTCTGGGTACATGTATGATAGGCATGTGCTGGTGTGTGGCCATGCCGGGCCCCGTGAAGGTTACATCCCTGGCTGCATTCCTGTGCACAGCAGGAAAACCAACAAAGCAGCAAACTTAAGCAAAAGCGATAGAGAGGCCTGAAATGAGTTTGGAGTTGGCCCTTTCATCTGAATTAGCATAAGTGTACAGTCCTGCCTTCCATTCTCTCCCCAGAAAGCCTTCCCATAATCCCAGCACTGAAGGGTTCAAGGACTGCAGGTTTGGGTCTCCCCATCCCTTTCCTTTGCATCGGCCCTGGCAGTGACAAGAGGATGAGATGGACCAGAAAGCATTTCCTATCCCTGGTTAATCTTGAAAGCCAGAAGGGAAATACGATCTTGTGCTTAAATCTTGGTGTTAAAATGAGTTAACAAGTGTCTCAGAAAACTGAAGACAGCCTTGCCTGGAGCGGTGAGCAATGTGCCCTGCTCTGCACAGGATTTAGTGTTTCTCTTAGCCCCCATGAAAACTGGCTCCACGCACCTCGGGCAGAGCCAAGGCGAGGTACTTGGCAGCTGGTTTGTTAGTGCCTTGCCTTCGAGTCCTGCCCGAGGTTGGGCTGATGAAGACAGATGATCCATCATTTAATGCTTGTTTGTCTGGTCCTGTTGACTACAATGAAATGCTTTTTTTTTAACCAGGGAAGCCCAATCATTTCATACACAGGCCTGTCCTGTGAACTTTAAGGACTTGGGCGCAGATGGTGGGGGGGAATCCAGCCCAGCCCTTCGCAAGCTGCTGTCCCTGCAGAGGGTGCGTTGCCTCTTTCTACCCTTTAACAAACACAATAACTAAACTAACTAAACAGTCTCCAGTAGAGGTGTGGTAACTCCATGTGACACTTGTATACAAAACCACACCAGCACGAAATCCCCTTGTGCAGCTCCCATCCCTCCGTGAGTCCAGGCATGCAGCGTGGCTTAGTCAAGCACTCACTGACATCAGGCCGTTGCTTTTCCTTTAAGCAAGTGCATGGATGTCTTTGTCCATGAGAGCTGAACCAGCACACAGATCTGCACGGTGAGACTTGCACTGGAAGCACCACAAGAGCAGTGAGAACAGCAGCTTTCAGAGTAAGAGTTGTGCAGAAAAAAGTGAGCGGAAGCAGTGCCTGGTTTGCACTGATCAATAATGCCTTTTTGAGTGTTTCCAGGAGGAAAAAAAAAAAAAAGAAAACAACGAAAAAAAAAAAAAGCTAAAGGAAATTATATTTAGGTAAATGTTTCATATTGTCTTGAACTACTCTTTTCAGCCTGGGGATGCAATTTGGTTTAGTAGCAGAAAGCTTGTCAAATAGTAAGCTAAAAAGTTGGAATTTTCAAAGGGAAGTAGAGACGAGCAACTCTGCTGCGTGTGCTCAGGGCAGGCTTAGCTCCTGCTTCTTTCTCGGAACATCTCCATGGTGAGGGTTAATAGGGGTGAGGATGTGTCAGCCCTATGCCAGGTAGTGGATTTCAGCCTGCAGCAGCACCAGCCTTCACCACAGATTTTGTTACAGTTGTTTTTCAGAGCTCTGGTTCCTCATAGCCTGTAATTATGTGAGAGTTTCAGCATTCTTTAAAGCTGAAGGTAAATTGACAACTTTTGTGATTGTACAGAATAGCTTGAAAACAACCAAAAAGTTTTAAAAGGAAGAAGGGCAAATAGAGGAAACCCAAAATTACTTTTCTTTGAAATCTCAAGATTTGTAAGGCAAGCTCATGATTTTGTGGCCTAGGACAGGACTGCTAAGTGCTTGGTGTTGGCAGTGCTGTGTTTATTTTCCGTGCTTGGATTTCTGCATGGCTTTATGCACGTTATGAAAAATGTAGTATTTTATGTTATTTTTTAAAAGGAAGCAGATCGCTTTGTTGGATGATCTCCAAACCAGACTGTAACATACAATAAAAATTCTATAGTGCACTGTAACAGACGACAAAAGGCTAAGATGTCACTTTACCAGCCCAAAACCCAGGCACATTATGGAGGAAAAGAATTATAAGGTATATCACTCGTATTTATGGCCAAAAAGAAAGAAAAAATATACAGTGGTTGTGTATACTGTGTATTGAAATTACAGAACAAAATTTAATTAGATCTTTATAAGTAAAATCCACATATGCTGATTTATGATATATTTATTTCTCAGCCTTTGAAATGATGGCTGCCTTGACTTTGCAAACCAGTCATTTGCAGACATCAGGTCTGTAATTCACAAACTGGCACAACCAGAAGTTTGTGGATTTGAGTCTGGCGAATGCCAGTCCCAGCATATCTGTTTCAGAGGCACATGCTGGGATTCCCAGTGAAGGAGGCAGGGGAAGCGTGCTGCAAAAGGCATCTCTAACTTTTTTCCCCTTTTTTCCAAATGTGTAATTTTTAAGATTAAGTCACTTGTTCATTAAAAAACAACACAAGTCAGACACCTGGCTTCCTCTCCAGCCTTGAGCAGGTTTGGAGGTGCCTAAATGACTCCGGAGAACAGGAACTGAAGTGTGATTGCTTGATGTGGTTTGAGCCACATTGTAGTTTGCTGCTGCTGGAAGAGGGAGATCCTGTTCTTCCATCTGTCTCCCAGCTTCTGGCCACATACTCCTGCTAGTCAAGCTCTGTCACTCCAACCAGTGGATGGGCCACAGGGTCCAGATGTGAAGTCCTCAGGTTCTGCAGGGACACCCTGGCTGCTGGACGCAACATGGCACACAGTTCCCCGAGTACAACTTCTTCTTTGCACAGTCCCAGGGTTGCCTCCAGATGCCACACAGAGGTCTGTAGAGAATAAATACATAAGGACTCATCACCACCTAACCAGGAGCGTTACCTGGAAGGTCTTGGCCAAAGCCCTGGAGGAAGGTGATGGCTCAGGGTGAACCTGCGTGTCAGGCTCTCCTTTCACCCCTCTAAAACTGCAGTGACTTTAACAGATCATGTCTGTTCCAGTCATACAAATAGGAGCTCAGCTGGAGACAAAACAAGAGCTATTAGTTTTTAGCCACTTCTAACTGAAGGTAAAATTGGATTTTAAACTTTAAAGTAAAATCCATAAAAGACTAAGGCATGTGGCAGGACTCTCGCTGGAGGGTATGTTCTGCTGCTGACCAAAAGGAGCCTGCAACAGCTGATTTTGACTTCAGAGAAATTCATGTCTGTAACCACTTTAGCCTCTGCTACAGGGGATATAAAAGGCTGTGAGATGGGTCAGTAGTTTAGTTTTACCTCTAATCCTAAAGACAGGTTTATTTCATCTCTCATGGAGATTGGTTTGTGTCTCTTACCATGGAGCCTTCACATCACGGGGCCCAGCTTCCCTCTCTGAGTAAATAGGTAGAGGTTGAATGAGGCAGCTCTCCCAGAGTGGGACTGTCACTAGATGATGGCTCTGTCTCCGTGATATTGAAAGCAGACATCAAGGCACTTTTCACTAACACATTCCATCAATGCTAGAGACTTGTCATGCAGGGAGCAAACACCAAGTGAAGCAAAGGAAGCATTTACAATTTGCTGCCGTGAAAGGAGACAAGATAAATCAATAGGAACTAAATTAGCACAGCCAGCGGCCCTCACACCTACTTTGGAAACTCTATTAAAATCCATGGCCTAGAATTTGCAGGAGGGATTATATGCGTGAAGGGTGAATCAAGATTTTAGAGTGAGCTAATGTAAGCGACACCCACTTCTCAAACTGCCTGAAAACACTTACTGCCAGAATGTGCTGCCAAAGACAAGAGTTCTAGTGAGTATTCGCTGGCTGTCATTGGCCTCAGATAAATACGTTGGGAGGGGAATAGTGGAGGAGTCAATCAAAAGATAACATTGAGTAAAGCTCAGTTGTATAACGCAACGAGAAGTCAAATTTAACCAAAGCTGAACATATGTCTGAGTACTGGGGGCATAGTTAGAAGCGCAACAGCCCAATCAGAATGCAAAGAGAGTCGTATTTGAGAATAACACACAGGAACAGGAGCTGACAAACACCTCGTGTGATTGAGTTGGTTGTGTTATTGTGCTGCTCTTGGGTGACCTTTTTAATTCAACTGAAATGATATCTGTCCTAGGCGTTTGCAGAACTTTGTAGATTTATGACAGCATCCCACTGACACACTGAGGTACAAAAAGACTTGCTAAAAGCCAAGTTGAGGCAATTAGTCTTCCAGAAATCTGTTTACTGGCAGAGTGAAAGCGGCATTTGCAGGAAGCATCCAGTGTGTGCGTTCTGTGCAGTTGATCCAAACATGCACAGTAATCTCAGTCACTGGGATTACTGTAGAAGCACAGAGCAGGCTCAAATCTCCAGGGCCACATGTGTGTTGTAGAGTGAGCCCTGTGTATGTGATAAATCAAAGATTGCCAGTCCAGCAATTGCTATTCTCAACCTGCCTGCTGGATGTTGAGGAATCCTAGGCCAATGTATAGAGTCCTCTACTTGTGCCAGGTGCAATTTGTAGGAAAAAAAACAGAAGTATCCAGGAAAACCTGAACACATGGCAGCTCTGTGCAAAGAAAATGTCATCGTCAGCACACTCAGTCCTGGCTCCCAGACTCTTACTATTTCACAGCACCTTCAGGAGAATTTTCTTTTTTTCTAGTACTGACAGTTGCATGCTGGTAAAGCCCTCTGGACGTGCAGGGGAAGAAGAGCTGGATCAGGGCTGGCTGCACAGCAGTGGATTTTTCAGCTCTGCCCCTTTCCCGAGCTTCCCAAGGAAATCAGGACGTGCAGGCCCTGGCTCTACGCTATGAAAAGGGTAGAAACCTCAGAGTCACTCACCCAGCGCCTGCCAGAGGAACTGCAGGGATAAACTAGTCTGGTCCTGCACCAGTTTGGCAGCTTTCTGCAGAAGAACACGGGCTTCATGCAAGAGCAGAAAGGCACCACTCAGAAGTTACAAGACAACTTAAAAGTTGTCAGAGTAGTTACAGAACAGGGGCTTCTGCCAGTCTTGGCAGTATTCTTCAGCTTCATTTACATTACTAAAGTGTATTGAGCCCTTCACCTGGGAGATGCTATAGAAACACAAGGCATTAATAGCAGGGAATATGCAATAAAAGCTAAACAGTAGAACACATGCAATATAAGCAGGAAGAGAATTCTGTGCATGCTCTCTGCAATTGCCTGGGTCTTAAGCATGCGTTAAATTGCAGCAACTAAAGGCTATGGAGTACAGATCATAAACTTGAATTCCACTGCAAAACTGTCAGGGCAGAGATCTGACCGACATTATAAAATCTGAGAAGTGATTTTAGGAGCCTCTGTTTTGATGAGAGGGATTTCAGAATCAAAGGTTGGCTGCACAGCGTTTTCAGAATATCAGGCGCCGGGATTGCTCTTCTCTTTTGTAAACCCCCTGATGTTTCTTGTGTGTTGGCACTGCACCTCGCTGGGGGAGACTTTGTTTCACAATGGGATATTTGGGCACTGTGGCAATTTGGAACTAGGAAAAATTCAGATGGACTTTCATGCTGAATCACAGCTTATCTTCTGCATAGCAGAAGGGAGGATTCCAGATCTTTTATTCTGCTTTTTACCTTTTAAGAGATTTATGGCAAACATCTTTTTAAAAAATCACTGGGAAAGAAATATCCATCCTCCCCACCTTTTCTGCCTTTCCTACAACAAACAACTGGGAGATAAGTGTTCAGGTTAGCTGTGCTGGCTTCAGTGTTGTGTGCATGCTGGAAATGAGCTACGGCTGGCGATGCCAACTAGGTACTTGGGCACCACCCTAATGTACCATGTATATATATATGTATATATATATATATATAATGTACCTATATAGATCTTGTTTTTGCAGAGCAAGCACTAAAACCTGAAGGATTGGCTTGTGGAGTTTCTCTAGTGGGTTGCTGGTGGGAAGACTTGTCATTGCCCAGTGCTTATCCATGGGGCAGCTGCTGTAACCAGACTGTTCTGAAGTGCAAAGTCCCTCTGATGCATTTTGGGGAACCCTGGGCCTGCATGGGAGGTGATGATAAGGAGGGCTGCTCAAGCAAAGCCTTTGTGCTTAAAGATGATTGTTGGATACATTTAATATGGACCAGATATTCTCTTCTGCCGCTGTGCAGTTTGGGGGGGCCGGGAGAGCCTGTGGTGCTGGCACTCTGCCTTGGATGAGTGGAAAGGACCTTGCGGGGCTTCACTCAGTGGCTCAGAGTCCTCCGGGCCTGAACCTTTTTCCTACTCCAGCACACTTCTCCATCACATCTGGTTTGGTGACAGTGCCTGCAAGTCTTTCATGGACCACTGCATAAACCGAGAGCAGCTGATATCCCATCCCAGCAGAAAAATTGGGGAGGAGAGGTGGAGAGTATCAGGTGGCTGTACCAGTACCGTGGAGCACTGCAGAGGAGTTCCCTGGAGAGCCGTAGGGCAGGAGGTACAGGAATGTCCAGGTGAGGTGCTGGCGGATGGGCGGCCGCCGTGAGAAGTGCCCAGGTGCCTGGCCCTGAGCCCGGGCTCGGGGAGCGCAGGGCAGGTGTCTGAGCAGGAGGGTGGCAGGGAGCTCCGCCGCCTGTGCCAGCACGGGAAGCTCCACCACACTCAGCCTCCACCTGCGCCTCTGAAGTGCTGAGCACAGCCCAGAGATAGACAAGGACTTTGGTGTGTGTTTAAACAAATGCACGTGGTGCCCTTGCTGAGGGAAAGGTGGGCTGAGGAACATTAGCCTTGTGCCTTGTTTCATCCAGGACACAAGACATCATTTTTGCTGGAAGGGGACTTCATTAGGGCTGGAAAACACTTATTTAGGAAAAATTTTGAATCCCCAGGGATATCTGATGGCTTTTCAAATGGATCCAGCATAGGCTTACAGGAATTCAGAGAGAAAGGAGCTGAGGAGAGAGGTGAGGCAGATCTCTCTTGCAGAGTGTGGAAGCACAAGTGCCACTCTGTCCTGCCGAGTCCGGGCTGCTGCGCCTCGGACATGGCACAGCTCCAGCGCTCAGAGCTTCTCCTTGGCGTCTGAGCTAGGTCACTTCTGCAGCTCCCCTGCATCCCCAGTTGTTATTAATGGCACACCTGGTGCCAAATAGGATCTTTTCCATTCTTAATCTGTGATTAACAAGGTTGTTAAAGTCGTTCTCAGCTCTGCTGAAACCAAACAGAATTTTATATGACATACTGGGCAAAGGCTCTGTTTGAAGTAGTCTTTAATCTTAGTTCTAAGATTAAATCATATGTAAACAGTCACATTTTATCAGCTCAGCTACAAAGTAATTTATTTGTTAGTCTAATTTTAGCAACCTGTAGGAAATTCAGTATTATTCGAAAGAGGTTATATAGGAGTGAGCAGATCTAATTTTCCACCAAGTAGAGCAAGTAAAGGAGTCCCCTGATCCCACAAAAGGCCCTTGCCTGTTACGGATAGCATCACTGATTTTAGAAAAGCTATTCCAAATGTGTGAAAAAGCAGAATGACTAGATGTCGGCTTTGCAGGACCAAGGCCTGCCATTGTATTTTTTTGGCAGTGTTGTTTGACATTGCAGGACTTTTTTGTAAGTGCTAGGGTTGCATCTATTTTTACTGCATTGTGCAATTAGACTTTTAGGACAGAGCTATAACTATTGAACATTTTGCTGGAAGGTACTGTATCCCAGTGGAAGAGATAAGCTGTATTTTCCTTAGAACTAGAGGAGGATATAACTATGGTATCCCAGTCTCTGTGGCGAAGAATTTTATTGCCATTGCTGTCAGCTCTTTCATGCAGTTAGACTGTATAATCTTTTATCAGCCTTATTTATTTCATGGGCATTCAAAGGGAGGGAGTGATCCTTGTGAACAGAAATATTAGATTAGATTACCCTTTACTACAGGACTTGATTTTTTCCTATTGGAAAAATTATTCTACACTGGAAATCTGAAAGATATTCCTATATGAAATCTGATGCAGGATGTGAAACTATTTCTCTTTGCACAAAGGCATTTCAAGATGATTTCTGAGTGAACATGGATATAAGTTTTATTCCTGCTTGGCACTAAGAGCTGAAGTAGGTTACAGAAGAAAAGGGGCTCAAAGTTCATAGGCAGGGATCTTACATAAAATTGAACTCTGTCCAGGAATATTTTACAAATCTCTCCTCTTCTTACAGTACTTGGGATTTCCAGGTGATTTTGACAGAAGACTCTCAGAAGCCTCCTGTGAAGGAGTATGGCTCCTTCCTATTCCTGCTTCTAACTAGATTTGTAGAGTCTACTTCCAAATTGCCTGACTGTGTGTGTCTTAATTCCTATTTAACAGGCAAGCCTTATTGTGTCATGGGGGAATTTCACCCCTAAGTGCCGATCTTTTGTTTTTCTATTGGGAAATTCAGGCTGAATAAATGCCAAAGAAAGCTTAATATTTTCCCCTGATTTTCTGCCCAGTGTCTTGCATGCTTGAGTACTGGTCGTACCCAGACCAGTATTAACTCACACTGGTAACTGAAATTCCCCCTTAAGGGATCAAAGTTGTGTGATCTAAAGTAGGAACGCCTTAATTTGGGTAAAATTTATCCAATCCAGGATTCTGCAATATTTATAGCAGCCAGCCATACACATCCCAGTTCTTTACAGAGGCAATGTTTTCTGAAAAAATTCTGAAAAATTTTCTGAAAAAAATTTCTCCCCTTTTTATGCCGTTCAGCTAGCTAAAGACATTTCATTATCTGCCTGACTTGTATGTCTGTAATGGGGAAGATTTCAGTTTAAAATACTTTAAAGAATATTCTGAATTCACAGCCTGCAGGGCTCCCACTTGGTTCATGTGGTTGGGAAATCTGGATACAAGGGCAGAAAAGGCCAATATGAAAAGAATAATATGACTCAATTGACTGTGAAATTCTTCTAGGAACAGGTGTAATTGTGATCGTAAACATTTGTGAGATATTTTACAACCAGCTTTAATCCCTGCAGAGGGCAATATTTAGGAGTAGGAGAGTAAATGTGAAAGTAACTTCAAAGGCTGATTAAAAGATGAGGAACACGAGCCTCAGTTCTGGCCAAGAGCAGCCGAGCACAGAGGGGTCTGCAGCCATCATCTGATCTTGATCCATCGATGGTCTTGATCCATTGTTTTCCTCCAGGTCAGCGCATCTGTGACTCTAAGAGACCCTAATGGGGATCCTTGGGGTGGTGGTCACCCCAGTCAGAGCCCTCTCCATCATGGCCTTGCATCTTTCCATTAGTCCTGTTTCTTTAATGGGTTAACACAAACTGTGTAACGAATCGATCACAAACTCCAGGAGAGGAAAAAATGAAGAGCAAAATTTTGCAGCTGTGGCACTGTCTCTGCCAGAGAAAGTGGTGCTGGGTTGGAGTAGCTCTTTGTGGAGGGAGGCTCTAAGAAAACAGGTGAAAAAGGTTGTATTTCCTTGTGCCTTGCAGAGGGTACAAAGCTTTCCTCTAATGAACGTGCAGGAAATGTAAAAGCAGGCAGAGGTCTGAGAACTGTGTAAGGAAGTTTGATACGGGCTGAAAGTCCTTCCTGTGCTTAGAGCCAGGGTCAGAAGGAAAATGCCATTTACATTCCACTGGAGCTCAGGTTTGCACAGTTCCTTGCAAAGGCCTCTTTGCCGGGTGAATTTTTCCCACTGCCATTAAGGAAACACAACTCATTGGTGATTTCAAAGAGGGAAAATGAGAAGCTATAAAGACAAATATGTAGGAGGTGCTATAGAGTGATAAGAAAACCAGGATGGTAAATCAAAGCCTAGGGAGGAAGGATATGAAGGGGCATGCAAGTATAAATCTGTCTAAACCTACCAAGGTGCGGGTGGGCCCTTTAAAGGGATGTGAATGGAGAGGCAGTGGTTGGAGCTGCTGAGAAGCTGAATGAATTCCTTGACGTGATAAGCAAGGGAGAGCAGCTAAAGGTCACATACTATAAGGAGGACAGGGAAGCACAGTGGTTTTCTATGTGGGGAGAGAGAGAAGGCATATCATGTAAAAGTTTCATGTGTGTAACCCAAGCAGACAGTTGGGAAATTAAAACTATTAAAATTGACAAGTCACCGATTTTAGATTAACTGCAACCTACAATTCCTGGACTCAGTTTCTGGCCTTGGTGTTTGAGAGGTCCCTGGGAGAGTGGTGGTGTCTGAGGAAGGAGACACAGAAAGCATTGCCTTCTTATTTGAAAAAAAAAAAAAAAGGAATATAACAACAGTTTAAAGGAAAAAGAAATTAGGCAAGTTGTAGAGAAAATAAAGTAGATATTACTAAAAGGCAAGCAGCAAGCAATGTCTGAGAGCCATTTGGTAGACAGTGAAGTGACTCTCAATACCCAGGAGTCTCACATTTCTGAAATCTGTACCCTAAATAGGCTGAGTGTGCATTAAAAGTGCCCTCTGCTTGTTACCACAAAGGTGAAGTTTTGGAGAGAGCTTTGAGGTGATGCTGCTGTACAAACTCTATCACAGAGCAGTGCAGTGCTTGGGGCTGTGCAGGTCACCGAGAACAACTCACACACAGTCTTCCCAATTCCCCAGTTCCAATGAAAATGGCAAACACTTTCCAGTCTTAATGTTGTGAATTTTTGAAGTGTCCTGTGAATTTAAGTGCCAGTAACCGACAGTGTTTTACATCCACCCTGTGTTACTTGTCGCCAGCCACAGCAGCGGCAGATGCCAAGCTTGGTCAAACTGGTGCTTCCAGCTGCCCTGATCTCTTGGGGCTAATGCTCCTGCCACTCCACACACATATGGGGTGGAGTCAGGATGCAGCTGTGTGCGCAGATGTCTTCATCATGGTCAGAACCATTGCACCATGGATTTGATTGAATTAGAAGGTCTGAGCCTTCAGACACACTTTCTCCCATGTGCAGCCTCCGTGGCGAGATCTCATCCTGTAGATGATGTGCTGGCAGCAGAGGATCTTTGTCAGGTTATTTTAGCTAAGCAAGTGTTTTCCGACCTTATTTTTACTTTTTTACATATTTACAAATGTCTAAACATTTGACACTGCAGGTTTGAACCCCTTTACAGCAAATCTGAGCCTATTTACTATATTTACTATCTCCTTGCTCATGTAAATTCTTAGGAGCTTTTCACAGACCTGTAGAAAGAGTCCATGTGCCTGAAGGGACCACGGCTCAACCCCCCTGGTTTAACGAAGCTATTGCTGCTCAGAGCCTTTTATTTTCGTAAGCTGTGTGAAGATGGAGAGAAGCAAAGAGGGAAAGATGCAATACTGCAAGCTCTTCTCACCTTCAAGAAATTAGGAATACTCTTTATTTAGAGGAGAATTTCAATAGAGTTCCTAAGACTCGTGTCCCACTAAAGAGCAGAGGCACAAGACGCCTCTTGTGAGGTGTCAAGTTACCCAGGAGACAGACTGAGCAACTGAGAAACGTTGGAAGTTTTTGGAAAAGAGATTTATATATAAATGTGTTACGGGAAAAAATACCCCTGTTCATACACATGGTAATTCTTCTGTCTTACTTTGTTTGCTATCTTTCTTTATTGTTTTCAAAGATTTAAAGGAATTTAATTAAAAAGGCAGTTTAACTACCCTCTTCTTTCCAAATAACAAACACTAAACCAAAATGAAGTGAAATATTGGAGAGCCTGCTTTATACCCCTTTGAAAACTAAACACAAAAGCCAAATGAGATCATAGGGTTTATCGGGCAGGGTATTTCCAGAAAAGATGAGGAAGCACTCCTGCCACTGTACAAGGAATGGCTGAACCTCTGCCTGGAAAGCCATGGTCACTTCTCATCACCCATCTTTGGGAAGGATAAATCCGAAGTGGAACTCAGAAGGTGACTGGGACAGCGGGTAATCCTTACAGGGAGTAACCAAAGGAGTGTGGGTCGTTCAGCACAGCAGCGCTGAAGCGAGGGCACTGCTTTCTGTAGATGCAGGAAGGAAGAATATTATATAAATGAAAGGAAATCTTTGGTCAACAGAATGATTATAAACTGTCATGGAATACACAAGCTGGAAGTGAGGAGGGCTCTGGGCCTCTGAGCAACTGCGTTCTGCATCAGGACAGCAGGGCCAGGGTCCCATTGCATAACCCATGTACAAAAGGGATTGCATGCAAAGCTGTGGAAGTGCAGTCTGGCTGCAGTGATCATCTCCAGTCCTGTACTCTCCCAGAATGCCATTAATTTCTTCCATTAGCCTGGTATTCCATAGGCAGCTGTCTAGCTGTGATCTTCCAGAGAGCCAAAAGTAGGCTTTATTATTTAGGTTTTAGCTCAGCTATAATACATCATTTAGAAAAGATCCTGCTGTGTTAAGATGCATGCAGTAACGTGGCAACATCCAGTGTATATTTTAGCCTGCACGCTGCTTTGTCTTTGTTAGCTTCCACGTCAGCAGGTAAGTGATCAGCATGGCCCAGACCTGCTGGTGGTGGTGCACGGTGCTGAGAGTCTGTCTCAGTTTTACATCTTTTGCAAGCCTGGTGCCACCACATTCCTTACCAGCACCCGGCACGCTGGTATTGATGCATCTCTGCTGGAATGAGCAGACACTGCTTTGCTCCTGGCTCTCCGCCTTTCTGCTGTTTCCCTCTGTGGAAGGTTTCAGCTGCTTGGGCTCCCCTCCTTGAACCGTGGCTCCTTTTCCAAAATGCCTTTTCCTTTTCCAAAATGCCTCTGCAGTTGTAATCTGGGTGTGCGTAGCTGGGGGTTGCAAACACCAGGATCCCTAAGGGGGTACCCTGGCCATACACCCTGAGATGGAGTGCTCTCCTAAAGCCAGCTTGATGATGGGCTCTAGGAGCTGCACCCAGTGTGCTTGATGGCCAGCAGTGACAGGTTTATGAAAGGAGGCGGCCAGTGCCTCCAACAGAGATGGCAGCCTGGCTGTTCTCCCGGGGGCTGTCGTAGCACTGATGATGTGTCTGCAGCTGTCTCCAGGGTATGCTGCCGTGCCTTCCTCCTGCAGCAGTTGGATACCTGACTCTCAGAGCTCTCCCACCACTGTGGGGGGACTTAGAGCACCTCCTGGGCTCCTGGTAGCTGCAGTTCATCTCACTTAGTACCAGCAGCGGCAAGGGGAGTCTGGAAATGGGGATGTAGGAAGAGAAGGGGCCTGTAGGGCTGCTTGCACCCCACCATTCACTCTGCAGTACCAAGAGCTGTCAAGTGTGGTGGGGTGGGCATTTGAGGGTCTGCCGGTCCCTCCCCGGGCAGGAGGCAGAGAGCAGAGCCCAGACAGAGCAGCACCCAGGTGTCAGATGTCTGTCTTAGCCTCTGACCAGCAAGAAGGTCTCCACCTAAATCAGCCACAGCTCCCTGGACTTCGAACCATGGCGAGTGGATATTTTTAGAAGCCAATCAATCAGTGGTGACTGTTCAAGTTCAGACAAGTCAAACATAGCCTGCAAAGTTACACAGGAGCACTGTGTGTCATGGAAAGGTTGGTGAGCCTACTTTTTCAACAAGCTGTGCCAAATCCATGAGCTACCAGAGCTGGGTTCTTTTTAGAGCTATAGCTATAAGAAGTAGAAGTGTAAACAGACTGTGGATTGTAAAACACACACTTTTTCAATTGAAGCAATAAATTAACAGTTTGGGCTTCCACAGAAACCTTCTTTCAAGGTGCTGAAAGTGTTTTCCAAACCTGAACACAGCCCTAAGTTGAGGATTTTTCTTCTTGGCCTTTTTGCAGGCGAGGAAATTGAGGCACAGAAGCATTTAGGGGCTACCAAGGTAGCAGAGAGTCTCTGAAGAGTCCAGCTTGTCTCCAGGGAAGTGCTGTGCCGCGACAGTGCTGGAAGAAAACAAACACCTGTGCCCTGGCATTCCCCTTCACAGTCTGATCAGCTAAAATAGCAGCGATGGGGTGGGGTCCGCCTCGGGGCTCTGAAGGGCAGAGGCAGAAGGGTGGCTTTTTGGTGCTGCTGATACAAGGTAGCAGCATCCAAAGTGGTGGTAGATCTGTCCTCAAAGAACATGAGCTGGAGTTTGCTAACGCTGAGCACAGAGAAGAGCTGATTCTTGCAGGACCCTCCAGATGCTATTCTAGTGTGTAGGGATGAAATAAAATAATAATAATAATGAATCATCTCCATGGAAAATGCCATCACAGCCTGGACTCCGACTGAACCTCTAAAACCAGACACCAAGTCAGTAGCCAGATTAGAAAATGTCAGTGTTCTCATTTCCAGAACCTTAGTTTATCCAGCTTGAAAATGGGCCTGATATTTTCCATTGTCATTGGCCATTGAGAAAAGAACCTGTGGCTCCTTCCCTGTCTGTTGCTCTGCTACTTATTGTCCTTCCCTCTGTTACTGCAAGGCATCTGCTCCAGAGCTCCTCGCCGGAGTCTTTACACAGCTGCACAAAATGTAGTGCATGATCTGATTCTCAAATTGGGCTTAACTCATACATTCAATGCCAGCTGGAGGGGCCTGCTGAGTTTTTGCTGATGCATCAGAAATATATTTTTTAGGAAGGTTTCTCTATAATTATTACATTGTAGCTACTGGTGGATTGCTCAGAGTATAGTAAACAATTGCTATACTTGTTAGAGGTCATGAATACAGAAAAACATTCTTCTGTGTGAGGTCTGCTGTTAAATAATAACTTGTCGTTTCACGGTGTAGGGGGAGTGAATGCCCTCGAAGGGACGTGCTGACATTGTTCAAACCAGTGATCCAGTTCCTGTAATTTACACCACTTTCTTAAAGCTGCTTCTCTGAACAGGAACAACGGATGCACTGAGGGACAACTGTCTCTGCACTGCAGCCCACATCGTCTTGCGTCTTGATCTTCTTGCTGTTTCCTCCATTACCCATTTTATGGTAATGCTTAGGTACCCTCATCACCAGAGGTTTAGGCCTCAGGGTGATGGGCAGGTAGTGAGGAAAGCTGTTAACGTCACAACTGGGCAGGTCCAGCTGCAGACAGAAGGAGTGAGTGGCAAGAAAAGGTGATCAGGCACACTGAGATTATTAATGAGTAATTTCATGATCCGTGCGTCTAATGAACAGAGTTCACCCTTGTGGTGTGTCTGCTGTCTGCTGTGGAGGGAGCACTCACTGCTGCCTTTTCCTTGGGGGATACTAATGGTGTCTGTATCCTCCATCTGTCATCTCCAGTGCACCTCTGGGAGCTTCACAGCTTTGAGAAATCCTCTTCTCTGTCTCATTGAATTGTTTGACATGTTCAAGAACTACTCACACACACACACTGATCACACATAAAGCTTTGTTTCCTTAGGAAATCCAGGCTTTACAACAACCACCTTGCCATTTGCCCAGACATAACATGCAGTTGTGGTTTTTCATGGTGCAGAAGAAATGCAAGGATACAGCTGTGGCTCAGATCCGTTAACAAAATGGGCAAATTATTGATCTCAGGGCCCCAGGAGTCCTATCTCAAGGCCAAAGCAGAAACCAAGAAATCTGACTGAGCTACAAAAGGTGGGGTAGAGCAATGAGCACTGGCCTGGGCAGGTGACAGACGTGATTTCTGATGTCTCTCAGTCCCTCCCTATGTTGGAGGGGATCTGTCCCTTATTATATTGTCAAAAGAAAATGATGTCTTGGCAAACACATGGCAAGTGTAAGAATTTAGTCTGGAAGGAGCTCAGCAGGGACATGTAGGAGCTGACTGCAGCATTTCAAAGTCTTTCTAGAACAACTGGCTGGAGGGAAAAAGGGGAGGGGATGACATCTTCCACATTGCTGCATGCAACAACTCACCGGCTCTGGTGGTGTTTGGTGGATACTACTAAAAGCATGGCCAGGCTGGATGTGGTTGGCCAAAGACAGTCCAAACTGTGCTTTAACTGTTGTCTGACGTAGTGGGGAGTCATTCCTGGGGTATCGCTTCCCAGCGGACCTGGCAGCAAGGCCCTTGGGCATTACCCAGCAGAGCCGTGTGGTGAACCCAGATGCTTTAAGATTGCGCTGCTGGTGACTGGGCTGCTAAGGGACATGATTGTTGAGGGTGTGACTAGTTGCAAGTCGAGGAAAGGCACTTATGTGAAATGGGCCTCAAGGTTTGCAAAGGACTGCAGAGAGGTAGGACCATCTTTTGCGGAAGAGGCCCTGAGCAAGCAGTGGAAGAGCCGAAATACATCTAATGAACCACAGCAGTGTATGAAGATGTGTTGCTGAGGTGAATTAGGATTTGAAGATGACCAATTAAGTTCAATATCTGTGGCAATCCGGTCAATATTTGCAGCCTTGGGAGGCTGACACAAGTCCCAGCTACTGCCAGGGGAGTGGTGGAGCCTCCACTGCTGGTGTTTGCTCCCTGTGCATGGCTCAGCATCCTTCTCTGCAGCTGCTGCGATTCGTGGGGTTGGTGGCAGACGGCACATGATCCGCAAACCTGGAGAGGAAGAACACTTTAGGTGCACAGTGGAGCACAGCTTTCGCTTTAATGATTTATGTAGATTGGAGGGAGATACGGCTGAGGATGGACACTTGCTGCTTCTAGGGAGACTGCACTGAAGCCAAACACTGACAGAGCCTTCAGTTTTGGGAGCTCAGTACTTCTGAATTGTCAGCTTGCAGCAGAGCTAAATATCTGCCCCCGCTTCTGACCTCAGCAGCTACCCTGGCACTGGGGGAAGGAGCCAACCTTGGATACAGCTCTGACACTTCCCAGACACGTGGTGACCACCAGGCCCTCGACCCCTCCACACTCTTCATGTAGGAGGACTGAAGGAGGGAATGGCAGTCTCCATACTCGGCCTCTTTGCTTTCTTTGGTTTGCATTGCATGCTCCATGTTGTTTTAATGTAGTTCCTAGTATTTAATGCATTTTTATTGCTTTCTCTAATAACACCAAGAGCACTAAGAGCCAAATTAAACAAGCCATGCCAATAAGCCAAACATTTCACTTCAACCAGCAAAGCGGATGTCTTTTACCCCTACTCAAGCTTAGATATGTAAATCAAAGACCTCACTGCTCATCAGGGAGAATGAAGCAAATGGTGGCTGTGGTGCAGGTAGGGCAGAGCTGGGGCAGTGTCCCTGGCGTGGGTGCTGCTGTGTGCCCCCTCTCCGCATGTGCTGGTCTTACCACCCTGGGTCTCGAGGTAGAAGTCAGGCAAGGTGAAAGGCTGGTTGTTCTCAAGGTTGTAATGTGGCATCTTGTCTCATGGGCTTTATCAGGCTGGGTCTTGTTTTTCTGCGGCTGTAAGCACCTCTAAACCCCTTTGACTTCAGTGGAAGCTGGAGTCCGTGTTCTGCGTCACTGAAAGCCTTTCCACGCAATTAAAAACAACCCCAAACCTCCTCCCCTGGTGCTGATCAGTGGTGTGGTGTTGACGTAAGTGTACTGGAGTTTCACTTACAGCAGCTGGGTAGCTGGCACTTTTATTAGGGTTTTTTTTTTATTTGCTGTCTTTTGCACAATATTCCTGAAGGTTTTTTCTCTGTTTGCTTTTCCCCAACAAGCCCCAGCCTTCATCTCTGTCCTCTTAGCGCTGCTTCCTGTTGTTCTCTGTGATCTCCCTTGTTCCATCTTTCTTCTCTTCTCTGGTTTCCTCCCTTTCATTTTAGCCCTTTTTTGTTCAGACCGGCTCAGCCCATCCTCCCAAAGGGGAAGCGTATCTGTTTCATTCCCCTGTCTCTGTTTCCCTCCCAGCCCCACAGCTGTTCCCTCTCTTTCCCGTTCCTACAGGCCCCTCTCCTGCTCACAGCACCATCCACTGCCTTCTCTTTTTCCTCTCCATGTCCAGCCCCTTTCCTCCATCACTGGAGGTCAACAACAGAGAAAACAGAAAATGAACCAGGAGGGGGATGTTACAGCCAAGAATGATTGTGCCTGCGAGATGCCAAGTATTGTCTCACCAGCATTAGTCTGGACTGCTTTCATCTGGCTGGACAAGCTGCACCCACAGCTCCAGCACTGACATACAGTTTTTGATGTTTCATGCCACACAATCTGTCATTACACGTGAAAATTTTTAGCCTTTCACTCTGTCCGCGACTGAAAGCCATAAGCTCTGCAGTGGCGATGTGGTGGGGTGGCAATGTGTACTTCATTTCCAACTTCCCTTTTTCCCTGCCATGTGCTGCACTTCACTAGCTAGGTCCAGGCGTCTGTAACTGCAGCTCTCGGTGCTTTGGCCCACATAATTTTGTGTTTTCTAGTTGTGCTCGGTCAAAAGTAATCATACAGCTACAATCTCAGCTGGGACAGAAAATAATCTCACAAATAGGTTTACGTACCATTACAGAAGATACATTCTGCTGCTAATTTGTTCTGGTACCTTCACCCTCCTAAGTGGGAGACACCAAGGGAACACGTGAACACCCAAATGGACACTGAGTGCGACTTGTCTGTGTTACGGGTCTGTCTGTTCACCTGTGCTGAATTAAACATAGAGCTTAGAGCTGCAAATGGCTTTCACTCTAGAGGGAACTGGGCTGCATTTGGGCTGTGCCATGTGTATCTGCCTCAGAAGCCACCTGACCCCTGCCTCAGGCATCTTTTACAGATTTAGGGAATGATCGGTTCGGGAAGGAGAACCTGCATGGGCTGATCTGTCAGTAAGTAAGAAAAAGCGAGTACAGCCCCCAGCCCCCCTGTGTGCAGCCCAGGCAAGGGACTGAGAGCCCAGCGCTGCTCTTTTCCTCGCTCCCTGGCTGCAATGGCATCTCCTACCCCTTCCCCCCTGTAATCCTTGACTCAGGCTTTGCCTTCTGCAGCAACAAAGAAAATGTCTTCAAAAACCTCCTTACACTGGTGCAGCGGGAGGCTGCGATAGATAGAGTCACGGCCGGGGAATGAGCGCGGAGCGGTGCCGAGCTCTCTGTGCCATTATTGTTCTCTGCTGCAAACTGGAAGCAACTGAGAAGGACAACGCAGTCAGTCCTTCTGTAACGACCCCCCTGGGACCTCAACAAACCTTCCGTGTTGCAGGGTATTCACAATAGTCAAGACTGGCAATTTGTTGTGTGAAGATAATGACAAAATCCCTCATCTGCATTTAGTCTCAATCTCTAGTACTTCCATTGTGATTACTCGGCAGTGATCGACATTTGAACTGTGTTTTAAGCAAGTAAAGAAAAGAAAGGGGGGAATATGTGAACTTCCAGGGCAAATGCAGCCTGTGCTGAGAGAGAAAACAATGCAGTGACTGCCCCCAGGTCAGTCTTGGTAAGTGTGACCCTCGTGGGGAAAGTTAAACAACTTCGCAAAGGGGTCTTGTGAGGGTTTGTTACGGGGAAGCCGAGCGTTTCCTCCGGGGCAGTGGTCGCTCTCACAGGTTCCCTCCCGCCAAACTTGAGTCTGAGCAGCAGTCTGGTACCTCGGCATGGAGCAAACCCCACAGGATGACCTTGAAATGACCATCAGCATTTTTAGTGGCAAGTACATACAGAAGCGAGGTGAAGAAAAACTCCAAGAATATTATTAGCTTGCATTACCCCTTGCTAATGTAGATGACTGAATTAAAAGAAAATGGTTGTTACGCCATGCAAACAGTCCATTTCTGAATATATCATAATGGCCCTCTGGCAAACCCCATAGCCCATAAAAATGCCCACTCTGCTTATAGTATTTAATTGTTTTAGCTTTTGATAAATCATCTGTTACAGCCTGTTGAACATTTTAAAGCGATTCTTGCTAATGGATTTTCACAATGTGGTTTAAGGGATGTTGTTATTAATAAATGTCACTGCACTGAATAGTAATTTGATAAAGATGAAAGAGACATTTATGAATTTGACTTCCCTTTCAGCTGTTGCTAGGAATTTTCACTCCTTCAGAATATATTGAATTTAATCTTCATTTATTTTTGTTAAAACTCGGCTATTATATTCTGATGCTATAAAGAGAGTATTAGTGGAGTTGGATGAGTTGTGAAGTCCCCTGTGGTGGTGAAAACCCAGTTCTTCTCAGCATTATCAGAGAGGTTTCCTTGCTGTGAGAGAAAACAAGGCTGGCCCAGGTATCCCATTTAGTACTGGTGGAAAAGTGTGCAGGCAGTTTGGGATTGAGGTAGGTTGTTTATTTTTTAAAGGAGATTAATGGATCTTAGTACTGATGGAATCATGAAAAGAAAATACTTTGTCCATGCTAGATAGTGAACTTCTGCTAATGTGCTGTTCTCCATTACGTTATCATTTCATGACTGAAGCACTTCACTGTGTATAAATTAATTAGGGACTTGCATTTCAGTACTGAGCAGTGTGTGATTGGCTCCAGCGAAACAGGAAATGTGGAATGTCTAAAGGCTGGTATCTACCACAAAAATGGCTCTGTAAACACTTGTGGCACACAATAATGGGAAGTACTGTGAGTTATGTTGGGCCTGCATCACAAAATTATCATAGGGCTAAACAAGGGCAATTGTGAGGAGGAATGTTAGCAGAAAAAATGGAAAACATGTTCTTTTCTAAGAAGAGAGCTCTGCTTTGTTAGGATTTGATCCACGCAGAGACTGATGTCTTTAGCACAGGAGACAGGTATTAATCACGAGAAAGAATTTGTTTGCACAAGTAGCAGAAAGCTAGTTCTCTTCATAAATAAGAAAAAAAAATTATTTTTCTGGATTGAGCTTCTAGTTAAAGATGCATCACATCCACATGCAGAAGCAGAAAGGACCAAAAGGCAGCGTGAAGCTGGAGAGGGCTGAGACAAGGGATCTGCTCCTGCCTCTCTCACTTGCCTGCTATGTGACTTTGTACAGCTACTTCTCTTTTCTGCGGCTCTTCCTTACCTCCCACCATCAGTGTATTTTCTTTGTTAGCTTTTTTCAAGAGCAGAGAATTTCTCATACCTTGCGTTAGTACTGCATGTAACTTCTCCAGATGCTATGGTAATATCATCAAGACTAATAGCTAGTCTGCCACCCAGCTCATTCTCTCAACTTGTTCTTTTGCCAAGCTGCGCATCCTTGTGAATAGGCAGCGAAGAGATTTATACATAAAGCAGTAATACGGATCTGTCTCTGATCTTAAATATAAATCTGGGGTAACTTCAATGAAATTCAGCAGGAATAAAATGGGTATTTGTTATAGAGGAACCAAGACATTCTGTACAAAATACACAAAGAGTACTTAGAATAAAGTTTATAATTCAAGACAAGAAAATGGTGTGAGATCTTGGCTGCCTGCACCTTGCAGTAAGACTTCTCTGTTGGGATGACTGTATTACATCATAATCATCTAGTTTTTCTGGACTACTTGCCTTGCATACTAGGCTATAAATAATCATTATTGGTATCGCAAGGAGGCTGTGAGTTCCTGAACAACCGTGACTGAATTCTTAATTTGTCTGTTACTGATACAATGCATCTGTTTTTCTAATTATTTTAATTATCTTTTATATGCAAAGGAAAGAATACAAAATTACTTTTTTTTTCTTTTCCCCCCTCCTAGATTCATGGGCTACTTGGAGGACAGCCTACTTGTGGCTGTCTCTGTGTTTGTAAAACGTAGGTCTGGACTAACACGATATCCAGGGGTAAGTGTTTAGTGCATACAGTTTAGCGATGTAAGACCGTAGCTACTCTCTGCAGACAATACCAATATGTTACCAGCATCCCATGGGGCACATCTTATTACTGGAGGAGGATTCTCAGCAATGAAAATGCAGTTTTATCCTTCTCAAAGTGCCCCTTGCCAAAGTCAGCCAAGCATCGAGAAGCACTTACTCTATTATGAGTGATGCATCATTAATATTCTGCTAACTTGCTAAGCATGCAAGGCAGACCTGGTCTTTCCTGAGGTTTCAATTTCTATCATGTCCAAGTATTGCAGCCCCCCTTTCTTTTGGCCCAGCCGTGCCCTCCTGGACATCCAGGGCCTGACAGCTCTGATTTCATAGAAGTCACTGGACCTAAAAGATAAGGTGTTGATGTAGGAGGGAGATGAATCAGGCCTGTGGCCGGAGTCCCATTGATTTCAGTGAACAGGGCTGCGGACACTGTCACAAGGTCTTGAGAGCAGGGCGCTTTGGTAACTTGGTTCTGAGGTGCCCAACTCAGTCGCTGTGCTATAGGAAGGGAGCAGCTACCTGACATGGGATGCTGAATGCTGATGGGTGGCCCAAAACATACTTGTTGCCAAAGTGAGCTTATTTCCTCTTGCATATCCAGTCCGAAGAGCTCCTGATGCAATCCTGCTCTCCTCCTCTGCCTCTCCCCAAAGGAATGCAGGTCCTGACCACACACACACTGTCAATACAGGACCTCTGCCTTGAACTTTGTGCCTCAGACTTCAGCTCTGTGAGCCCTTAGACGGCCTTTCTGCAGCTGCATCAGGCCACACACAGCCGCAAGTCTCTGCTGGGAGGTGACAGGCACAGAGCTGGCACTGGATACTTGTGCTCTGCAAAGTCAAACAGGTGAGCATGAGCCACTGGTAGCCGATGAACTTTTGTCTGGCTTCGCACTAGCCCTTGAGCAGGGAGGAAGTGCATGGAGCTGGCACTGGTCTCAGGAGGCAGTGATCACCTACAGCCCCTCCTAAGTGCTTTCACACAGTTTAAGAAGTCTTGTCCTGGAGTGCTGGCTCTCCAGTAGCCAGAAGCTGGGGAGCCAGTGTGGAAGAGGCACAAAGGGGTGTCTTTCTGAGTTGGTATCATTGATCATAGGTGATGTTGTAAAGTCTGGGATTGCCAGAGGGTTAGACCCACCACAAACTGAATACGACATTGTGGAACATCGGTATCTCGCTCCCCTGAGCAGTCCTAGCTGGAAAGGCTTTCCAGGACGAAATGGAAATGTGGCTCCTGGACTTGTTATTATGATTACAAACAAGCCTCAGGCATCCAGGCTCTGGCCTATTTGACCAGTTGCTGTGTGCTTCTGAGGATGCTCTGCTGCCTTTTCACTAGAAAGCAAAAGCAGTTTTGTGCCCAACAGGCAACAGATTTGTCTTTTTTTTTTTTTTTTTAAATTATTATTTTGTTGGTCTCCTCCACTGCCTTCCCTGCAAAGGGGGAGCAAAGGGGTGGTGCAGCCTATGGGTTTTAACTGGACACCATCCCTTTAATGTGGAGTTCTGTTTTTCTTTCAAGGCCAAAAATAAATGCTAGTGAAGGAATAAACAGACGTGAAAAGGAGGCTTGGACACTTGGAAGACAAGACTGCTTTGTGTTTCCCAAAGCAAAGAGCCTGTTCACAAGGAGGTTACTCTTTTTAGAAAAACACATGAGTCCTGTGACACTGCCAAGGTCAGTAGGTGCCCAGCAGAGCAGGGGGCATTCAAGGCAGACATGCTTTGGGAGAGGGGCACATTCTTCTCCCACTCCTAAGTATTTTCAAGTATATTAATGGAGAGGAGAGGAAAGAAGAGAAATTTGCTTCGCTCTGCCATTTCATCTCTTTCTACAGGGTTTAAACATGCCCCAGTTTGCCAGTGGAAGATAGTTTCCCTCTAAGATGGCAACACGGCCTTATGCTGTGGCAGTGTCGCTCTCACCTGTTTTGGGAAGCGAGGGCTGTGCTGCTGCCGTTCTGCAGCTGGGAAAGCAAGGACCCGCGTCATGGGCAGGATCCCAGAGCAATTCTCGAGGGAGTGGGGAACATCAGTGAGTGGGTAGGTGGCCCACTGCTGAGGTTCAAACCCCACTTTCAACACAGAAACCCTAAGTGACAGCAAGGCCTGCATTTCTGAAGGGGCTTAGGTGACTAGTACCTTTTTGCAAAGTGTTTTGAGGGCAGGCCTCCTTTCTAATGTTGGTCTTACACAGCCAGTCTCAGCTAGGCCTTTGCTGCCTGTCTTGGCTGCGTGTCTGGGATAGGTCCACTGCAGTCTGGATGTGCTTTGCTGTCTTCAAGATCTATACAGAATTTAAAGCAAACAGCTTGGCACAGACACTTAGTTTTCAAGTGAGCAAGGTTAGACTGCTGCAGTAATCTCAGTGGGGTTAGGAAGCTTTGTACTTCACCTTAGGTGCTTAACTAATTCCTCATACAGTGTAGGATCTTCAGAAATGTGAGCTTTAGCTCTTTATGTCTCAGTTGTCCATAAAATGAAAATGCTGGTTAATACTGAGAAGTGTTATGGTGATACGGAGTCTCACACCCACAGAAAGCCAAGTGCAGTTCTTTTACTGTCTCTAAAGCACCGAGCTGTGAGTCATCCAGAGCCTCTGAAGACTCTGGTTAAGAAACAGGAGCTTTTAAACGTACCTCATTAGGGCTGAATCTCCAGCACTGTCTGTAGTCAACACCAAACATACTCATCTCAAAAAGGGAAAATGTTGAGAAATTAAGGGAACTAATTAGTGGAATCAACTGCACGGAAGAGCTGAGGAGTTGAATGTGATGGAAACTGGATTCCAAAACTAGCTGGAACATGCAGGAGGATGAACCCTGAAGGGAAACACTCCAAAACCGGTGGGATAAATAACCAGCCCCAAACACATGGGGAGAGTTAACCGAGAGCAGGCAAGGAACGGGCAGAAGGTCTGATCAGCAAGGGGGTGTTCAGTTCACATGCAGCCAGGGATTAAAATCAGATGTCTGGAGGGGAACCACTGCAGGGAACGACCACCTGCTTTGCTCTTTGCTGGAGCCCATCACCCCTGCTACAGGGCTGACTAAGCAGCTTACACAGCCCTTGTGCCAGTGACGTGTTCAGTCCAGCAGTTCTGGACCTGCTTTATGAGCTATTTGTCATCTTTGCCACAAGGGCGGCATCAGAGAAGAAGCAGTATTTGCCTCAGTCATCTGATTTTAATTTGCTGAGGTCAGGAAATACAGAGGTAGAATGAGAAATGTCAAAAGTAAAGTTGTGAATCAGATTTTGAAAAGGAAATTAAACAGATGGCAGAAGGTTTCAGCTAGATAAATACAAAAGGGAAAAAGAGAAGAAATGTGGTCATTATGTAGTGAGAATAGGGTTGAGATTAGACCACTCTACATATGGTCTAGGAATGAATTAAAAACACTTTGCCTACATTTTCAGTAGAGGTGATCATATTGAACAGTGAGGCAAAGACAGGATTTCTGGTAGGAACGTACGTAAGGGAATGAAAATTATCATATATAAGACGGAAGGAAAAGCTTAAAGAATTCAGTGTGCTCAGATCAAGGTGCACTGGCAGATTTCCATCCCAGGATTTGGAAAGAACTGGCACATTAAAGGAGCTCAGCTTAACCTCATATTTCTCTTTGATGACTGATTTTTTTTTTTTTCTAGACAAATGAAATACAGGTGATTTACTCTATCCAGACTTGAGTCAAGAATCTGATATTATACCACATGGGAAATTACTGGTTGAAGTTGAGAAGATGGGGATTAGTGTGGATGGCAAATGCAGAACTGTAAAGCTAATGACTGGGAGTTCTGTGGAAAGGAGAAATGCCGGACAGAGGCAGTTAATAAGTGGAACTCCTCAAGGGTCAGTTCTGAGCCAGTCTTACTTGTTTCATTAATTACTCTGGCACAGCACTAGGAATGTAGTAAAGAAATTTGCTGAGGACACAGGCTTTGTTAATACAGAGGAGGATCAGAACATCAATCAGCAATAACTCAATGACAGAATTTGTCTGAGATAGAATAGACAAAGTATCAAGACATGCAGTTAGAAATGAGTAACTAGAATATCACATTACTCACTTGAGAATGACAAAAGCAGGGTGGTGGAAAAAAAATATAGAGAATTACTTGCTCTGAGGGATAACTGTGAGCCACTGATCTGATATGGAAAGGCAAACACAGTCCTAGAAGATACAGGTTCATTCATGTTCAAGGAAGATTAGCAGGTACAGAGAAGGGCATTGAGGATGATCAGAGGGTTTAGAACAAGAGGAGACTAGAAGAGCTTCATTTGTTTAGTTTCTCAAAACAAAGACTAGAGGAGATAGGATTGTTTTCACTAAATACATCTGATAGGTAAAGATCAGAGAAAAAAGAGAATTGTTTAAACTAAATTACGATGCTGGCACAAGAACAAATGATATTAAGGCTGGAAATTTAAAATGAAGTGGTAGAATAGCCTGCCAAAAAGTGTGATATGATGTAATTGACTGTAATAGTGGGAGATTGGATCAAGTAATCCAGAGCCTTGTGTTCCTAGATAACTCCTTTATGGGTAGGGAGTCAGCCGTGGTGATAGTCACATGCAGGGAACTGCAAGGAACAGCCTAGACTAACACCACAAGTGTGTTCCCAGCGATCAAGTGCTGCAGTAAACACCTGAGACCCACACTGCCCCTACCAAGTACTGATCTCTTTCTTACCAAGAAAGCTATGGCAAAGCACATACCATAAAGTGCTAGTTCTGTTACAGAAACAGTGCCACTAAAACATTTTACTGTGGGTTTGAGCTCTTGCTTTTTACCCCAAAATGTCACCATCTTTCTCCTCCCAGGCTTGAGCCTACACAGTTGAAACTACATCTTTGGGAACTGCTGTCCTGCTGCTGGCAGCGTGGCGGCCTGCCTCCAGGCAGCATCCCTGGCCCTCACCTGGGAGCTGGAAGCAGGGGATGTGCTCAGCTCCAAGGACTTTCCTCTCCATCAATCAAAATGCCCAGCCAAGGGATAATGCTTCATCTTCAAAGAGAAACGTGCAGCAGACAGGATTTTGGCAAAGTGGGCACTGGCCTCCAACAAGCACTTCTTTAATGAAATTCATAGACAGATACATGACACAGTAACGCTCCTGTGGTGGCAGCTCCCCGGCCTTGGGGCACTGAACCGGGCGATGCCGACAGCCCCTCGCCACAGCCCGTGTCCCCGGCCAGGGGCTCACAGCACTGCTCTGCTCTTGGCACAGCCCGGGAGCCTGGGGCCAGGAGCCCCACGCTGCTTGTGTGAGCGTGAGAAAATGTAACAGGCCAGTCATCACCTTTGGAAATGGGGGGAAAAGGGAGGCTGATACTGAAGCTTTTATTTCAACAGCTAAAGTGAGGTCCTTCCCTCCTCCTCCCCTGATGGGAACTGGCAAACTCAGCTCTTTAATGGTACAAGCTCATCTCAGCCTTGACTATAAATAGATAAATGAGATTCCTCCTGTCCCAGTGAGTAATTCTGACATCCTCCCGTTGCCTCGCAGAGAGCTGAGTCACAGGCACTCTGCACTCCAGTCCCTGCATTACTTACATGGTCTCAAAGGAAATTTTAACACATCCAATGAATCATCAGGGATTGGATCATGTTTAAAGTTATTCCACTGGCATTTCCCTTCTATTGTAGCAAGTCTGCCAACACCTAAAACCTTAGCTAATCTGGACTCAAAATGCCTTGAGGAAATAGCATGTTGACATATACAGCTACTAATAAAAATCATAAAAATGGTCCTTTTAAATCTGCATCAATAAACAAGTGACCCTTAGTGGATTCCTTTAGCGCTCTGGACCTGCTAATTTTGTCAGACTGCTTCCTTGTTTTGTAGCTGCTTATTTAAAGGAACTCAAAGTTTGAAATGTTTTAATATTCAGTCATTAGGCCCCTAATTTAATCTCCTGCAGGTTTCCTGCCAAAATATTATTTGCACTGAGATGAAGCTTGCAGCCCCATGCTCATTCTCTCACAGAGACACACATTCCTGCTCTTACCCATGATAAAAATAAAATGCCTGCAAAGCAGAGACAAAACCAGAGCAGTGTTAAGTACAGAACACAGGGCAGTAAAATGCTGCTGTACAAGGTGTTGAGCTCCAGCTTGAAGCAGTGTCTCCTGATGGGACATTTTCACTTGTTACCTTGCCTTCTCCCAGATGGTACAGTGCGGTCTCATCAGCTTAGAAGCAACACAGCATTTGAAATCAAGAGTGTGTCTCCCACCCCCACCCCCCGAAAACATCTGGAAGAGTGGAAAATTCTCCAGCAGAATCTGGGAGCTGTGAAACAAATATAAAAATATTTCTCTCTGTTGGTTTTCTGGCTTGCCTTTCATATCTTAGAACTGGTTGGGGTATTTCACTCATTATTACCAGACTCTCAAATTCAATGAGTGAGAAATGCTAACATTTGCTGGTTTGCTGCTGCGGTTTAGTATTCTTAGACCTAAAACCTGGCTTGTACTTTTGATAACCCAAGGAAATCTGTGTCTTATTTAAATAACATTTTCTAGTACATTTTCATCAGGCAATTCTCCGCCTGTGCATAGATTGTTAACAAGCGTTTGTTCAACACATTCCAGCATGAGCTGCAGTCGCTCCATGAGACACTGTGTCTTCTGCTCCGAGGCTCATCGGGTTGTTTATCAGCCCAGCACAGCCTTGGTTGCCAGTTTTCTGCCAGCTGTTAACTATACAATAGTATTGGAGAAAAATAAAAAATAAAAAAAATCAGTTCTCGCTCTGCCAGGAGAATTGGATAGAATTCAGCTACCTGTTGACAAATGATGATTTATTTAACAGCATAAACTATAATATTTTTATAGCCGACAGTTTTCACCCTTTCTCTGCAGCTGGAAAAACCTGAGGAATTCCCAGAAGTTCCTCACTCGTGTCCTTTTCAAATATTCTTATAGTAATGCCTTGCACTGTTGTCTCTGTGCAGGACAAGACATCCTTAATGGGCAGATCAGTGGTGTCAGCACGATGCTGGAACAGGGTGGCTGCATTAATTGCTGCCACTCCGCTTTGTGGTTGGCCTCTTTCCTGCAGCAGAAAGCCCCACCGGACAGCCAGGCCGTAGAGATGCTCAAGGACAAGTCAGAGGCCTGAACACAAGCCAGCGTTTCTGTAAAGCATTAATCACTCTGTGCAGGGGCCAGGGAGTGGGAATGGGGCGAGGGTGCACACTCTCTCTAAGCATGCACATGTTTTCTATCTAAGCTTTGTTTCAGCTGGATCTTTCCCACTAACGCATCCTTCTTTAACACCTTGTACTCATTTAGTGTGAGGCTGTTTAGCAGCACAAATCAATTAAGTACTGCAGAAACCCCCTGAGACAGACAGAGGTTCCTACCTCTGGTTCAGCCAGGGTGGGAGGCACGCAGAGGTTAAACCTGCACTTTTTGCCACACAGCGAGCAAGGGTGGAGTGTGCAGCAGCTCCCAGCTCACCTCCTGCGTGGGTTTTGGCCTTCCCCAGCACCCTGAGAGCTGCTGCTGGAGCTTTGAGGGCCCTGTGAAGCTTCTTCTCGGGCATCAATCATGCAGCCAGCGAGTGCCAGCCCCGCTGCAGTGCGCCAGTGCCTGCTGTACCCTGCTGAGACTGCCCGGTGCAGCCTCGCTGATGGGGTTATACCTCCAGGGCCGGCTGAGCCAGTCCTGGGGTGCCTGGCTCTGTAAGGTCAGGGCCTCCAAGCTCACCCACATCTAGCCTGCAGAATCCTCCATCAGGAGACTGACTGCTCCTGCTTAGTCATCACTGCTCAGTGGTACAGCGAGCCACTGGCCAGAGGGACAGGCAGGGGTTTAGGAAGTAGCACAGTCACAAAATGTGAATGAGAACATTCAGAAAAAGTGAGCAGCTTTAAAATAATGGTTTGGCTGGTCTTGTTGGAAACTGCAGCACCAGACTCAGTGAGCAACTGTGAGAGCTCGCTGTAACATCTTCAGGCTGCCTGCCCTGTGGGGCTGCCTGCGGGGATACACCACTGGTTCAGGTGGGGTTAGAGCTACTTGTATACATCACACACTTCAGAAATAGGAGCTAATAATTCAAGCCACATGACATAGTTGATCCACAACAGAAAGGAAAATATAGCCTAACCAACCAGTTCCTGCTCATGCCTTTAAAATGTGCTCGGCCAAACTGTACTTCATGAGTGTCTCTCAGAAGGGCTGGATTCTGTAGGACATGTCCTCAGCTCACAGAAAGAGACCATTAATCATGTGTGTGCCTTGGTCCCTGGCTATTTTAATCACTGTTGAAATACACATGCAGTTTCCACTCCTAAAAATGGTATTTGACTCCAATGCACATGATTTCCTTTGGCCTCCTTTCCCCAATTAAGAGCAAGCTGTAACTACTTGGAAGTCCACACATGACTCCATAGATTCGCTTCTCATCTGTCATGGAGCAAAAAACTTGGTACTACACATAGCATAAGAGCTGTGCCACCAGACATAAATATCAGAATATTTTGTAACTGGTAGCATGGTATGTGTAACAACGGCTATTGTGCCTATAGGCTGGTGGCCAGAACCTGTCCTATGTAATGGAGCACTGGAAATGTCATTGCACCCTACTGTATCATTAGTCCTTTTCAGTTCCACTTTATTATGTAATGATTAAAAATGCCTCTTGTATATGCTGGCACTAATTAGGGGATGTCAGTCTGTTGTGGGAGAAGTGAATGAATCATCAGCAGCGGATGAACTAGGAGTATATTTGTAAACTGTAGGCTGTAGAAACCAGTAGGTCTTTCTGTAATTTCTCTTTTAAAAATGCTGAATAAAAGTCACGGGAAATTTTAAGGACAAAACAAATTGCTCATCCACAGGTTCAGGAGCACAGTGAATACTTCTCAGCTTCTCTCACAGGGCAGATGAGCAGCCTGAGGAGTCTGGGGGGGAGCACAGGAAAAAAAAACAAAACAAAACAAACCCAAACCTCATTGCCTGCCTTTAATTGCAGACTAATAAATGCATCATGCCCATCTCCATGTGCTTACTGGTACCCTAATTTACAAATGGGATTGCTACAACTCTGAATTTCTCTGTTTGCATTCTTTGTCTATGAACATGCTGTTGTTGAGCTTGAAGAACCAGTCTGAGTTAACATACAGAGAGAATAAGTGTACTTTACAGGAATACTAACTTGAAAAAAAATAGGGAAAGTTTTGCAGGTGCACTAGTCATCAAGGATCCCTTCAGTGTCTGTCACACTGTCAGGTCATGTCAGATAGTCAAGAGGACTACTGACGACTATAATGTGCGATTTAACTCCTTACACCTTGACAGCATTATTTACCTGGAATACCATGAGCTTTTTCTTGTATTCTTAATAGTCAGGCAAGAGCATGTCCTTTCCTCCGCCCCCTTCTGTTTTTTTAAAGCTGCATCTATAGCAGCATCAGCCTCAGTAATGAGAGGACTTTCTGTCTGCTGGGCTTTTAGGTTAGGAAGACAAATCCTGCTCCAATGACATAACAAAGTTTTCAAACTTGATGTTGCAGAGAAAGGCACGCACACACAAGTCACGCTATCCTAAATCAGCTGATGATTTTGTGTGCTTAACAAGACGCGGGGAAATCTGTTCACTTTGCTGGGGGTTTGTTTTGGTTTTCCTCTTTGAAAAGTACCAAATAGCAACCTTGGAACCCCTGGCAGTACAAACTGGGCACCAGAACAGAGTCCAGCTCTTGCGAAGGCTGGCCCAGCCATCTCACTGGAAAAGTTGCTGTTGCTTTCCCACCGACTCCTGGAAATGTTCTCTTGGTTAAACATGGCAGATTCTGGTCCAGTTAAAAAGACAAAGCCCAACAACGACCTGCTAAAGCTGAAGGTCCCTTGAGAGCTTGGTTTTCTTCAGCCTGGCTGAAAATTAAATGTTTACGTTACGATGAAAGTTTGCTTAAATAGCCATATTTCCTCCGTGAAGCAGCTATTCTACAGCAAAGTACCGAAGTGCTTCAGTAAAATAAAGCAACAAATTTGCCTGCAAAATGTATTTCTTGGACTGGTTTTTATTCCATTTATGTGGCTGACATACAATTTCTGTTTGATTGTATGCACCACGCTAAACTATTCTGGACAGGAGTTGTGCACTGCAAGCAGCTGACAGTGTTACAAGGCAGTTCAGCAAGTGTCCCCTGCAGGGAGAAACTCCTTGCAGCCTGGAACGCTGGCACTTGAAGAACATTAATAGAATTGCTTGTACTTGAAGAGAAATGTGTTTTTTTTTTTTCTTTCTTCTCCCTGTTGGGTTCTCACCCCACACCCTTTGCTCCTTTGGATCTATTCTTTGTGGGATGTTGATTTCCAATCTAGATGCTCTGCATCTCCCAAGGATGTGCAAAGTAGGATGAATGGTGGCTCAAGTTTAGTTCATCCGCCTTTATCTATTTTTCAGGGAAGGAATTGTGTGCATAGGAGTACCAAGGTGTTTTATTTCAGTAGGGTCTATTTTAGGGTTCATACTCCTTATCATAGACTAAGAATGGCGGCTTCAAGGAAGTCTGGGGTAGTGCTTAACTGCAGTAGAAGCTGATGGTATCACCTGAGACCGAGTCTGAAAAAAACTGATTGCCTGCGTGTACTTTTCAAAACCCCTTTATTTTAGGTATTTCTGTGTTTTTCCAAGCCAAACCAAAGGTGCTAAATGACACTGAACTTTCAAAAGAAACCAAAACCCAAACCAGCCAAATTTGTTCTTGAAATCTTAGTGGCTTAGCCTGGGCCCTGAGAAACAGACTGGTGGGGCTGCTGACACTATCCTAAAGTGTTAAAGAGGGACCCGCGGGGCTGGATCCCACCTGTAGGACATGCACCTGGGATCCTGCATATAAGCCCCTGGCCATGTACCAAGTGTCCCTACAGACCTCTGACAGGCAGGATGGCAACTGGAGGGGATGTGTGTGACCAGCGTGACTGGGAGAGCTGTTTTGGGAACAGATAGGATAAAAATAGCACCAAACCACTGTGCTCTCCTATTCACCACATGCAGTCACATACATGAATCGTCCACAGAGCCTGTACGAGATGCATAAGCGGGAACTAGCAGCTTGCCATAAGGTACATGACACAAGGTTATAAAGCACTGGAACAGCTTGTCAGACATTTATATAGGCAGAGTTCCCACAGCACATAAGAAAAAGATCCATTCATCAGGGCCCTGGCGTCAGGATGAATTGCAGGAGTTGCTCTGTGCACATCCTCTGTTAGAGGCTCAGACTTGTCCTTCTGACTTTAAAATCCATGAGTGGGTTCTCTTCAGAGTGGCAGAGTTGAGATAGGAAGAAGCTCGGGAGGCGTATTCCAGTATTTTAGAGCAAAAATGTGTTTATTTTAACATATAAATATTCTTATTTTGAGTAAGGTGGTGATAATAAAGGTAAAAACTGTAACACAGAAACACATCCAAAAAAGTTACAAACCCTCATTCCTGATCTTCCTGTTTTCAGCACAAAGAATATTCCACTGTAGTAGGTCATTGCTCTGTAGCCTGTTAGCAGTTGAGGTGATTTGAGTTCAGTTGGCTTGGAAGATACGAGAATCAGAACAGATTAAACTAATTCCATCCACACATCTTGCCAAGGAAACGTTCAAGCCCTTCCACCTCATTTCAGTATCAGATGAATGGGAGCTGCTAGATGAAGAAATCCTCGTGGAGAGGAGCAGAGGGTCTGGGGCTTTCTATGATGGGGCAGTCTCAGAAATCAGAGGTGTCAAAAAGTTCCAAAACAAACAGTTCCAAAAGTGACATGTTCCTGCAATCAGCCCACAGGGAAGGACTCTGCCAGACAGTCCTGTGGGGCCTTTAGCAGCCCAAGTTTCTTTATTCTCAGGTGGTTGAACAGTATCATCCTTAACTGATAGTAAGGTGCCTTTCTGGTGCCCACTGTCTCATGTTATCTAGTCACACAGTCACTGGGATTGTCTTTTAGGGCTTGCTTTCACACCCAGGTTGATGATTCTGCAATAGCTCCGGCAGGATGACTTCATGTGAACACACTCATTCCACAGCAGCTGGTACAGCTCCTGATTCATACCATACCTTAACTGGAGTAGCGTCAGTATGTCAGTGTGCCTTACAAAGTTAAGCGAGACCTGGGACTTGGTTCAGGGTTTCTAGTCACTTCTCATTTACAAAGAATTCAGCTTTAAGAAAAGCAGTTGAAATGCTCCTGAGAATAACAAATAACAAATGAGTCAATCTTGCTCCAGAGCCATATAACCCAATTAAAAATAGGTAAGGGATGTGTAAAGGAAGTCTATGTAGTCACTGTGGGAAAAAAAAAAAAAAAGCACATGCATTTCTAATCTATTGGCACAGGCATATAAAGCAGAATTAATTGATAAACATATCAATTAATTGATAAACATTATAAGAACCTTAAACAAAGCCTTTTCATAAAGGTAATGATAATCCAACCAGACAGTGCGGTGAAAGGGACTGTTGCTGTTGTGGGGCCAGATTAATTTGACTATCCATACCCCTAGGTAGAGTTATTACAGGATAAAAGCTTTGAACATTGTTGCAAGAGTTCAGTAAAAATAAAAACTTTTACTCAACATAGAGCAGCTCTCAGAAATGCAAATTAAGTGTTAGAATGCATAAAGATGGCAAATAATTGAATATTATGGTTCTGTTTAACAAACTGCTTCTTTGCATGCAATTACTGCATCCTGGTCTGATCTGAAAAATGAGAGTAGAGATAGAGCTCAGGGAAAGGTGCTCTGGATGAGCAGAGACCTGCAGTGACTCAGAGCAGTGAGCTGAAAGAGGAGTAAAACAGGGAGCCGGGGCGGGAGTGGTTTGGGTTTGGCTCTTTCTCCGGGCTGGGTTGTGCCTCTCTCCGGTTGCATTTCACTCTGGTGGGGGGAAATGCAAGACAGACACAACAGGGAGGGAAAGCGCTCGGTTTGTATCATTCCTCCCACTCTGTGTTTCACCTGAGCTCACACACAGTACGTGCTCCATGCCACAATGCACAACACATCTCTTCAGCTCCGCTCCAACAGAAACTCTTTCCCCAGCCTGAAACGCTGCTCGGCCTTGCAAGCGAGCCTTCCCGAGGGCAGGCCTGCCCTGCCCCAAGCGCTAGTGCTTTGCTTCCAGGCCTCCCCGTGCCGGAGGTCACAGTTGACCATTGCAAGAACAATAAGGATTTTTAGGGGCATTATGACTGGGTTAGTAAAACACAGCTGCCCCTGAAAGTCCCTCATTTTTCTTGCTGCCGCTCAGTCCGTCCCTAGGAGGGCAGAGGTCTGACAGGGTCCTTTCTCTCCGGCATGGCTGTGCCGCCTCACGCTGGCACACATGGCTCTGCTGATGTGCCCAGTAGCCGCCCCAGCCCCGGTGCCCAGCCGTGACACGGCCAGCGGAAGGTGTGGAACTGCTTTGTCATCCCTGCAAGCTCCCTCCTAAGCAAACGCCACACTGCATTTCAGCATAACGCCAGATGGCTCGTCTGTCACTCGGCAGAAATGCCATCAAACAGAGCCTGGCACAGCTAGCTGTGAGCAGCTCTGAAACACCCCAAATCACTGGGGCAAAAGGCAATAATACATTATCCTGCAAATACACACGATATCGGCAGTCGGATGAGCCGTGGCGCTTTGTCCAGGCGAAGGGAGACCCCAGGGCTGCCCAGCTGGCTGCGCAGGCAGCGCTGCACCGCCTGCACTCCTGCATCATACCCTGCGACCCCCGGGCCGCTCGGAGCTGCCCAGCTGCAGCTCGCCGGTCATACCCACATGCCCAACTGCAGAAGCAGTTGCTTTTAATTTCTTAATAAAGCAGGGATTTTAATTAAGGAATTACTACCGATTTCTCAACAACTTTCAGTTTAAGCAATAGCTGAAAAAGATCTATAGGCTTCTTACTAAAAAAGGTGCCAAGTAGTTGGCTGGGAATTTTCAACCCCCATTCACAAGTCCTCCTGGAAATCCCAGCCCAGCCCAGCATGTCCTTAGGGCAAGGTGCAACACTTTCCTTTTAATTCATCATCATTTGAATTTTGATGGGGGTGGACTCAACAGAAACCATAGGCAGATTCCCACAATCGGCTCTGTTGTTTCCCCACGAACTCTCTGTCTGTAGGGTGCTGGGATGAGCCCCGTCCCCATGGTGGGCTTGCAAGTGTCTCTGCAAGCTGTGGCCCTTGAGAGGGACTTTGTGACACGCTCAAGGGCTTCCAGGGCCTTTGTGGCAGAGCGGGGAACTCCTGAGGACTCTCAGGACTTTTTTTTTTTTTTTTTTTTTTCCCCTTGTAGTAAAGACATCAAGCCCCTCAGCAAAGGACCCTTTCCCCCATTCCCAGTTACAGGCTGGGAAGAACACAAGTGGTTGAGTGTCTCCGAAAACCTGCGAGGCAAGATGTGAGTGGCAGCACAGTGATGTCCAGGAGCGCAGGTCCCCTCTCCCTGCCCGGGCCAAAGCACTTGCTGGCCTCAGCCGGTGTGTTAACATTCAGCTCCAAAACAAAGAGGCCGACTTGTCACATTCAGCTGCACAGAGCAGCATCTTGTTTGGAGTTACTGCAGTTCAAACATGCCATCTCCAGGGACACGCACGCAGGCTGGCATGGCCACTCTGCAGGCAGTGGAAATGCCGAGGCTTGGGGCAGGCACAAAGATCCCAGCCATGTGCAACACAAGACAAATATCCTCACCCGTCCTAACAGGGCATGACACTCCACAGCAGCAGGCAACCTGGCATCCAAAACACCCCCGAGACCCTCTCATTACCGTACAAAGCCACCCCTTATTTTCATTTAGAACTTCTTCTAAGGCTTGCAAGTCAAATGAAAGCAAACCCTATGCACTGATTTGGTAATAAAACATGAGCCATGATTCTGATCCAAATATTATTTGCATCTTTGAAAAAATTACAACAGCAGTATAATAATAAAAAAAAAGCAGCAGCCCTCTGAATGCTAATGACGTTGGTGTCCTAAATGAAGCATAAAAGCCAGAGCCTGCAAGAAGCAAAGCATGAGTCAGAGCGTCAGCAGTCCCACACTGAAAGCAGCACTCGTGGCTGCTTCATTCATTTAAGGAATCAATTCCTTTGTAATGAGCATCAAGTAGTTTTTAGGACTAAAATGAAAATGAGATGCATGCTGTTATTATTTTTAAAAGTTGGGTTTTTTTCTTTTTTCTTGGATTAACAATAAAAATCTCTTTATAGTAGGACGTAGCCCCAGGCAAGGACCAGGTCCCGGCAGCACTTGCTGTTGTACTAACGTGGAAGAAAATCTGATGAGCCCCAGCCCCACAGAGACTACAAGGTCCCCAGCAGCCAGGACCCCACCACAACCACATAGAGCACACCCAGGGCACACAAAAGCAGGTACGGGCCCTTGCAGTTTTCAGCCTGGGTATCTCACCACCAATTTTATTTTACTCGCATCGGGTCGCTGACAGATTCCAGTAAGGACAGGTATGTGCTGCTCCCTTCACTGAGGCTTTACATGATGCTTCTTGGACTGTAAAGCCAGCACAAGGCTGTGCATGCTAGAAGAGGGGAATACTGCCCAAGCTACTCCCGGCTGCCTGCTGCCCCAGTACCACTTCTAGATAAAGCACAATCAGATTTTTATCATCACAGTACAGATCTCCAGGTTACACAGATATTATCAGGGTGATTTGGGACAGAAGTCTTTTTGGTGCGTTGGGTTTGAAACTCAGAAAATACAAGAACAGCAGAAACCCAAACTGAAGGTAGAAAATGACTGCAGTTTCTAGAATTCTTCCAGCTTTAGTCATCGAAGCGGATTGTTAGGAATGGACAAAGGGCTGTTTCCCTTAATTTTTTAAAGTGTGAATTTTGTCTTGACAGTTTCCTTTCAGAAACAAAAATTGAAAACAAATTGTCCTATAAACAAAACTGAGACAGACCCTCAGCTGGAATGGACTGGTATGACCAAATGAATAACACCCACTCACAGGAGAGACTGTGGCCCTTTAGCTGCCGATCCTGCTCTGCCCAGACAAGACCTTCAGCCTCTGGTTTTAGATGGCAGCAGCATTGGCTCTGTGTAGCTTGAAAAAACCAGAAGGGCTGCCCTCAGAGCAGCTGAAAACACACCAGGGCTCCAAGGACCCTGCACACTGTACAGTTACCAAACCTGGAGCCGACTCCAGGTGCATGAGCCACTAGACACGACAGCAAGAAAATCACTGATACCAATGTGGCCCTAAAATTAATGAGCTGCTTTGGAGAAACGCTGGCAGAGCAGCTTCCAAAAACCACTTATATGTGGTTTACTTTCTGAGAAGAGGCTTGTCTCATATTTTTCTCTCCAAACCAAGATCAGGCCATCTTGAAAATTACATGAGACATCCGCAAGAAAATATTAAGTGCGCGGCACAGGAGAACGAAGGCATGTCCTGCCCCGAGACTGCAGCACAGTACAACTGCACCCGGTGTTTGGGAAACGCTGTCAACTGTGAACAAGTTACTAAGAGCAGCAGTTACTGGCCTGGGGTCCTGCCAGCATAAACTGTGACTGTGATTGGGCCATCCTTTGTGCAGGCCCAAGCGTGCTCCAGGAGTGGCGATGTTAGCTGGGTTCATTAGTCTCCCTCACCCAGAAGAAAACAAGAAAATAAAAATACACACATTAGGAAAATTCAGCAAGTCTCTCAGTTTGCCAAGGAACAGACACCATCCCCATTGCTGCCATCTCCAGCAGCGAGAGCCGCCCAGCCTCTGCGCGGAGTGCCAACCTCCCTGTCCTCACGGCTCCAGCATCATCCCCTGGAAGAGCCAATGCACTGGGACCCGAAAGGGAGGGAGCACTTAAGCACTAAAGGAAGAGCACCCATCCTCCAGGGCTGACGTGGGGGGGTTTGGTCACGTGCATTTTACATTTCCACTTTCTTTGCAATCCTCAGTTTGGAGCGTCACTCCCTCTCCCTCCCACCACCACCATCAGCAGAGGAGCTGGAAAGCCAGAGTTATTTTTAGAAGACGGTACATTTAGGCCCTGTTAATCTTGACTGGGTCCCTTTGAGAACGACAAGGTTGGATAATCAAACACATTACGCAGACTTTCCATGGAGGCTGCTTTGAAAACGAGCCTCCCACCATTCAGATATGTAGGAGCAAATAGTTCGAATAGTAACGTTGGATGCTGCACTGACTTGCCTCATTGTGGTGACCTCACTAGCATTTATATGCAGAGGCCTTGGAGAACAAGGAAATTAAAGCAGCTAAGTGACTTTTAAAATTATGTAAAATAAAACAATTAGTCATCAAAAAGTGTTCTAGAGGCTGCCACATTACACCCACCTTGAGTGGCAAGAGACCATTATCTGGCTCAGGCTGGCGAAGAGGAGGATGGCAGTGCTGCCTGGTCAAATCACACGGCCAAACAAGCACGTTGGCAAAACACACCCCAAGCAGCTCAGAAGGGAGCTTGCTGGTGTGACGACTAATGCATGAAACTGGCTGGCACAAGGAAGGGGACAGGAAGGGAGAATGCCAGGAGAAAAACACCAGGGGAGGAGCTCTGGCTATAGAAGAGGCTACATGACTGCTAGTAAATTAGCCAGGGCACAGCCAACCAGCCCAGTCTGGCCACAGCTGTAAAGTCTCTTAGCCATCAAAAGAAGGGAGGCCACAGCCAAAGAGCCTATTGATAACGGTTCCATGCTCACACTGACTTTCAGACCATATACAGGACCGGTTGGAAGAGTCCCAGGCCAAAGTTCTGCCCAGGACCATGCTCAGCACACAGCCATCAGCTGCTGGGTTTACTGGTGCGGCTGTAAGCCAAGGGTAAGCCAATGGGTGTACGGTAGCTGGCAGCAGCATGCGGGTGCCGGCCACGTCCCGGAGCGGCGCGTTACCGCAGAGCTGCGCCTGGACTGATCACCAACAGGAGAAGCAGCCGCGCCACTGGCATCAACCCGCCAGTGCTGCCTCCAATTCTGAATCTACCTAAACTCTGACCAGTGAGCTAAGATAGAAGCTGTCGGCCAGAGACTGCCTGGCTTGGGCTTCGCTGGAACAGAATCTGGTCTGGGCGGCATTAAGGGAAGCAAAGAGTTATAGGGGAGCAGCAGGAAATTTGCCAAGCAAAGGGGATTTTAAATTTTACTTTAACAAAACTAAGGCATTACCATAAAGTAAATGGCCACACCTTGCTACTTACACGGTTCTGCTAACAAGACCAGCTTTTCCATAGCTATTCAAATATAATGAGTCCTGGGTGCCTAGCTAACTCTTTTAAGCTCATTTCCAAACTCCAGCCAAAAATCACTTTCTGATTCACCACTTTCTCAGGCACACCAGTATTTAGAGAACGCCTGCAGGCTGGTACTGCGCTTTACAAAGTACATAAGCACATGTTTAATTACTGCATGGACCAGGGATGTGATTAATCATATGCTTAAAGTTAAGCATGTGCTTAAGCATGCTACTGACCTGGAGCTTTAAGTGGATCTATCAGTATCCTGGTGCTCCCCTTTTTCCAGGTCTTCGAGGCTCAGTAAGTGGAAAGAATATAAGAATATTCCTGTGGTCATACACTCCAAAGGATTCACACAAAGTCTGGTTTCTGACTTTTTTTTTTTTAAATTACAACTTTTGTACCTCTTCTCCCCATGTTCCCACCAATACTCATTATGGCTATTATAATAGTGTATATATATATATTATCAAAATGTATTAGCATTAAAACATGAGCTAATTATTATCATTCACAAGCTTTTAAAAAGCTTTGGGCTTAGTTTTTACTTTGCCTGAATAAGGCTTCAGGTAAGAACTTACATTTGGTTTATTTGCACACTTTGGGGATTAGTTCCCTTATGTATGAGCAGTGTACAAAGTCCTAAAAAAATATGAAGCATATAATTAAAACTATTGCCCCTGCTAGCAGTGGACTCATCGCATGGAAGAACTCAAGCATAAAATGTGCATCAGCTATGGGTGGTCACGTAAATTCACATTTCATTAGCCACAGTGTACATGATCCTGGGGATTTTTTTCACTGCACTTTCCCACCTTTCCAGCAAAGGCTTATTCCTCGTTCATAATAATTTCAGGAAGGTCAATTTACATCCATTCCCCAGGGAGGAGCAAGCAGAGAAGACTGGGACCTGAAAACTCCTTTTTTTTTTTTTTTTTTTTTTAAAGACACAACTGCCTCTTTTATGACCAAGGAAATCCTCGCTCAGGGAGGTTGAATGCAGCAGACAAGAGCCACTTCTCGAGGCAGGCGTGTGACCCGTGCGTGCTGCCAGCTGGAGCATCGCAGTCAGGGAACACCCATGCCCAAATTCACCCAGTAGAATCATTTAATATTGACAAGCCAAGAGACTTCAATTAGAGCAAAGCATGTGCAAATCAATTTTCAACAACCAACTGAAAGCACAGAGGATTTGATTACAAGAGAGGAGGCATGTGCCTCTGAAGGAAGCTTTCTTTGAGGAAGAAAATAGATACAATAATTGATAAATGTTTTGGCTGCTCCTCCTAACTAATCCCATCACATGCTGTTTATTGCCAGTACATTCATGAAAAGTGCCTATTTTGGATACCGGGGCACAACAGAGAAGAGAAAAAAAAAAAACCCCAGTGCCCAGAGGGACGGCTGGCCGAGCCCGGGTGCCCTCACTCTTCTTACGGCACTAATATGGTGACCTCGAGCTTTTAAACTATGTTGCTCTCTGCTTAAGATGTTGGTCTTTTGTTGTAAGTTTACAGCTTTTCTTTTTTGTACAAAATGCAGTAAAATCTTCCACAGAAAAAATGAAGTCTGTATTACCAGGGAATCTAGCCTTAATGCTGTAGGTTTGGGAGAACTGCCATGACTTTTTCTCTCATTGCAGCGTTACTTCAGAAACGTTTTTCTAAAGGGACCTGATTGCCAGATACAGGTTCAATAACCACCGGTTTAGGGTCTAACCCTGTATATCCAGAAGATTCTTACAACAGTAAAAATCAAAGCACCGTCCCCCTCACCTGCTGAATGTCATTACGCTAGACAGGATTTGGCAATGTGAAGTTGAGCTAGTGTCCTTAAGATTACTGATAGTTAGAGCCGTAAGAATAGGCTAAGAAGAGGTTCAGAAGAGCTGAACCGTGTAGGCACACGGCAGTGCCTGCTGGCGTTCGGTGCCTGACCACCCCTGGCGTGTTACGGGAGCAGCTTCATACCTGCAGGTTTTAGACCTCTGATACCAAAGCCATCAAGCACATCTAAGAGTGAAGTGAAATACGTGGTTAAAAGCTTTTCCATTTGCATAAGTTGCATGAAGTCTAAGTCTTAGCATCTGTAGCTAGATGTTGACTGTACAAACTCCCTCTGAGGAGCGGTGTAAGAGCAGTACTTCAGAGGGTGCCACCTCCCAGCCCCAAGTGTCAGACCCTGGAGCCATCTCCCCTTCCCTCTGCCTCAAGAGGGAGCCCAGACCAAGGACCCACTTTTTAGACCCATAAAGTTAACTGAACTCCATCTTAGGTGAATTAAGAATCATTTTGCCAGATTCTTTTAATGAGATATTTTAATGAAAGTGTCCAGGTTTATGATTGCTATTCAGTACTGTATGGGGTGCGCAAGAAATGCTTGGGAAAGGGGGAAATTCTATCCCTTTAAAAATACTATTAATGAACATGAGGCCTTGCTCCTACCCCTGCTGTGGTTAAGACGATTCTGGTTCATCAGAGCTGGACTTTCTGTGGGTGCACACAGGTATTTTTCCTTTGGCCCTAACACACTACGGACATTACAGACTGTAAGCAGAAGGCACCAGGACTGGCTGGCAAGAATATGCTGAGTGTGTTAACCCAGTGCCTTTTCTGCCCGCTCCCTGCTGCCTGGTGTTCCTTTTCATTTGACTTCAGGTCAGCCACCATAATCAGTGTACTCAGTTTTGCTTTTATTCTCAGTTTTCCTTCCTGCTGTCAGGTTAGCTCAGCAGTGCTGCTTACATTCAAAACGATGCCTGGAATAGTGAAGTTGTAGCAAATTTCATTAAAAAAAAAAAATTGGCTACATCTTTAGTTGCTGTAGAAATCATTCTGGTGGGAGATTATTTCTGGAAGCTGTATTGGGATGTACTACATTTCTTTCACCCGGACTAAAGTGTTTCCTTGCAGATGTGGATTTACTTGAGGGGGCAAGGAGAGAAGAGAGGAAGAGCTCAGTCACCATGTTGATCCCATCCGTCTCCTGTGCACTGCACAGGCCACACGCTCCTGCAAATCCTCTCTCCCTGGTGAGATCCTGGCTGCAGGAGCCGGGTCCCTACAGCACTGCCCATACTTGCAGCCCACCAGCTCAGGGCTTCAGCAGAAGTAAATCAGTGCAACTGCAGTTAACACTCAAGCCCATTTACAGCAACTTGCAGCAGATCTTACTGCGCTTTGCAACAGCCTCATTGTAGGTATTTTTAATGTATTTTTAAACACTTAAACCTGTGCTTGCTGCCTGCAAGCAACTGACCATAATTCAGCATTGATGTAACACTGATAGCTAGCTAGTAATATTTCCATTTGGAAAATGCACTTCAAAATTAGAAAAGGTTTGAAAGTAACAGAATTTCCAAACATTTATGAACATACTGCTCTAAAATGATACGAGGTGCTCATGGCTGTTCATCCGAGAACATTACCAGTCACCAAAATTAGAGTACGGGACAAATCCTGAGCTGGTGCAGATCAGGATATCTCCACTGGCTTACCGGAGGTGTTTTATTTAGCAGTTGGCACACCTGCTTTTTCTTTGGAGAGCTGTGAATTCATTCTGTAATGCAGACAATCTACAAACCCAATTTATATTTTAAAATTAAACTCCTATCAGATGTTCTGAAATGAAACTTCAGTTTGTGTTCTTTTTGAAGGCAATAATATCTTAAAAGTATGAAGACATCCAAAACTTTATGTAACTTGCATTACATAACACCTTAAACTGGCTCATAAGCATCTTCCTTACTCTGGATTTATTACATTTTTATGTGAAACAACTCGCTACACAAGTGCAGTTACTCACATGGGGCTGGGTTGGGGGGAAAAGAGTTCACTCCAGTGGAAATTCTGAAGTGAGAAGCTTATTACTATGTTTGCAAAGATGTCTGCAAAGAAACACTATCAGGAAAACATGTTTCACTGTGTCTCACTGCCCTTAATGGCCACTGATACAGAAATTAAATAAAGTCCTGGAAGGATACTGGAGATAATGTTAGTTTTAAAGGCTGAATGCATGCAAAACCTCTGAATGCATATAGCATTAATGTCATAAATGTGTGTGAATGTTCTCATTCAGGCTATAATTTATTCCCCAAGGAGATGCAAAACTAGCTCAAATATGCTACAACTGAACCAAACTCTTCCAATGAAGCAAGTCCAGTATGTGAATCCTGGAGCTAAATTTAGGCTGGGACTTGGAATAATGTAATTCTAATCTCAGTGTAGCACTTTTTGAGTCACAGCTAACAAACATTGTGAAGTGATTCAGTGAAGTTCTGCTCCTTTGTTACGATCTATTTTGGATTAAGTTCTTCACTAACTCAGACTTAAGAAATTCAGTTTAAGTTACACAGCTGAATTTCATTGTTCAGTGCAATCGTTTAAAAAAAAAAAACCCTTAACATAAGTTGTTTCTCAAATGTAGATTCAAGCTGGTTTTTGAGTGCATACAGTAGTTCATGTGAAACAGAAACTCAGTATATTAAAAGCTAGACGTAAAACACCATTACCTGTACTGCTGAATAATCCACAATGAAAATCTAAGTTTTTTCACAAATTGCATTATTTGGTTTTATGGTCCAAGGTAAATTAAAATGTGTGAGCTTGTTTGTGATCAAGCACCTTTCTGCTTCTTGTTCTGTACAACTGTTATATTTGCATGGGAATGTTTTCCTCCTCCAGAAATATTTCCTTCAAAATTAACAGATGAAGTCACAATTATACAAAATATCTTTGTAGTCAAAAGATTTTGTAATAAAAGACATTTAAAATGCAGCTGAGACTTCAAGTCTACTTTTATAGTATCCTTCAGGTGTAAAATACACCCGTAATGCTAGAAATGAGGAAACTTTTATCTTTAGTAAGATATCAAAATAGCATTTACAGTTTTAAATCAAGCATATTTCAACTGAACTACATTCAAATTCTTCTTCATGAAACAATCTCTCTTTTCATACAAGATTTTTCATGCATATCCTGGCTCCAAAGCTCCAAATCAGTTTGCCACAACTTGTTTCACTGGAATTCATCAAAAGACTAAAAATCCAAGTGCCAAGGAGCTGAGCTTCTGGCCTCAGCGTAAACTGTCCTACCAACCACCGCAGCCTGGAAAGTCCCAGTTCTCAGAATTAGCTGATGTTTTAAGCAAGAGATCATAATCAAAAATCATGATTCCTGACAAAGTCTCAATATTTCACTCTATAAATTCTTAATTCATTTTCCAGCATTTGTAGGTTGCTGCTAGCTCCACCCTCTCAAGTATCAGCAATTGCTGCTGCTCTTACAGAAAATTCCGCTTTGGGGAAATGTGATATTATTCCAGATGTTTCAGCATACGGCAGTTCTGCCTAACCCAACCTGATCGTCACTCTGTAACAAAGCTGAGTGTTAAATAGCTTCTGGAATTTATTCCTTAAACTACTGCACTTGCATATTTGAATTTAACCCTATTGACAGTATAGCATTCAAAAACCCCGCTCTTTGTAAAACAGAGCCACTCCTAAAGAGGTTTTTTTTCCAAAAACATAAAACCATGACTAATTTTAGCAGGCCTTTGGGCCACTTTTAGATTAGTTCCTACAGGCTGCTGATTGAATTAAATTTAAGTGTTTTAAATTGTGTTCCTTACCGTATTTTAAAAGTTATCAGGCAAAGAGATCTTGCCGAATGAAACCTCCTTTCAAATTTTATAGTTTGAGGAAATTCCATACTTAGAACCAAAAAACTCTCTGCATTTATAGAGATTCAAACCAGCTGTAAGAACTGGTATGTCACTAATTTAATCAAGACTTTACCAGGAAAAGAATAGGAAGGGTCCCTGGCCTACCTTCAGCTGTACAGGACTGACCCCTTCACCAGATCAGACAGTTCAGGGTGATGTTTGCTCCTCGAAATAACACCCGGAGGAACATGCATTCCTCCATGGTCTGTCATCTGCCCTGCAACTGTCAGAGTACCGTACTGTAACTGTCTGAGCAAGACTCCAAAGCCTTAGTCAGATGGGACAATTGCAATTGAAATAATAATAATAACGAAAGACAACACTAGCGAGAACAACCTAGGAGCCAAGACTGCAGTCCTGGACCTATAAACGGTGTCACTAACAGATTTGGGAAAAATACTGAAATCCTGCATCATGCCATGGAATGTGGGCACATCATCCACCCACGTGGACATTCAGGACACCGTGAAGGACTTTCTGCCAAAGGAGAGGAAGAACAAAGGCCCATTGCCTGCTGCCACAGAAGGGAAAAAAACCAACAGCCTGATCCTCCTTAGGCCACTAAGACTGTAAAATAAAATCCAAGAAGTCTGTACAAAACCAAATCTACCAAGTCTTGGAAATATTTTGATTATTCAGTGCTAAAGAAATACACCATGAAGCCGCAGTCCATCAGTTAGGCAGGGAAGAGGAAGTCGTCTCCGGACCAGCATCACCCCTGGCTCATTGCCTTCATTCAGTCTGCAGCCACATGATTTCTTTTCCACACTGTTGCTGGCTCACACGAAGGTTCATGCGAATGTGCAGACTGGCAATGGGATTTGAAAGACCTATTCTGCCCTCAGCAAGGAAGGGTTTCCCTACCCCAGCATCAGACACTCCCCTCTTTGGGATCCTAGCAGTTGTAATCCTCCTGTTAATACCACCACATGCACACTCCCCCCAAGCAATCAAACCCAAGCAGAAACCCCTCTACCAAGCAAAGACCATACTCAGCAAAGGGAGACAGCTCTCTGCCTTGTGAAAGCCATGAAGATGCCACCAATCTTTCTCATTTTACAGGGACATCACTCCGACTACAGGAAGGGGCTGCAGCCTCGGAGAGGTGTGCCCACCTGCGGGCCAGCACAAGCCACCCTGCAGCCTCTTCTAGGCTCTCCTGTCCTCCTCTCTCCTCTGCAGTGTCTCATTTTTGGGGTCCCCAGGAAGGGAAGTAATGAAATCAGCAGGAGCTGGAAGGATTTTCTCAAGCAGGCCAGCAGTGGAAAGGGAAAAACACATTCTCTTCCACGTCTGGTTTGCCTCTGTGTGCTTAAGAGCTGGCCTGCAGCGAGAGCTGGCACAGAGCACACCCCGAGCTCAGGATCTGCCATCTCCGGATGGGGCCAAGAGCAGAGGGGAAAGTGTCTGCAAACTGGGTGCATGCTGGATGCTTCACTCTTATGAAATTTATTCCTCACTAAGGGTGCCAGGCTCTAACACGAGCATGTCCAGGCCTCTGTGAAAAGTCTGTGTGGAACAACGAAGCCGATACTGGGCACGGTCTGAATCTAACCTGCCCCTGATTACATATACTTGTAACCCAGACACCACAGACTTGCCCTCCTGCAACTTAAAATACAACCCTGGCTTGAAGGTCTCTATTTGCAAACACAGAGGAACAGTGGTTCCTAAATTGCAGGCAAACATTTGACTTCACTCAGTGCAATTCAAAGAATATCCTGCACGAACCCCACCCTTCTGCCCAACAACTCAAGCCCTTAATGCCTAGATAGTTTTCTTTCAGGCCTTATCACAGATAAAATATGGCCCTTTTTTTGTTGAAGGAGTAGAACCTGCCAAATATTTACCAACTCTTTCAGAAGGCTGAAAATGTCACTCCTACAGTGTAATAAACTTCCCCAGAAAGGCCCTGATAAATAGAGAGCCTTGCTGTACTGCCCAAAACTAGTTTAGTGTGGCCTAAGTATTGCCAAGTCTGACTGACGAAGAAAGCATATTTGTACACACAGAAAGATTAGCAAGAGAGGCATAAAGTTTAGAAGTGAAAATAAAACAAAGCCCCATTATTAACCAGGGAAGGGGGGAATAAATGAGTCTGCATCCCAGAGAGCAAAGGACATTATGAAAGCTTCAGAACTAAAACACTAATTTAAGAGCTTGTCCACAACTTGCATCAGAAGCTTGAACCATCTTCTTTAGCATTTGGAAAGTGCTAAACCATGGCCTACCCCCAACCCAGCCTTCAGAGCAATATTATTTAAAAATAAAATAAAATATTTTTACTTTGTAATTTGACCCACAAAAAGTCATTTGGGGTATGAGGGAATGTTCCCTTCTAGCCTGAACTTTAATTCAGAGAGAATGTTTAAACTCAACAGTGTAAAACAGATGCTGAGAAGTACATCTGCACTGCACTGTATGTTCTTTGGGGCATAAAGAGAAGTTGGAAAGTGCCTTGTCAATGCAGTGTGTGCAGCTATGATCTAAATAATCGCTAATAATGTAGATGAATGGAGCAAAAATACATCCCAAGTATCAGCAAGTCTGTCAACAGAGTTCTAGCAGTTATAAACAACTACACCCATGCTAGTTCAAACAGACAAATGCTGCTTGAAAAAAAGCGTCCTTTCACCTTGGCAAATGCCGTTAAGAAAAAAAAAAAAGTTTCTAAAAGTGACTAGGAAGTTGGAAGCTCAAATGTACACATTTAACAAGTCCTGATGACCCTAAAATGCTGAGCACTCACTCCCTACAGAAGCCAGGCTTTGACTGAATCACAAATGATGCACTCAAAAGACAGTAACTCAAATTATGCTACAGAGTACTCCAAAATAGGTTTTGGGGGGACAAAACTTGCCAGAGTTAATTAAAGGCAGGAACAAACAATTATTGCTGGGAAAAAAATTTCCAGATTAAATTAAACCTGACAAAAGCTAAACCCAGCAGTTTACCCAGCTTTACAAAGCAAACCACAATTAAGAAAATATCCTATGAAAGGAACTTCAGTTTAGCCTACCAGCTAGTCCAGGAGCCTGAAGAGCAACACACACAACCTCAACAAAATCGCTGCTTGCCAGTGATACCTAAGAAGTTGCACAAGAAGTTGGAAAGAGCATGCTAGAGAGGCACAGAAATCTATTCCCCGTTACCCCCTTTCACACCATCAGGTTTTAATGTTAATGATACAGCTCCGCGTGCTTAAAGTATTTTTACACTATGCTAGTCTTCTTGTAGCTCCATCTTGTTCCAGGGCGGATGATTAGAATCAGATTTCTGTGATTTCACTGCAGATTAATTTCATTAAGAGCTACAGATCTGCAGGGAGAAGGCGGCTGCAAACAGGCCAGCAGAACGGTCTCTAACAGCGCTCTCTCCTAAAAGGGTAACGGTAGTTTTGCCTTTACTCCTTACTTTCACATACTTTCCCTTTTTGCGGCCATTACACACAAGCTCTTTGGAAAAATGGGCATATGGAGAAAAGAAATGTGCAAAAAAAATTTCCTTTAAATTTTGGTTTCAAAGAAAGCTCCCAACCAGTACTTTCCGAATAGGTTTATACAGAGAAAGGCCCAACGCAGACCCGACTGTACCCACTGTCCCCCAAGTCCAAAAGGCAACTGAGGGACTGCACACAGGAAATAATGCTGATAATATCAAGGTCTGCATGCCCCGATGCATGTCAGAGGAATAGCTATTAATATACATTTTAGTATGCTGTGCACAAGTGTTCGGATCTAGAAGGCTGAAGAAAAAGGTATGCAGAGGTCTCTAATGCCATTTGCAATTTTTTCCTAATTGTGAAACACTAAGTAAATATTTTTATGGGCAAATGCTACAGAATATAGCACTGAAAACAGGGTTTGTTTGCAAAAATCTCATGGGATCAGAGTATAAAAGTTGTATGGAGTGTGTAAATGTCTGTGTACACACAAACAGAATGTAGACTCCTGCAATCTGTATCAGAGAGAGAATTAAATTTTAAGTGGCTCAAAAAAATACATGGGAATATTTTAATTTTCCATTTGCTTTTATAGACCTTAGGCATGAGAACACTGTTGCTACCTGGCCTTTTTCCTTATTCTAGGTCAATATTACCGACTTTACAAGAGAGAAATAAAACAATTGCTACATAAATACAAAAAATTATGAGGACCCTCAAAGCAATTCTAATCTAAGAACTTAAAATATAAGGCAATATAACACAGGAAGGCACAGAATTTATAAATACGATGCTATACAGCCAAAGAGACACGCAGAGAGTTGTACATACACTGTGCCCAAAGGAGCACACACCAGTGTGCCGAATCGAAATCAAAGACAAATAATAAGGAACTTCGCGAGGGTGGGGGGTAAGAAGAGAATTACCGGGAGCCAGGCCACTTGGTATGTAAGTGACTAAATGTATTAAAAAAAAAAAGAAAGAAAGAAAAAAGAAAGCAGATGTGTTTTCTAAAAGCGAAAGCGGTCAGAAGGATACACATGGCCTCGGAGGAGCGAAACCCGGGCGCTCGCTCCCTGCCGGGGCTGGGCCCTGT
>NW_020799123.1:9070035-9080480 GCF_003259725.1 Athene cunicularia | reverse complement strand
AGCTGCCGGCGCCTCCCCACACCGCGCCGGGAGACCCTCGGCCGCACTGCAAGCCCCGGGGATCGCCCCGGCGGGGTCGGTCAGCCGGTGGCGGCGCCCCCTCCGCACACAGCCCCGCCCGTGCTGCCCCCTCCCGCGGGCCTCGGCGCAGCCACCGCGGGGACACGCTCTGCCCCTCCGCGCCTTTTCGTTCCGGGAACGCACCGGGGTGACCCAGAGCACCTGGGACCAAAGCTGAGCTGCTCGGCGCTACGGCCTAGAACTAGGGCGGCCTTGTAAAGCCCCGCTCCTTTACCCACGAAGTTACAAAAGCGTTTTAAGTAAATACCACAAGGCCCCCAGTAATGCAAGGTCAAGTCAGAAGGGACAGCTGAAATGCCTTGAAAAAATAATTTTCTTTCTTCCTGCTTTTGGGTCTTGAATTATTCCTCTGCACATCCTCACCCGAGTCATGTTTTTCAGCATTCTGGGCTTTTTGGAATGAAACTTTTATAGCTGTGGATACCAACCCAGCGTGTACAGGCCCTGCCCACAGGTTCTAGAGGGTTGGACAGGTACTGCACCTCCCTTTAATCTTTCCTACAGATCCTCCAAATGCCGAACTGTGGGGAAGGGGACAAAACACACACCCCACTTTGCATGGCCATACCCCTGAAGGGCTTACTCCGGCCCAATAGCAAAGTAGTGACCAGTCCAGCAGCATGTTGAAGCCACCAGAAACATAAGGAATGGCTTGCAAGGTTCTGTCCTACAAAGGGAAAGTGGATCACATACTGTTCCTGCGAGATGCCAGCAATCAAACTGATGTTCACCGAAGATTACAGCCGGAACACAGCTCCATCTAGTTGAGCAGCAGGCCCACAAGAGATGCAGACTAGCTTGAGTTTACATGATGGGACAGGATTACCAACGCATGGGAACGTCTCCATTGTTTCTTCTGTACCTGCTAGAAAAATCTCAGCTAAGCAAGAGGCTCTAAACTGGGTTTCAAGAGCTAAAACTAACAAAAATCAAAGCCAGCATCCAGAGGACTCATCTTTTAAATATTTGGGTTCAGCAGGACACAAATGACCACCCCTGCTGTCTACACTGAATAAAAAAATTCTGTGTCTATACAGAACCCACATAAGATGGACACATACATATAGGTTGCTCTAGAAGCCTTTGTGTGCCCAGAGCTTTACGGTATCAGCATCGTTATGGATGTGGCAAGCGATTCTACCTGGTTTGTGTGGATAGAATGCAACAGCGAGAACTTGAACCTATCTATCGTCTAACTGCTCTCGATCAACACTGCGAAGCCATCCTCTACACAGAAGAACGTGTTCCTTGGCTGGAAGCCTGATGAATATTTAGAGCCAAGGAACATGTTGTTTAAAGCCGATGGTAGAATGCAAAGTGAATCATGGACCATGGGCAAAAAGGTTTGAAAGAGGGAGAAGTTGTATGGGCGTTTTGGAAATAAGGCATAGAAATTCAAAATTTCACGACCATCTGGAATGGTGACACCCAATAATTTGTTCTGCAGTGATGATGCCCAGTGAGTACTGGCAGAAATTAATTCCAAAAAATGTAAAAGACACTAACCTTTTCTCTGGTGAAGGCCTGGATGCTGTAGAAATCACTTGGGTTGAATAAGAAAAGGCCTCAACAGCTTTTAGAAATTAAGAGACTGTTACTCTTACAGAGACTACAAGTTACATCTGCCAACCGCTTATTCTCTCTTCTTTTTTTTTTAAATACTGTTCTTGCTCTTTGGCTGTATCAAAGAGCTGCTCATAACAGCACAGACCAATGCCGAACACCACAAATTCATAGTAAATAATGTATCTACGCATAAGCAAATAATGTACCTACGTGTATGGAAGGAAGAGCGTGAGCCAGGGAGTGGAGAAGTTTCCTCCTAATTAAGCTGATAGCATATTGCTGAGCTGATGTCCTGAACAACTGTTTAAATTTGCTATTCTCAGCAGCCTCATACATGTTGCCTCTTGTCTTTGTCTTGTCCCCACTGGTACCGATGTGAAGAGCCTCTTAATTTCCATGAGAGCAAGGCAAGACTTTCACACAACGCTTTTGCCCAGCGGGAGCTCTTATGCAGGGAGCCCAATCCCCTGAGCCATGCTCAGCTGCCGGCAGCCCGCTCCCACTTCCACTGACGGCACTGGCAGCCCTTTGGTGGTAACTGGATAAGGCACATTTCAGGCAAGTCTTCCCTTGGCAGAAGACACTTCCGTACCTGAGAAGGTCAAGTCTTTGGACTTCATCTCCCCTCACAAATACCTGCTGGCTGCTCTCCATGGTGTGCAGAACCCGTGTGCTGGGAACGCATGACTACAGCCCCTGCCTGGATGGGAGCTGGGAAGAGGATTAGCTCTGCATTCAGTTCAGATGTAATCACAAGCATATCAAGTTGTAAAGCATCACAACTTTCACAATTCTAAAAATAAACATAAGCAGTTTGTTTCAAGCCGTTTGGCAGCCAAAGGGCTAATATATTAATAACATTAGACCAACAATAGCCCAGAACAATAACTACGGAACAATAGATTCTATCACTTCTTAAAATAGCCCTGTTTGGAAAAAAGAAAGCATTTTTACAAGAGCCATGAACCAGATGTAGTAGCTTCTTTATAGGTCTTCACAAAGGCCTTCACTTTGTGGTGAAAGACTGGCACAATAACCTCGAAGTCAGGAGGGAGCTTCTGTGAGTGGGAGGCTGGACTGCACGTTGGGGACTGGGACACACTTAGACCCGGTGGATGCAGTTTGGTCTAGTTGAATGCACGCATCAATCTGAGTTTTTCTTTCTCGATCCTGCCTATGCTTATGCAGTACCTTTCTCTGCAAGTAGATCCACTGATTTGTTAACTTTTCAGCGTGTGGTACTAAGCAGAATGTAAGCAAGCGTGGCTTGTAGCCAGCAGCGTGGTATTTCGGCACCAGACCTCGCTGACAAAGAAACTGGATTGTCAAAGGAGTTAAACTTGAACACAATGTGGTGAGAGATATAATTGAAGCTCCACTGACGGCACAGGATGAAATTTGTTAGTCTTCACCCAAAAATATGAATCCATGCTGGAGATCCTGAGTCAGAACTTTTTTTTTTTTTTTTTTTTTTTTTTTTTTTTTTAATTAGAACAACAGGAATAGCAAGTTTAAGATTACAAGTTCTGAAACGTGCAGATATGATGTACTGCAAGGAGCTGGCCTGACCCCACATACCTCTGCAGGAACACCAAGCAGCCAAGTCCTTTAAAGATTTATAGAAACTGCAGTCTTTCTGAGATCTTGACTGCGACCTGGTTGTTCAGCTCTGAGCACCCACTAATGCCAGTGAGCTCCAGCCTCTGGTCACCGCTCAGACATGGTTCGGTTCTCTGCCCACTGGCCAAGGCTCTGCCCATCCAAAGAACCTCTGTCAGTACAAGATTAATGCCCCACCATAAATGGGGCCTTCATATTTAAAGCATGTGTGCTTGTGTGTATACGGGGGAGAGAAGAAAATCACAGGACTAACGAGCTATGATTAAGCTCAGAAATAATGGCTTCCTGTTCAAACACAGAGTCATGTCTCCTCTTAGTACAACTACCTCATCCCCAATTGTGTCTATTAAAGACAATTACTGGGGGAGACAGATATGTGCAACCAGATGTGGAAAAAACGGTCATGTTATGCACAGTGCCATATGCAGTTTAAATTCTTTGGGGCTGAACAAGTTACATATATAAAAAAAAATTGTGTGTGTGTGTTTGTGCGCAGAGGAGCAGCTGTCAATGGGGAAATCCCCTTAGCCCACTTTAATCCTACATTCCGCAATCCCCAGGGATTAAACAAATGCACTAACATTATTTACTGTAATGCTCTCTCCCTGGGGGGCTTCAGTCCATGAAATCCACTCCAGCATTTGCAAGTTCCAGTTGTGAAATAAGCTGTGCACATTCTATATTTGGTAGCTCCCAAGTACTCTCTTAGTTTGGCCCGGAGTGATGAAAGGACAGGAGTCAGGAATTCAGCTCAAGCAGAGGCTCACAGGGAGCAGGCTCAGGCTTGGAGTGGGAGCTCATTTCTCACTGCACAGGTCTTACATGGTCACCAAGGCATTGCAGTGACTGTTGAGAGGGGACAGTGTATTGCAGGACTATACAAGGTGCTTTCTTAAAATTCAAAATGCTGTCAGAGTATTATTCCTCCCATCTATGCACTGGGAGTATGAAATGAGGTTTTAAAACCAGCTACGCCAGTAAAGTTTCACATGCCTCCTACTTTCCTTTTCCTATGATGAAATATGTGTTTCAATTGGTTACAATCCCTGTGAAATTAGTGACAATGATTCCATTGATTCAGATGCACAGTCCTCATAGTCCCAGTAAGGCTGTGACAATGCAAACTGCACGATGCCATCAAACTCTTATGACTATCTGGGCTCAATTGATGGTCACAGTGCCCAGCAATAACATACAAAAGTTTCAGGCTGGGGCTCCCAAGAACCCTCTAACATATTTGCAAATGCTTGATGATTGCTCCATCTCTTGCTTGAGCTTCCTGTCTAAGTTTATTATAGCTTCTTCAAAGACAGTAAACATTAGATTCTATATTAGGCTGTCCTTGCCTTGAATTCATATACAGTTTAAAATTTTCAACTTAGATGCTCGTACCAACTCAGCACTGCAGGTTGAATTACTGCTGCTGCAAATGAGATGGCAAACCACAGTCACAGGGAGCATCACCCTGAAGAAGCCACTGCTGTTAGTGCAGGGGCACATTTGGCTCCGTGTCTTTCAGGCAGCAGCAAACAGTACAAACTTCAAAGGCAAAGGAGTTTCACAGAATCACAGAACACGTTGAGGTTGGAAGGGACCTCTGGAGGTCATCTGGTCCACCCCTGCTCAAGCAGGGCCACTTAAAGAAGGCTGCCCAGGACTGCATCCAGACGGCTTTTGAATCTCCAAGGATGGAGACTCCAAAAGCTCCCTGGGCAACCTGTTCCAGAGCTCAGTCACCCACACTTGAAAAGTGTTTCCTGATGTTCAGACAGAACCTCCTGTGTTTCAGTCTGTGCCCTTTGCCTCTTGTCCTATTTGTTGATGCTTTTTGCACTGCTGACATGATGTCTCAGGCTGGACTCTGAAGCCTGGCTTTGTCTCCCAAATCACCAGGCCAGTGCAGCTGTATTGTGCTGAATGCAAAGGAAATTATTCTCCATAATATGAGATTCATATGAGGACTAGTGGTTCAGAAGCTGTATTAATATTAATCCAACATCTGACTCTGCTACGGTGGCACTGCATTTACAAACATATGATTTCATCAACTCAAACATAATTTTTTTTCCAATTTACACCAAGGTCATAATAAGTAAAAGCTATACTCATGTTACTGCCCTTCACTGTGCAACAGCTTGCTGACTGCAGTAAACTTCACTCAATGGTAAATGCAAGAGGGTACTCACATGGATAAGGAGAACCCCTGTGCACAAACTTTCCAGGCCTGGGCTCTGAGCCTCTTTCTTTCATGCAGTTTACAGTCAGGAACATGAATAAGGACCTGAGAGAGGGAGAGGTGCAGGGCTTCTGTGACGAGCAGGCCCCATGCTGCTGAGGTCAAACAGACTGTGGAGAGATAAGATTAGGAATCTCCCATCCATCTCCCTAGCTCCTCCTTCCCTGCATAACTGAAGTTTATTTCAGACACACTGTCTGGAGTGTCAGCTGGCATCTTCTGGGCTTCACAGAAGCCCTTGCTGCCATTCAGCACTACTTTTTCCATTTAAATTCTGTTTTCACAGGTTCCCTTGGGAAAGCAAGGCACTGAACACTGCTTCACACTGTGCCAGCATGGCAGTAAAGACTCCCACTCCCTCTCCTGGGTGCCCACAGAGCTCAGTCACAAAATCCCCCTGCCACCACTCATGATGTTATAGCTTGTTTTCAGAGGAGCAGCAGCAGCATGCTGTGCTGATCCTTTCATTCATCTTGGTCATGGAGGCACACCTGGTACCTTTCATTAGTATTTAATTACAGATGACAGCAGCATTCTCAGGATTAGATCTCTGTAAGACTTGCTACTCCTGTGCCAAAGCAAAAATACAACTGGGATCCTCACGGAGGAACTTCACAACTGCTCCCCTCCTCAGTTTCTAGAGGAGGGGACACCAGTAACCCTGCCCCTTGACCACAGCATGAGACGACTCACTTTGCCTTTCCTACTGTTACCATAAACAGAGTTGTTTTTTGGTTGTTTTTTTTTGGGGGGGGGGAATTTTCCATTTCACTGTCATTTTTTAAAATTACCGAATACCGCAGCATTCAATGGATTACTATTCTCAAACACGTACCTGCTCCTTCGGCAGAACAAATCGAGTAATTTCTGTTTCTGCTTGAGCCTTCGGCATGCAGACAAAAACATTTTTTATTCATCAGTGGTAAAAGGCTACAGCCATTTGACTTTAAACACAGACATGCTTCTGGGCTCTCTTCCAGGAAGTCTGTGTCACCCAGGCTTTAGATCGATATGTTTGTCTGCAAAGTCACCCTTTTGATCTGTAATTTTTCATTTTGACACAAGAAATGCCTTTTGGTCAAACTTCAGCAGTCCATTGAATTCCAGGCATAATGGAAATGGGAATCGCATTGCTATAGCCATGTGAAGATTTCCACAGTTTGGGGTTTATTTACTCACGGGTTAATTTACTCAGCCAAATATTTGGGATTCAGACAATACTGCAAATACTGTTCTCCTGCCTCATCCGAGATCACTGCCTCCTCCCCAATTGTTTGTTGGTGGTCTCACCAGCAGTCGCAGCTTTATAAGAGACTTTGTACATTTAGTTGTCTAATCTGCAGGAAACGTTATGCAGTTTTTTGTATTGCAGATGCTGAGCATCCTCCCAGCTTGGCCCTGTCATTCACCGTGTACAAAGGCAGGGCCCCACCTCTGAGAGCGAGGGCTGTCGCCAGCACATGGCCCAGCTGGCTCGGGCAGCCTGGTCACCCCTGGCACACCGCGCTCTATTTGCACAACTCAGCACATGGCTTTTCTTTCGAAGTTCAAGGTTTCATGACTTCGGTGGTTGGGTTGGGTTTTTTTCCCCTCTTTTCCTTTTTTTTTTTTTAAGGGGAAAAAAAAAATAAATGTGTCAGCCATCCCATGGAGGGATATCCAAAAAGCAAGCGAGGTGGGAAGACAATCCGACACATTATTAACAGGACAAGCGGGTCTGAACAGGCTTTGGGACAATCCCCCTGCCCAGCTCCCCACAGCAAGGTCTGAGCAAGGCTTTCGAATGATCTCACTACTATTTCTGAACCAGACTCACAGCTCCTCCTGTGTTGCTAACACACTGGTTTTCAGTCGCTGAAGTCTGACCCTAGGGAGGACGTGACAGACACCCAGGAGAGTTGCAAAGCACTGAAAACGTTATTATAATCTGAACAAAGAACATTATGCTTTTAGTCCCCATTCACATCTTGCCTTTCAAAAGCAAGCATTTTCTGTCAGCCTCTCAAAAATACATATAATACACAATTCAGAAATACCGCTGTTATAATTGATTCATTTTTACACTTATTTTAAAGGGGTCATGAAGATGTCTGGATTCTGAATAACTGGTTTGTCAGACCAGAAAGGTCAAAAAAAATCTGTATCTAAATACAGCCAAGATTCTCAGCAGTAACACATCTTTTAAGTACATTAATTGTAATGTGTTTTTATTAGGTAATTAAAAGGGGCCTCATTTTAATCCTCATTTAATAACTTCTCATTTAATAGAGGTGTTATATTCAGAGGGACACTGCTCAGCGCTTTCTGGAATAAAATCAAAGGTCTTAAAACAACTCAAATGGGGCACCTAAAAATTTTTATGTTTTTGGTCAGGACTTGTGTCCAAAATACACAACTCTCCCTCACCCACTAAAAAAAACCCAAACCAAAACCATCTCCAGCACAGCTAAGATCAGATCATAAGCATCTTGATTAAAGTTCATTGGCACTTCAGGTCTTTAGCTATTAAATTAAATCCAAAACCATATTTATTGCCTCAGCGAGTGCAAAGAGAGAGCTAGGAATTTGGGAGGCTAGAGAGCATGTGATCTGCCTCAACACAACCCTGCCATGACAGGAGCTCCCACAGAAAGTGAAGGCGCAGACTCCAAAGAGAGGGGAGCAAGTAGAACCAAAAGCCCCAGCAGCACCCGCACCAGCAAGTCAGGAGGGGAGGGAGCAGCAGGATCAGCGCTGCTTAGATGTGACGAGCGGGACATTTTATATGGATTTTATTTTTAGGCTGGACTTCGCTCACACACAGGGTTGGCTGACACAGCTGTCTTAGCATGAGCAGCTCTCTGCTAATTTAAATCAGTTGGGGTCTAGCTGTTGATTTCCAGCTTTGTTAACAAACCGTGCAGTGCTCGTGTCCCAGGCAGGCCAAGCACAGCGCACACACCAGGTGACAGACACACGCATGGGGCTGGACTTTCACATCCTCAGCTCCTGCTGCAAGAAGTCCCTGTTATCTTAAGCAACCCACAGCCTCCACTCTTGCTGAGCCAGGGCTGTTACTAGTTCGTCTCCAGGAGGTTCAGCACAGCATCTTGCCCTCATGTAAACTTTACACGTGAGCCAGGAGGCACAGCTCCATTCCTTCTAATAAGCCAACCAGAACTTTTCAGAGGTGATAAACTGCTTCGAAAGCTTTACCTGTTGAAATGTGGTATTTATAGCAAGGCCTCCACCCATGCTTTGCTGTACCGGGACACCTCCTTGGCTTCCTCTGGACTTTCTTGACTACTAAACCAACAGATCATTTTTCCAGTTGTACTTTGGGGGTGAGCAGGGGCCTGTATTGTACACCAGGACTTGCAGTGCTGAGCAAAACCAACAGCCCTAAATAGATGGTCCTGAAGATTGGGAAAAAAAACCCATACCCTGAGATTAGTGTGTCTGTGAAGAGCTGGGGAGCCTTGAAGAAAACAATGTGAGCAGGATGGCACACACAGACCAGCACATCACTGAACAGAGGGGATCCAGGCAAGTGAGCTTGTTCCAAGGGTGAAGATGCACAACAGCAGTCCTGGTACGGAGCTTTCCCGTGGGCCCCTCCCCAGGGAGCTGGGCAAAGAGTCTGCAAAGGACCTTCCTCACAAGACACCCGGGGATTGGAAGTGAATATTCCAGTTTGCAGAGTCTGAAGTTAAGCAACTGGTAAGCTGCCTGGATGTGTTATGGCCACAAAGAACAACAATGCCAGAACTTTATTGAAATACCTGGCTCTTAGTCCTGGGTTCGTGGCACACGTTTGGGCAAGACTCAACTGCTTGGGTTTACAGGATGGCAAGCCTGTTTCAGGGAGGACCTCGGTTTCACAATTGGTTTCAGCCAGAAACAAACCCACAGAATTCTGAAATTCTCTGCAAAAGCTGCAAAATGGCTTTTGAAACATTTTGGTTTGACATTCTGATATGAGACACTGTCGAATTTAAAAAAAAAAAAAAAGGCAAAAAAGGCAAAATAGGGTGTTTTAAAGTTGGAACTTCCACCTTTGAAAGCCTCCAACAAAGCTGACACGATTCTGACAGCACTGTATTTTCCAAGTAAAATTATGTCCACATTTTCCTAAACAAGATCTAAACTGCATTTCCTGGTTTTATATCAAAATGCACTACAGGTTTGGGGTTTTTTTGTTGCTTCTTAATAACATTCTATACTTTCAATACCTGTTGAGAAAGACAGTCTCCTACTCAGTCAGTCCCAGGCTAAGTGTGGCGCGTTAAACAGCAAAAAATCCCAGCTTTTTCTAAGTATTAAAGGAAGCAGCTAGATTTTCAGAAGAGGCTCCTCAGCTCTTCCCAGATACCTGGCTATTGTGATTTTGCAGTGAAATGACTCTATTCTTTACGTATTTTAAGCTGTCTGAAAGCAGCAATCAATAGCCAACGTGATGTTATACAGAGCCAGCAGAAATGCCCCTGTACACATGTAAAGCTTCGCACAGCTTCACGCATTAAGAACCAAGCAATCAAGGTCAGTTCTGGTGTAAACGGCCCAACCGCACTAAGCTTTTCATGGCTGTTTTGTTTATTCCAGGATCTGCCCCCTCTGTACCATGTAAGGATTATGCGAGAATTACATCAAACCCAGCACCTATAAAGCAATAGCAAGAGGGATTCATCGCTTCCAGGCTCACCGCACACTTCCTCCACAGCAACGCGGTGCAAACATCAGCTTTATTTTAAGTAGGATTCACTGCATTCCAGACGACCGTCCCGAAGCAGAACGCAGGGATCTCTCCTGCGAGACAGCGGTCTCGGCGCTCGCTGGGCACCGGGGGGACGCACCGGAGACCGTGTCCGCGTCTGGCCGGCGGCTGCCCCCGCGGGCAGGCCGGGTGGGAGCCTGACAGCTCACGGACGCCACCCGTGGGCTCCCCACCAGCTCCGTGGGGACC
>NW_020799123.1:9065924-9069985 GCF_003259725.1 Athene cunicularia | reverse complement strand
CCGGTGCTCGGAAAAGGCCGCGAAACTGCCGGTGAACCTTCGTTTTTCTTTCTCCGGGTTTACAGCAAGCGATGTTTCTCGCGACAGAGCGAAGCTGCGCATCGCTGCGCAGTCACGGCCTTGCCCAAGGGCACAGCTGTTGTGTGGGAAAAGCCCGACCGCAAGCTCACGCGTCCAGCCCGCTGCTCTCCAGGGTCCGGCGCCTGCCCACGACCGAGTGTGCGCGCCCCAGCCCCCAGTTCCGGGGTGAAGGCGCCTTCTTCCCCCCAAAGCCGGGGCACCGGGCGCCAGCCCCGCTCGCCGCTCCGTCCTGGGGAGCCCCCGCCCTGCCCCGGCCCTGCCGCGCTGCCTCCCATCGCTCTGTGGGCCAAGCAGCAGCGTTTCCACCCTTCCCTCGGGACGGTACCGGGCAATCTAGCATGGGTTTGTGTCAGGAGGCGTTTCCTGATATTCAAACTAAATTTTCACATTTTACTTCAATCCCATTATCTTCTGTTTACATGGTAAAACCATAATAGCATAAATCATAAATACAATACTACATTATTAATATTTCCTTCTTTGGGTTTCCAGCTACCAAATATTTAATCTTACGGCTAATGCTTGGTTAAAACCCAAGAAATGAATCAGCTCTCATTTTTATCACCACTAGCTGTAGGGCAAGAGGGAAGAATTTAAAGGATGTGGTTTTGAATCATTATTTAGCTTTGCATTGAAATTTCTCATTCTTGTTTCTAGTTTTTCAACCATTGCTGGGCAGCAGAAACTAATCAGGTATTTTTTGGCTTACATAGTCCTGAAAAACACAAACCAAACCAACCAACCAACCAGAAAAAAAAATAAAATCATCAAGGCACAGTTAGAACCTACTACCAATCTGACATTATACAAACCCTCGTTTTACTATCAGTGAATCTGTAACTAGGCACCACTGTCTGTTTAATCAGATCCTAGTTACACAACCTTTATTACAAGAACACATACTGCATTTGCAATGGGCTCCTTGCACAAATAAATAAAACACGTGAGGTCTGAACAGCTCATTCCAAAGAGGAACAGCTGCTTTCCTAAAGGTAAGTCCCATTTTTAGGTGTTAATAAAAACATTGTGCCAAGTATTTCCAAGCCGGTCTCTGATGCTAAGGATTACTTTCTTGATGCTACAGTCACTTGGGATGCCAGCACCCCGGCAATACCCAGAGGCTGATAAGAGTAGGATGGCAGGAGCTGTCGGGTTCTTTTTCAGACACACCCTGCACCCTCCGTGGCCGTGGACTTTGCGTTTCAGGTGGCTGGTGTTTAACTACATCCCTCTGCACACAGCAGCCCTGGCAGCACTCCTCCCTCCCTAGCTCTGGCAGCAGCGATGCGAAGAGCCCGGCCGTTCTCTGCTAGGGGAATGCTCCGCTACACCCACCACCGGGCCCTGCTGCTCCCCTGGGGGGGGCTGCTGAGGAGGGGGGCTTCAGGGCTGCACCTTTAACCCACCCTTATGCAGTATTTCCACAAATGAAAGCAAATTCCTCTGCTGCTTTTATTGAGGGCAACCTCCAAATTCACTGCTTTGCACAGCCAGCGCTCAGTTCCTTAGTCCGTGCTTCGATCCAGGCTAACGGACAGGCTTGGTCAGGGGTTATTTCTTTGTTGCTCAGGACAAGTGCTCAGGCAGACCAGATAATTACCGAAGGGCTGAGAGCAACCCTGCCTAGTGACCATTCAGGTTTAAAAAAAAAAAAAAGCCTGAGCACATTAAGAAAAGCCACACAGTGGTCAAGAGAGACAGTGTTTCATAAAACACAACATGCAATTTGCTTGCCTTACAGTACAACAGGGAAAGAGTGAACGCAGCCTTTCAGCAGCTAAATTCCATTTACCTCATTTGGTGCCGCAGCCCAGTTATCTGCTCTCTTTTCAGAAACAGTCTGTACTGTAGCTGTAAGCCTTATGTTACACGCTACTGCATCAAACTACCTTGTCTGTTAGCGGGCTAAGGCACAAAGATCTCCACGTGAGGGAGTAAGGGTTTAAACACTATGCCAGGAGCCATGCTGACACATTATCACTGCAAAGTTGATTTAAAATCACCATTAACCCAAATAGTTATGGTTATACACCTGGGACAACCTTCAATTTACTAGTCATATGCTCTAACATCTCTTTTGCATCCAAAAAGCAGCTGGCTCCAAGGACAAAATTTACTCTGAGTTATGCAAGCTAGGAGAGTCCCTGCTGCATTACGTGGGTCAAAATACATTTAGAGTGGAGCGACACATCCCAGACCTCCATCTGCCATCAGATATGGGAAAACATGGCAACATGGGCCATCAAGAAAAGCAAACAGAGCAAGGGAAAGTCACAGCTTTGAGGCTACTACGCTGAACAAAACGCGTCTGCCAAGACAATGTGAGATCAGAGCCTGCTGCCAGACTACGGGAGTTGGCTGGTGTATGGGTGCTCACATGAGATGTATTTCCTCTTTGTAACAGCTCTCCTTGCCACCATCCAAGTTTTCAGGAGTCAGGACTCCTGCAATCTATTTCCTACACTGCTACCGCCTCATTTAACCTCTGCCTGGCTTCCAACCCCCTTTTCCTCCTCTTTTTTTCCCCTGAAAGAGCAAGAAACCAATCACCTCCCAGGGACTTCTGAGGTTTAATTCCTGGTTGCAAAATGACCCAAGGGTCTCAGCTCTCCCCAGCCCAGTAAGAACAGCATCATTTGTAAGAAACTATTACAGACTTTGTGATACATAGTGTTGATGTATTCCTATCCCCAGAGTAACAGCTGATTTACTTCCCCAGTGTGTCTTTCTTGCATACCAGTGAGTAATTGATCTGGAAGTAGGTCAGTAGTACAGCATGTTAGCCTGAGCTGCTGAGCTTTGGGAACAAAACTGCTCCGTGTCTCTCTGGTGAAATGGTTTAGCGTACACAGCAGGAAGTTTTCTTTGAGCCTTCTGTTATAAATCTGAATAACCAACATCTCATTGCCATGAAGAATCTGGGAACAGGGAAGCCTGAGAAGATAACACACAGGTAAGGTGGTGTGTGGACTATTCATACACTGCCTTTGCTCTGATTCCCCAAATATCTGTACCCACAGGGAGAAAAGCTGCTCAGCAACCACGAGATGATATTGTATAAGACATATACCAGGTTTAGAAACTACCGACAGCCAAATCAAAGCAGCTTGCACACTATGATCACTTGAAGATCCTCAAAATGCTTTTAAAAGGAAAACATTTGCCCTGCAAGGCTTGAACTGATCAGTGAAATCTTTTCAAAATTCTCTTTCCCCCTCTCCCTTGCTTCAAGCTCAGATGGAGGCAGAGATTTTACCACAGTAGACTCCAGATTTTAAGTAATACACTACAGGCTGGGTTTTCTGGCTTTAAGCCCTTCACCACCATTCACACAGGTGCAAAACGGTCACTTTTTTACATCAAGGGCATAAGTGACACCTGATGAAGGAGCAGGCTAGGAGTGGGAGCAGTAACTTTTCAGGAGGAAAACTTTTACCCGCTAAACTCCCCCATGGAAGCACAGCTGGGGGGCATCTGCACCCTGTGGCCATGTCAGCGAGGGCTTTGCTGCCATTTCCAGGGTAACTCTGATGGTTCCCTCTGGCGCGGTAGGACAGGGCAGCAAGCTGCACAGGGCTGCTCGAGGGGATGCTTCACCTCAGGAGTCTCCCCAGCACACTACAGGAAGGCCCCATTTTTCTCTGGTAAGAAGTACCCAGCACCTCTGTCAGCTGACTGCGGCTGCCCCTCTGTGAGCGGCATTTTCCCAAAGGACCGGGCTCCTCGGTAATGGCGCCCGCAGACACCAGCGCTGGGGCTGGCTGCCCTGAGGTGCCCGTGCCGGCGGCGGGGCGGCGCCCTCCCCTCGCTCCACACAGACTTCTGCAAAAAGTAACCTTGAACATAACCAGCCAGTCACTAAGTTAGAGCTTGACTTCAGCGGTTAAAATAAAGACCAGAGAAAAGGGAAGTGAGCCTGGCAGCTCAGATCAAAGAGAAGTTACCTCAGCGCGCTGCCTGAGGGCGCCCCTTCGCCAGGC